>NC_135451.1:10072500-10415000 GCF_051991255.1 Vanacampus margaritifer
CAAAGCAGATCTCGGTGTGGAGTATAAAAGGAGGTTAAGGGATGACAAAAGCTCTCCTGATGAACCTCACTCCCGGTTTGCCACTGCAACACAGCGGGGACGACCCCATGAAATACCCGCGCTTCTTCACACTCATCCTCCTCCTCACACACCTTTCATCTCCGCACCCGCTTAACACCTTCAACCTCCTTGCCTCCCCCTCACCGATTCAGTTTTGCATCCCGACCACTTGCAACGACCTTCGTGATTCAACAAACTCCCGCCGATTGAGACTTTTTGCGGTATTCCCAGATACACCACCTCGCAACGTTTAGACGGCTCTCCAGAAAGAAGTGGGCGAGTGCAGGAAAGCGAACGTTGAAGGTGGCGCGTATTCGCCAAGTGAAAGCAGCTGGTGTGTGTGTTGTGTGTCAGCGAGAGATAAAGTAGCTTGGCAGGTAGTTTTGAGCGTTGCGCTGACTGAGCCACTCTCGCTGGAGAATTGATTCGGCCTGTTGAGAGTACACACGGCTTCCTCGGAGGAACGCAGGGATGGCGTGGGTAGAAGTTACACAGGTGGGAAGCCGGAGAGTTGTAGTATGACGGACAATATTGAGAGTAGGCTAAGAAACATACGCTTGCCAGGCAGGTAAATACTCGAGCTAATCTTTTTGGGGGGGGGGGGGGGGGGCAGTGGCTGTCGAACCAACCAGGTCACATCAACTCCCACACAACCCGCATTGCTCTCGAGCCTGCGAGCTAATGAACTCACACGAACATGCGAAGGTTTGTTTATATCGCGCAGCCTGTTTGTTTCAAAGCTCTGTACTCAATTGCAGTTCACAACTCAGGTTGGCAGTATTTTGTCATTCATTTCAGTTGGATGCGTGTGCGTGACGTCAGTATGTTAAAGTTACAATGTGTGTGCGTGAATGTGCATGTTTCTTAAAGGGACAGTAAGATACTTTTAGTTTATGTTGATTATGGTTAACTTCCACATTTCTTGACCGATTCCAGTCGTTTAAATTTTAAACTGTTCAGCTAAAAAAAAAGCACATTATTAATATTATTTTTAATTTAAAAAAAATTTATTAAATGAAATGGACTGCTATTTAAATACTGCTTTTTTACAAGTGCTACTACTATAGTACTACTACTATGTCTACAAGTACTACATGCGTCTTTCCACCTTGCAAGAGTCAGCAGTCCCATTCAAAATTTCCGCGGGAATTTTTCTAGTTTATAACTCCCTTCTACCGAATTTCCACTTTTTCTTTATCAGTTCAGAGATGCTCATTGAATTTAAAACTGAAGCAGTATCTTGGCAACGTTGGTATTGTGCTGTTCGATCCCTTTAAGCCACAGGTGTCAAACTCGAAGCCCGGGGGTCAGAACTGGCCTTCCACTTAATTTGATGTGTAATCTTATGTGATATGAGAAATAATCTGAGGTGGGCAATTTACAATTACAATTAGTCACCCTTCCGTCATTGCCAGTATGTATTTTTTTCTTTTCTTTCAAACCGTACCAAACTGTAATCGTCGGCGCAGAATTTTATTCTAACCTCTCTTTTTTCACTACTATTTTAGGACCGACAGACAGACAAATGTGGACATTCTATCAGTCTATCATTTATAATTTGAGAGGTCTGTCGGTGCTTAGTCGTTTCTCGTCATTCGTACTGAAATAGAGAAAAGGCAAGCGATTTTTGTGACTAAGCACCTTTTTACATATCCAACGACCAACAAACTTAACAGAAAAATGCTGATTATGTTCAGCCGGTTTGAAAAAAAATGTACAATCTAATCCGACTTCCTGTCTTTTAGTGACCAACTACAATAATGTGGTGGAGGCTGGCACAGACTCAGACGACGAGGACAAGTTGCACATCGTGGAGGAGGAAGGCAGCCTGGCGGACGGGGCGGACTGCGACAGCACCCTACCAGACGACGAGCACCCCAGGGAGCACTGGGATCGAGGTGAGACCAGCTGGATGCTTGTGGGCCGCGTTATCACACGATCCTACCCGCCGTCCCCGCGTTTTGCAACATGTCCTGCACTAATTCACACCACTGAAGAAAAAAATTTGGTGTACTGCGTTTCATTTTGAAATCCTAACAGTGATTTTCATAGCTCCCTCTTGTGGTGAGCGAAAGAATCACTGCCCAAATACTGTTCATCTTTCACGTTGGAATTGGAATTCATCAAGTGAGAAAATGATTCACCCGTGTATTTGTGCAACGGCGCAAGGAAACAGGTACTACAAGCAGTTGCTTTTCAACTAAGACAGGAAGCGCAATATTAAACAAAGACAATGCCAACAAAAGGGAGGCCTTCAACTATACAAAAAAGCCTCACAAGCAAAGAACCACCGGAGAGGTTTATGACACTGGTGGGCATTGTAGTGCCGCCGTGAACTTTTTTTTACCTCGACTTGCTTGACATGACGTCAGAAACTGCCAGACCCAGAGGAAGGACAGATGTCACCCCGCCGCCAACAACAATCATGTTGCTGTTTCAAGCTCATACTCATCAGCAAGAATATTAAGAGATTTAAATTCACAGCTGAATCATATTTTGTTCTTGGTAGAGCTCTTGAGTTGCTTAGATTTCGAACAAAAATGATTTTGGAATTTAGGGGGTACAGTGTTGTCGAGATGAAATAGGAAAAGATCTTGGCCAAGCGTGTGTTGTTATTATTATTTTTTAAGAAAAAAAGTAAATCAGCTATTCACATACCGGTACTTGACTTCCTGAGCGTTAAAATAAGGGCCAAAATTATTTTAGCTCACAGTATAGCATCTGTTGCCAGTATTTAGCGGCGCCTCTAGTGTTAGCGGCTATCTGCGTTAGCGCCTGTAGAGCCCCGGATAGGCTGGCGAGAGCCATCAAATTATAACATCCAAGATTATTTTACCTCGCGTTTGTATAGTATGGCGCCCGTTGCCAGTATTTAGCGGCGGCTCTAGTGTTAGCGGCTATCAGCGTTAGCGCCTGTAGAGCCCCGGATAGGCTGGCGAGAGCCATCAAATTATAACGTCCGAAATTATTTTACCTCGTTTGTATAGTATGGCTCCCGTTTCCAGGATTTAGCGGCAGCTCTAGTGTTAGCGGCTATCAGTGCTAGCAGCTAGCAGCGTAAGCGGCTGTAGTGCCCCGTATAGGCTGGCGAGAGCCGTCAAATGATAAGGTCCAAAATTAGTTTAGCTCGCATTTGTATCGTATGCCGTCTGTTTCCAGGATTTAGTGGCAGCTCTAGTGTTAGCGGCTATCAGCGTTAGCGCCTGTAGAGCCCCGGATAGGCTGGCGAGAGCCATCAAATTATAACGTCCAAAATTATTTTACCTCGCGTTTGTATAGTATGGCGCCCGTTGCCAGTATTTAGCGGCGGCACTAGTGTTAGCGGCTATCAGTGCTAGCGGCTAGCAGCGTAAGCGGCTGTAGTGCCCCGTATAGGCTGGCGAGAGCCGTCAAATGATAAGGTCCAAAATTAGTTTAGCTCGCATTTGTATCGTATGCCGTCTGTTTCCAGGATTTAGTGGCAGCTCTAGTGTTAGCGGCTATCAGCATTAGCGCCTGTAGAGCCCCGGATAGGCTGGCGAGAGCCATCAAATTATAACGTCCAAAATTATTTTACCTCGCGTTTGTATAGTATGGCGCCCGTTGCCAGTATTTAGCGGCGGCACTAGTGTTAGCGGCTATCAGTGCTAGCGGCTAGCAGCGTAAGCGGCTGTAGTGCCCCGTATAGACTGGCGAGAGCCATCAAATGATAAGGTCCAAAATTAGTTTAAAAGCTCGCATTTGTATCGTATGCCGTCTGTTTCCAGGATTTAGCGGCAGCTCTAGTGTTAGCGGCTATCAGCGTTAGCGCCTGTAGAGTCCCGGATAAGCTGGCGAGAGCCATTAAATAATTTTACTTCGCGTTTGTATAGTATGGTGCCCGTTGCCAGTAATTAGCGGCGGCTCTGGTGTTAGCGGCTATCAGTGCTAGCAGCGTAAGCGGCAGTAGTGCCCCGTATAGGCTGGCGAGAGCCGTCAAATTACTAAGGCAGTTTAATTGAAGTAAATGACTCTACACACTTGGACTCTGAAATCTTGACAGTTGTTTTAACGAAATTTTTTTAACAAACCAGGCTAACTCAAAGGTGCTGTTTGTAGCCGGCAAAATCACATTTCACAGAATAAAATTTATTCTGAGAAATTAGTCTAAAATCTTTCCAGTTTGTCATTGTTAGCAATTTTTTTTTATCCGAATACGCCATGAAGGACAAGCGGTTAAGAAAATGGATAGAATTTCAAGTAGGATATCCGAATACCAAAATATTGGATAGCTGCAGCCCTAGTTTAAACATCATCCGATTATCAATTGCTTGTGTTTAGCTGTAAACGCACACGTTCCTATATAAAGTCAATTACAGAGCTGTGCACGGTGCTACGGACTAATCCCAAGGCTGTGATGTCATTCCTCCTTGCAGCGTTCCAGCTGTATCTCCTTGTGTGAAAGTTGGAGGAGGAATAATGTCATTGGTTTGGCCTGGAACTGTGAACATTAAACATTTTGAAAAGCATGAGTTACAGTGACACAGCTCAGCAGGCTGGCCCGACGCCACAGTCAGGCTTGTGCAAATGTTCATTTTACCTCCCTCGTGCGCGCTCGCACACATTTGCACACGAGCGGTGTTTTTCGCTCATTGTTGCCTCGACTTCAACACAATCGGGCGACATCTTTTCCTGCGTCTGATGAAACTCGGGGAAAGCCGCAATCCTTTAAATAAACAATCTTTTTTTTTTTTTTTTTTTGCTTCGTAATGCTGATGGTTTCACTCTGGAGAACTGAGATTCCTGCCTTGAAACGCGAGCGCCGCCCGCTAATCTTCTTCTCAGCGTAGAGCGGTTTGCTTCAAATTAAAGGCGCGACACCCCTTCTCGCGGGATTGTCGCGCTCCAAAGTTGTTGTTTTTAACCTCTCTTCCCCTCCTCCTCCTTTCTCTTTTTACACCCTCCGTCTCCCTTGCTGTTTCTCATGTTCTGATTCATTCCTCTTGATTATATGGTATCATGGGCGCCTTGCTTCGCTGTCATTACTCATTCCCTCCTAAGTGATTATGCTTTGGTGGGGCGGCCCAGTGTGGATGTACTAAAGTGTGGCCCAAGAACAGGCTGAGTAATTCAGGGGAGGGAAATGTAGCGACTATTGGCCTGGGAGGACTCTCTCCTTTTATTTTTGATGACTTGTAGAGCGGATTACATCTCGCAGAATGAACAGGGTGGAGTCGGGAGAGCTTTGATATCATGAGGCACTTATCCACTTCGAACGCGTGAGGACATCGAAAAAGATCGGCCGGTTGGAGGTTTATAAGGGGAGACGTCCATAATAGCTACAGAAATAGTTAGAATGTGACAAATTTATCAATAAATTTAACGAACGTTAATTAAATTCAGACAGTGCTTTTGAATTATGGTTCAACAGAATTATTATAAAAACAACGTTTTTGGCCGGGACAGTCCCAAATTTTGAGCATCCGAGCGGATTTCGCCAACCTCATTGTTTTGTCGCGTTATTACGCAGGTCCAGTCCCGCCGTCTCTTTTTTTTTGCCATGTACAGTTGTCATAGCGATTCATACAATTAACCTATTAAAAGGGATTATAACTGTTAAATTCCTTCCTATTCACTCCAAATCCACGTTTGCGTTCTCATTCACATCCACATCTAGTTGGTAGCAGGCATTGACTATTTCCTGCTTTCTCATTCAAGAATCATGGGAAATGTAGTCCTACTATCAACTTTTTAGCGGGATATTTCCTATGTTACAATGCATGACGGAGCTTCCAATAGCAGGTCCGGACAGAACGAAAAAAAAGTTTGGATAATTGTGAGTGCTTTGAATGTTTAGCGCTGTTGAACTGTCAACCAAGATAGCATTTAGCGATTGCCAGGGCTCCAAATTAACTTTTTTGATGACCAGCCAAGGTGGCTGGTTTCCACCAGCCAATTTTTCCCCCTAGTGAAAATTTGTTTTCTTCTTGAAACCCGTAAAACATAAAGTGACAAAAGTATGTTTATGTCGTATTAAATACACAGATTTTGAAATACAGTAAAGAGCATGGTGATATATCTTCAGTTTATAACACATTCACTCCCAGCCATGACTGATTTTGCAAGGCCCACAGAATATTGTGTCCTATTGCTATAAAATCAGGAAAAAAAGGTATATATTTCCATCTGTTTCTGCAGCAATTAGCATTAGAATATAGCTAAGTTTCATCATTATTCACAAATCTATTTAAAATTGTGAGTAATTGATGTGGGTTTTTTTTTTCAACATGACCCTGATTGATCTCTTTTGCTCTGCTGCCACCTGCTGGCCGTTTGTGTAATAACTACCATTTCTTCAACCAACCTGCATCAAAGCATTCTATATGCGCTAGCATTAAAAAAAAACGTATAATTACGTCTTTGGGTCATTTAAAACATTTAAAATAGAAAATGTTTATACGTTTTTGGGAGCAAATGATTTAAGTAGATTTCCAAGTCTTCTGTCTGTTGAATCAGTCATTTTGTACCTCTACCTAAGTACAGATTGTGAGTGCAACCACCTGTGGCCATTAACACAACCCAGTGTTAATCTTCACTACATGTTTGCATGACACGCATCGATGACAGCTTTGTAGTTGTTTTGAAATCCACTCTTTTGCAGCAGGGACTCACAGGAAAAAAAAAAAAAGCTACATTCCTGTGCGCATGATGTCATGATGTGGTGTAAAAGTGAGCCACCCCTCTGCATAGGAAGGGAAGCTGAAAAGATCGTTTAGCATAGACAGAACCGAGCCAGTGATAAGCAAGTGCGTTCCTGTTTGGGAACATTTCCTACTTTTGACGTGGACTTGCAAATGATAATGGTGAGTCAGAACTATTACTTGGACGTTACGATCACTGATTGGATGAGGAGCTGCAAATTAGTTTGGACGCTGAACCGCAAGAGTTTGACTCTACAGCACAAAGTATTTTTGCAACATTCTCAGATGTAGATTCCCCCCCTTCCTTTAGTGCAGCGGTGCATTCACATGTCTGCGTCAGCACATAAACGGCCCGTGTGATGTTTCATGTCAAGGGAGGCAGCCTTGATAACACGGAGCCGCTTCAACCCCCTGGCCTCACTCTGCGCTAAGCAAAGACGGGGGCCGACACACGAGGAGTAAAAACAAGAGCTTGTCGCACCTTTTTCGCGGACCCCCAGCTGGGACCGCACTTCACACTCAAATGCAACATTTTGGAGCCCGGAGGTGTGTTTGGAGTGTGTGGCTCAGTAATACGCCGCTACATCAGCACTTCCCCACCTTTCCCCTGTTTATCCACAACCAATAAAAATGCTTTAGTTATGGTTTGGCATAACCCAAGTTTTATGACTGACATCCGTTACAGTCAAAACACATCAGCTTATATTGTGACTATTATACTGTGGAGAAATTTTGTGTCAGAAAATGTCAGAGATTGATCTCACTAAAGATCCAAACACCAAATGTTCTTCTTTCAAACTCACCTGGAAAGATTTTGATTGTCATCCTGATGTCGTCCACGTTTTCAAATCTGGCCCTCTTGATGAATCACTTGAGTTTGCTAAAGAGAGAAGAAGAAGAAAAAATCACACAAGAGCCAGGCTGGCAGACTAAGGAGGTGGCTCAAATATTTATTTTTCTCGGCCAGGAAGTGTCAGATGCTCGGGGCATTGTGAACATGGGAAAAAACAAGGCAAGCTTATTTGTGTAGCAAATTTCATATATTTATGAAAGTGCTTTACATAAAAACTTTAAAAGCATTGCAGAAAGAGAAACAAAAAAGTATTAAGACATTGCAAAGATAATGATGAATCCATCTAAAATTATTAGATTTAAATGCAAAAAAAATCCAATAAATACAGAACATAAAAGGGGGGAATAATTCATTATTAATAATGCAGTTATGTTCATATTTCAGTTGAAATCATCAATTATTAATATTTTCTGTATCTTAACCTTTTTTATTTTTAACTCATTCACTCCCAGCCATTTTCACTGAAGCAACCCCATTCGCTCCCGGCTGTTTTACTGGATTTTGACTGATTTTGCAAGGCCCACAGAATATTGTGTAGTATATATTGTGTAAAGTATATTTGTATCTCTTTCCCTTTTGTGGCAATTAGCATTAGAATATAGCTAGGTTTCATCATTATTCACAAATCTATTGAAAACGCTGGGGAAAAGAGCTTGTTGCAACACGGCCCTGGTTGATCTCTCATATTCTGCTTCCACCTGCTGGCCGTTTTTGTAATAACTACCATTGCATCAACAGTTCTGTGCAGTTGAGAGGCTGCATCAGAGCCTTCTGTATATATATATTTTTTAAACGTATAAATACGTCTTTGGGACGCTTAAAACATTTAAAATAGAACGTGTTTATACTATAATCTATATTGTCACCAGTCACATATTTTATAACTTTCTCTTGACAGCAACAGGATTTTTAGCAGCATGAAGCGGTAAGGTTCAAAATAATGAGCGCTATAAACAATTACATCTGAGGTATCACGTGAAGCATAAAACATTAATTGTAGTCGCTACATAATTCATGGAAGTACAGAAATGTATTTAAGGGCAAGCAGTGCGGTAGCGGGGTTAGCAGCACCTTGTGTTCCTGGCACTCCACTGTGGGAAATGAATTCTGCAATTCTCAGCTGTTACATATCCGCACTTGTGTTGGCCAGTAGACGTCACAAGCTCTTTCTCCGGATTGTGGGTGGGGGTTGGGGGGAGGGGGCTGAAGGCCTCGTCCAGTGCTCCTAATAACCATAGCAACAAATGGCTGTGCTCGTATTGTTTCACGGCTTTGTTACGGCGCACCAGAGGAAGCTCTGGAAGATGACGGGATATTCGCCGAGTGCCGGTGCTACACCTGTTAGCGTCACACAGCTGGCCTTGTCTGTTAACACACACAGCCATCTTAATAACACAATACTGAAGCGAAGGAGAAAAAAAAACTAACCGATTCAGTAGTAGCCTACTTTTACATTGGTGTAACGTAGAGGCAAAACTGGAGCTGCCAGATGGTGATTAGCGCTTGTTAGGCTAGCTCTGCTCGTGTAATGGGAACAAAAGGCAGTTTCTTATTTTCTGAAATATTAAAGCATAGACCTCTCAAGAGAATTGCGTTTCCATTCTCATGCGATACATTCATGTACCCGAGGTTATGATTTATCTCTAATTATGTGTCATACTCGGCAAGGACCTTCGCTAACGTGCGACTGGTTAGCCATTCAGTTTTTTCAAAGAGCATGATGGTCATATTTGGATTAGGCCTTAAAGGCCAACGTAGCTCCTTCAATCTTTTACGAATAAAAGCCTTCACTGTGTTTGATTCTGTGCGGATCAACCCATGAGAGGTTCACCTTTAATGAATCCATGACATTGAGCGTGGCATTTCTAATGCCGTTACGGTTTCATAAATGCACCTCGTGTACATCCTCGGAAATCGCTAACCAGAGCGCATTCTGTCGCTTCCCTAGTGAAAGAGGACTGCGTGTCAGACGGCGAGGATGACATGAGCACAGACGCCCTGGTGGAGGAGATGCTTCAGCAAGGGGACACGGCCGTCATTTACCCGGAAGCCCCGGAGGAGGAGCTGCAACGCCACGGCACCCCCGACGCCAGCATTCACGATGAAAACGGTACAAAACTGTCACCAAAGTGTTTTCACTCAATCTGAATTCTCACCCACCAACTTATTGGACACAAATTGGACCGTTTCACGATTTGTTGTTGAGCTATTTTGAGGGGACCGTAAATTTACAGTTCTTGTACTTTTCTCTACCCTGGTCTAGAGCATCTCACCTCCGGCGCTTACCTCCCCGTCATTAGCAACACTTTGCAACATAATTACCCACACCACGTTGCTATTTGTAAAAACAGCACACAAGTGCCTTTTGTGGCCTCTGGGCATGTGGCTTTTACCTGCTACAACAGCAAGGGGGTGGGGGGTGGAGGGTTTGCGGCAGAGAAAAAGCAACACCTGAACAAATCTGTCACATCTGTGAGAGCTTTGACTCATGGCTACCTGTGCGATAAGGTGTGTGTGTGTGTGTGTGTGTGTGTGTGTTTCCATCCCAGTGCCCTCACCTGTGCTGCAGGGAAACTTAATACATCACCTTTTAACAAAGTAATGTTTTACCTGTGTGAAATGCTGATGCTAGCTAGGGGAGCTATCAAAACGGGCATTGTTTAGAACATATACATAATAGCTTGAGCTAATCCTAGCTAGATAGCTATCAAAACGGACATTGCTTAGAACGAATAGCATAAAAGCTTCAGCTAATGCTAGCTAGGTAGCTATCAAAAGGGGCATTATTTAGAATGGGCATTTAGAATGAATAGCATAAGAGCTTGAGCTAATGCTAGCTAGGCAGCTATCGAAAGAGGCATTGTTTAGAACATATACATAATAGCTTGAGTTAATGCTAGCTAGGTAGCCATCAAAACGGACATCGTTTAGAATGGATAGCATAAAACCTTGAGCTAATGCTAGCTAGGTAGGTATCAAAACGGGCAATGTATAGAACATATAGCATAAAAGCTTGGGCTAATGCTAGATAGGTAGCTAAAACTAACATTTTTGAGAACAATAAAAAAAAAATCTGATCCTTTTTTTTTTACTTTTAAAGTAGCCTACAGGAGTTTTGTAGCGGGTGAATACTATTTTCACCTCTATAAATAGCAGCGAATTCAGATAGGTGTAAGTTGTGAGACCAAAAGCCAAAATGGCACCCCCATGTTGTTTTCTTTTTGTTGTTGTCTCAGTAATTAACTTGGAGCCATTTGGTTACCTGTGTGGTGTTTACCTGTGGGGGAGTAACTAACAGCTTGGTGAGAAAGTTAAAAAAAAAGTGTTGATGTGCTTGTAAAGTTCCCTCACCCTATTTCCCTCCACTATCACATCCTAACAGCCTTCTTCTGACTCCCCCAACCAGGAACTCCCGATTCCTTCTCTCAGCTGCTCACCTGCCCCTACTGTTCGCGGGGCTACAAGCGTTACAGCTCCCTGAAGGAGCACATCAAGTACCGGCACGAAAAGACCGAAGAATGCTTCAGCTGCCCCGAGTGCAGCTACACTTTTGCACATCGCGCACAACTGGAGAGACACATGACGGCCCACAAGCCAGGAAGGGATCAGGTAAAATTGGATTGACTAAGTTAGTAATGCGGTTTACACATTAAAATGTTTTAAAGGTAATTTTGTAAAAGTGTGTGACACGAACATGCAACTTATGGCCGCCGTTAATTTATTTTTAAATGTTTCAGGAAATTTTAAGCCTTTTTTCTACTACTATTTCGGCTTTCTTTGGACGGTGGCATATAATTTCGGTTTCACAAAATGAAGGATGAGGTATTAAAAAAAAAAAAATCAGGACTTCTATTGTAATGTAATCGTCATGTCCTTCGACAAAGTGATTCTAAATTACACAACCGTACATGGAAACAGCACCACGTCTTTTTTTCCAAAACATGACGCTCAGACATGAACTTTTGCCCCGCCCCCGATTGATTGATGACATTGTGTCATGAATTGGTAGCGGTTCAAAGGTTATGTTGTCATTGTGTATCTGACTGACTGATCCTCTCTGTGCCCCGGTTCAACAGAGACACATCGCACAGTCGGGAGGCAATCGCAAATTCAAGTGCACTGAATGTGGCAAAGCGTTTAAGTATAAGCACCATCTCAAGGAGCACCTACGCATTCACAGTGGTGAGTGGCCAATCCTCCGTCACCATGGAAGTGGAATGTACTCGTGTGTGTGTGTTTTAGCCAGTTCCTTGTAATTATCCTTCCATGTTTCAGCCTAATGTGCACGCCTCTTTAATGTGCTTAACTGTTTCTTTAAGCATTATGACTGAGCAATTAAAGAAGGGCATTTCCCAACTGTGTCATTACATCAGCATTCCGACATCAGTGAAATGCATGAGAGATTTTTTTCCATCTTGCTTCTATAGCCTACTCATTTAGCTTCATTAACTAATGGCTACGCATCCTTCTCGCTCACGTATTTTTCTCTCTACCTTGCAGGGGAAAAACCCTACGAGTGTTCCAACTGCAAGAAGCGGTTCTCCCATTCGGGCTCTTACAGCTCGCACATCAGCAGCAAGAAGTGCATCAGCCTCATCTCGGTCAATGGCAGACAACGGCTGGGCAACAACAAAACCCAGACCCAGGTTCAGACTCCAATCCTTTCCACGTCGCCATCTGTCCTGCGCACGCAGACCAGAGACAAGCTGGAGCACAGCAAGCCCCTGCAAGAGCAGCTGCCCCTCAACCAGATCAAAAGCGAGCCTATGGACTATGAATACAAGCCCACGGTGATGACCTCGCCAGCTATGGCTGGCATGAATGGTGGAGTTTACAGCGGTGGGGCCGCGGCCCCTCTGCAAGGGACAGTGCAAGCTGTCGTCCTGCCCACCGTGGGACTGGTATCGCCAATCAGCATCAATATAGCGGATCTGCAGAATGCCCTCAAAGTGGCCGTGGACGGTAATGTTATTCGGCAAGTCCTGGAAAGCAGCGCCAAAGGTCAGGGGCAGGCCAGCTTGGGGTTAACCACTGGAACGCTCCACCCCTCCCAGCAGCAGATCATCTCAGCCATCAGTTTGCCTATTGTGGGTCAGGATGGAAATGCAAAAATTATCATAAACTACAATTTAGACCCCAGTCAGGCCCAGCTCACAGCGCAAAACCTTAAGAAAGAGCATGAGCCCTTCTCAACCACTCAGCCAACCACAGAGTCTTTCAAGGGTCAGAAACTTCCTGAAGATCTGACCATCAGGAGTATGAGGGCCGCCGATGCAAAAGAAGAGGATATAACCACTAAAACGTGTCTCCTGTGTGACGATTGTCCCGCCGGGATGGAAGGACTCCATGCCCTCAAACACTGCAAGAAAGAAAGTCTCAAACTCAACGGAGAGTCTGGCGTCGCTGCCCTGTTGTCAGAGGGAGGACTTCCCAACCAGCCTAAGAACCTCTTGTCCCTGCTTAAGGCCTACTTTGCCTTAAACGCGGAGCCCACCAAGGACGAGCTGGCCAAGATCTCCGACTCAGTCAGCCTACCGATTCACGTTGTCAAAAAGTGGTTTGACAAAATGCAGGAGGGTCAAATATCATTAGGTGCCCCGACACCTCCTTCCGAGGAAGAGGATGCCTGTGATAGCAACAACGTGGTCTCTCTGATCCAGGGGAAGGGGATGGCCTCAATGAGTCCTTCGGTGACCCAGGATAGTCCAACAGAAGCAACCCCAGCGGAGGTCAACGGCTCCACCAGCTCTCCGGCCTCTCCTTTACCACTAAACCTGAGAGGTGATGGTCTCCTTCAAGACCGGCCCCCTCATAGCACTGATGCACCACTAGACTTGTCCCTGCCAAAGCCCGACAAAGAGGAAACTGAGGTTGTAAAATCCCGCAATTACCCCTCGCCTTCCTCTGTCCGTACCAACCTGGAAGAACCTTTGAACTTAACTTGCACAAAGAAAGATGCGTCGCCGCGCTCATGTAAGGGCTCCAGCCCTGCCGCACTGTACGCCAGCCCGCCAAGTGCCAAACCCCTCAGTATTGTGACCACTCAACTCCCCACGCTGGTGGCCTTTGCCGACCAGAACCGTATGCAATGTCTAAGGGCACTTACCACCATCAACAAACAGACTATCCTGATCCCTCAGCTGGCTTACACCTACACCACCACAGCCAGCAGCCCTGCTGGAACCGAGACGCAGGAAACCATCCACCTCAACGGGATCAAGGTTTGTACCTCAAAACTTATGAAGCTTTGTGAAAGCAAATGCTTCATGAAGCTTCATGAAGCTTCGTTTTGCCATCACTACCTCTGGTTTTCCTTCATGAACTCTCAGCTCGAAAGAATGGCTTCTGGATCGAGCTACATATTGCAAGATAGTCAAACACCTTTAGACACGGTCTTGACACTAACTAAAATGAAATCAATACATCATATAAAGAAATGACAGAATTCATCTCTGTAAAAAAAACAATAATAACGGCCCTCGGTAATAGCTATTCATTGCGCAGGCACCTTAATGGGCCAGCAGTGATGGATGTAGATCTGCGTGGGCGTGAGAATGATCTTCTGGTCCGTCACCCAAAGGACACAAGGATGCACTTTACTGTTGAGTCCCTTATTGATCCGCTGGAATCTTTTTTAACGCAGCACCTCTGCCTGCCTTTCTCATTGATTTGTCGTTGTTGTATTATACGTTTGTGTTAAGTGGATTGGCGGAGAACTGCGCCGTAAAAAGAAGCTTCCGTGTGTATTGGTTTCTTAATCACGACTCATTGTCTTTCCCAGCACCATTGGGTTGGTTTTACTGGCTCGTAAGTGAAGGGAGAAATGATTTATTTCCTGACACTCAAAAGTTAAGTGAAATGGTTGATCAATTTTGTAGAAATGCTTATCATGCCCAGGGTGTAAGATTCAAGATGAAAGGCTAACGACCAGCGTTGTTGATCTCAAGACCACTATATATCGGTCTCGGTCTCTGATCAAAGGCATTTTTTCTCGTCAAGGCGGACTCTGGATTTTTGCTCGAAACTGGTCGAGACCAGGACAAGTACTACTGTGATCTCAGAGAAATGCAAAACGCAGGCACAGGCATCGACCTCCGAAAGTCTTGGTCTTCCCTTGGTCTCAGCCTCCACGGGTCTTAGTCTCATCTCAGTCGCGACCTCCAAAAGTCTTGACCTTGTCTCGGTCTCGACCTTCGAAGGTCTTGGTCTTGTCTTGGTCTCGACCTCCGAAGGTCTTGGTCTTCCCTTGGTCTCAGCCTCCACGGGTCTTAGTCTCATCTCAGTCGCGACCTCCAAAAGTCTTGGCCTTGTCTCGGTCTCAATTCTCTCTGGTCTTGATAATGTCTTGGAGAGGTTGATGTAGTCTTGACTACAACAATGTCATATAATCGAGAGATAAATCTGGTCCCACGACTACCCCCCGAAGCAGTCTCCAGTCTAAGGGCCATATTATGGCAAATGTGAATGGGACATGGAGTTGGAACTGGTTCTGAACCACTACACGGTGACCTTTCTTACAGTATTGGCATAACCTGGAAAAGTGCCATATTTAAATCTTAATTGCTTGGAGTTCGTATCCTCGTTCTGTAAACCGGGTCCCTGCTTTTGTAATGTCACAGGCCTAACAGACACCTCAGCACCTTCCTCCACCGCAGACACGGGCTGCGTAAAATGTTCCGAGCCACTCATTGTTTTTTTCCACTTTGACGCCATCAGCGTTAGTAATCATGTCTCCTGTCCTCCCCCCAGGAAGAGAAGCAGGACACGAGCTCGGAGGGCATGTCCGCCGTGGAGGAACACAACGACTCGGACTCGGGGCCTCTGCGGAAGAAGATGAAGAAGACGGAGAGCGGCATGTACGCCTGCGACCTGTGCGACAAGATCTTCCAGAAGAGCAGCTCGCTGCTCAGACACAAATACGAGCACACAGGTAACGAATGCCAATGGTTTGGTTTTTCAGCCAACGGAAACAGATTGCGTCTCATAATCAGTCAGCTTTTTTTTGGGCTCGGAGCATTGAGTCAGAGTGGGGGATTTTACACGTCCCTTCCAGCAGGTATTACTCAACTCTCATAGAAAAGGTCTGAGAAGATCTTTCCGCCAACTCCCCGGCCTCTGCACTGCCAGTTTCTCGGATGAAGCATCAAATGTTGTAACAGGCGAGCTCTGGTAGTGATTTGGATTGCGATGAGCCAAGCGCGCAGGTCAACCCACTCGGAGGCTATTTACTGTTTTCTCCTCTTTTATTTCCTTGGTACCTGGCGAGCAACTGTTGTTTTCATCTCCAAATGAGTTCAGTTTAGGTGAAACTCGCCCTTCCATGTCCTAGATTAAGTTTCCTCAAAGGCTTTGAAGCTTCATTACTTTATTTTCATATTATGTGCTCCGAAGAAACAAAGCAGTTTTCCTCCCATTGCTACTTTTTTTTTTTTTTATATATACAACAATATGTTTTTTCTCTCTCCAAAATAAATTACACTCACAGCAGGACAACATTAATTAAACCTGCTCAATCAAATGTGATCCAATACGAGAGCTGGAACAAAAAAGAGTGCTCAGACTTGAATGACACTGATCTTCACCGGCATGCACATTATTACCTCCACCAAGCAGAATTTGCTTGAGGCACCGGGTTTTAGTTTGTTTTATGATAACACCCATTTCTAATGTTTAACTGGACTTCAAAAATTTGGCTTTGATGAGGTCTGAATACTGAGTGCTATTGTAGTAGAAAATTCTAGAATTTTTAAACACGTTATATTAGAACATGTAAATAATGAAAATGGACCATCTGCTACCGCAATATGATTCAGTAGAAAAATTATTAACACCTCTCTTGCAGTTTCAATCAAGAGTAATGATGCTATACATTGCTAAAATAGCCTCGTTACTTTTTTCTTTTTTTTAACTGCGAAGGAATCTGAACCAGGCAGCATTAGCGACGACAGGAACAGATTGAGAAATAGAAGATATTCTTCATCTATGGCCTTATTTTAGAGACTTGTTTTAATGTTGTCGGCTACAAAAATGAGGGGAATGCAAATGAGTTGTCTTGTGGCAGCCTATAAACAACTTGAGGCGGTGCCAGAAAAAATCTAGAAGTAATGTGTACGTTTCAGTTGTTATCCTGAGTGAATTTAGCTTCATTTCACTATTAGCAAAGCTATGGATCTTGTTGTTTTGATAGAAAGAATCGTAAAAATGGATACGACGCTAGCTAGCCGCGGGATTTCTTTTCTTCTCAGTATTAGCTAAATACTTTTTTTGGGGGGGGGGGGGGTTATGTTGTTATATGGGAGTGTACAAGTTTTGGGGTAGGGTGGGGTCAGTAATGTAATACCATATTAAACTAATGTAACTTGATTACTTTCAATTACTTACTCAATTACTTCACATAACAAATATGCTAGTGAAGACACACAAAAAACGTACAAATGTTTAATATGCATATTTTCACAATGCTGGAGAAAGCAGGAGCACCCGCGGTATGAATTCAGTACCTCATAACAGCGAGGCAGACATGCTAACCACTTTACCAGCATGCTGCGTAGCTTCATAACAGTTTTTAAAACCGATCCACATGACCCAATGTGTGTTATGAGTGAAATAAGGAAAAAGATAGGACAAATTATACTTATGAAGGCATCCTTTGCAGTGAGCCCTAGCATTAACTAGCAATTATTTGAAATTCAATTGTGATTTCGATTTCGGCTTCTAACAATCTGAAAAACTTTATAACAGAAGACAAATTTGACTTTACTGTAAAACCAACCACACAAAAAGAATTACACACATTTAGTATTTAAATAGAAGAAAATAGATGGTTTTAGTTACATAGCCAGCTTGTGATGCTAGCTCTCAAAAGAAAATCCTCTGAACCAGGGAGCAAAGAATTAGCATTAGCTTATGGCAGGTTTTTAGCTTGAAATAACAAAACTCCACACGCAAATGCTGTATTAAGTTGGCCACCTTCTTCTCTCCCCTATTCATCTTCATGTATCTCCCTTGCATGCGCCACACTGCCCCCTTAGAGGCCAAAGTGCGCACAGCAGGATTTTTTTTTTATATTATTATTTTAATCATTTCTTTTCTAGTTATAGATTAGCAAGATAGCTAAATCCTTAAACTTGTAAACAAAGTGGCTGAAGTGTGGGCTGATCCGAGTCTCTTTTTTTTTTTTCTTCTTCTCAACAGGGAAACGACCACACGAGTGCAGCATTTGCACCAAGGCTTTCAAACACAAACACCACTTAATCGAACACATGCGCCTCCACTCCGGGGAGAAGCCCTACCAGTGCGACAAGTGCGGCAAACGCTTCTCCCACTCGGGCTCGTACTCCCAGCACATGAACCATCGCTACTCTTATTGCAAGAAGGAGGCTCAGGGCCAAGGCGGAGGCAGGGACAGCCCGGAGGAGGACGCCCTGAACCGGGTGCGGGGCGCCAACCTCGCTCCCTTCCAGATGGACTCGGACGAGCGAGGGAGCAGCGCCCGAGAGGACGAGGAAAGCGAAGACTTCGAGGAGGAGGAGGAGGAAAGCGCGGTGGACATGGACGACATCCAGGTGGTGCAGGTAGAGGACGAAGGAGGGGACGACGAGGACGAGGAGGAGAAGACGGCCGGGATGCGGGAGGAGGGGGGGGCCGACACGAGACAAGAACACGGAGAAGAGGGCGACGAGGCGATGGATGGAGAAGGCGGCGTGACACGGGAGCGAGGAGGAGAAGAAGAGGAGGAGGTCATGGGAGAGAGCGGGGGCGACGCGGACGAAGATGAGAGGCAGGAGAAAGGAGAGAGTGACTAAAAGACGAGAGACTCACTCGTGACAGCTCGCTTCAGTTCACTACTGTGTAGAAATCCAGGTGTGCCTGAAAATTGAAAAAAAAGAAAAATACTAGTGACTTTTCCACAGGGGGAAAAAAAAAAAAATCTCAAATCCATTTGTAAAGAGAAAAATATGAAGAATGCAAATTTTACTAAAGGAAGGAAACGCATTATACAGACTTTGGAAGCTAGAGCCGACAAGTTTTAGATAATGTTTTATTACTAAAACACTTTGGTTCATTTCTTTTTGTCAGTGTTACTAATTTTGCCACTCTTATGTTAACCCTTAAATGCTGTACAGTTGGGAGATATTTCTATACCTTTGTATTGCCAATGAACTTAAAAAAAAAAAAATCAGTATTTTATTAAGTTGGAAGGAAAATAAGACAAATCCTGTGCACTACAAGTGGCTTGGTTTACGCGATCGAGCAGTTCAGTTGTGTTTTCTACCCTTCAGTATTAGCGAGAAACCACCACCACGACGTCACGCTGTTATTCGGATCGCATTTGTGAGCCTTAAGAATAAGAAGCGGCGGCGAGAGGACGGGTCTTTACAGCCATTTAGATTTTTCAGGGGGATTTTTTTTTTTTTTTCGTTACAAAAGTGTTGACATTTTGGGACAAACGCTTATTCACTTTGTCACATTTGTACAACCATGGGCCAATGAAAGACATGAATGCACATTAAACCAGATAGAATTCTCATTTGTTATTGATTCTTAAATATGTCTCACTAAATTTATGGCGTAAACAAAATGAAACTGAATAGTCATACTGTATTTGCAGTAGAAAACTCGGTTATAATTACCAGAATTGAATTAAAATAACAGGTGAATAAAGCTGGAATATTATGTTAAAATTGACTCACAAAAATATTCCTAGTTTATTCTGACATTTGTAATTTGCAGAGGTGGCAAATCCATGGTCCAGAAAGTAAAAACCCTTTAGCCATTGATGCTAGCGAGCTAGCTAGCTGGCAGGAAAACGAGCACCACGCGAAAGCTAGCTAGCTAGCTAGCACCTGAGGCTAAAGCCAAACTGTGGCAGTGTTTTTACTTTCTGGATTTGTAATTATTTATTTATGCCTTTGTACTTTTATTTGTCACGTTTTCTTTTTAACAGTATGATCGTACCATCAATGTACTACAGTTAGGAATTTTTTTTTTTTGCATTTACTTTCGATGCAATGACAAAATACGAGACAGCGGCGCACATGCTTTTTTTGTTGACCTAGAATTAATAATTATTTTGTGAAGTCAAAGTGCAAAATTGTTTAAACTTTTTGGAGTACACAACAATGTTGAGACTCATCAACAGTGAGGTTTTGCTATGAGATTAGTGAAACAAATGTTAACATTACTTTACGCTAATAAGCTTGTTACTGTCCACGGCAATTAATATTACTACAAATATATATATTTCATTAAATTTTACTTTGTATTTTCATAAATGTATTTTTCTGTTACTGTGAGACTAAATCCACATAGATAAGAGTGAGTGAGCATTTTCCCAAAATGTCATATAAATGCTTAGAAGCTAGCAATTTTTTTTTTTTTTCAGAAATACGTAGAACCCACCCCCCCCACCCCCCCCACCTTTCTGAGCCTTATGCAAAATGAGAAAGATGCATATGAAAAGTGCCATTACGCTAGCAGTTAAGATCAGGTATTAGCAGGTTCCAGATCAGCCAGTCAACAAAGTTCTTACATTGTTACACATTACAACCGTTTGCATTATTTTGCAAACGAATTTCAAATTGGAGCAAGAATTAGCGCACGTGAATTGTTGCAAATTGTGCGCGGCCTTCTCTAAGCTTGTTCGGTGCACTTGTTTTAACACGCCATGAACAAAATGTCTCTTCAGGTAATGTAGGCAAATTCCAGGAGTTTAATTCAACAATGACAGTATTAATGTTTTGCCTGTTTTTTTTTTTTTTTCTTTTTCTTTTTGTTCAGTTCCTGTGTTTGTACTGTATGTTCAGCATTTGCAGTATTATTGCCCCTCCCCCCAAAAGAGATGGGTTTGTCTATTTAGTCATAGAGAACTTTTATATTTATGTCTTATTTTTTATATTTCTTTATGGTTTATTTATTACACTATGTAGTGTACAATACTGTAGTTTGTATTAATACGATAATATATTTTAGTATGGGATTACAAAAAAAAAAAAAAGTTTCAAAGGCATCATAAACACAAGCCTGAAACAAATGAGACTCCGGCATACTGAAGTTTTTTTTTTTTTTTTTTTCTCTCCAACAAATAACCCCTCCAAGCCTGAAAAATTGGAACCTGTGACCTCTTTGCATCCATGCTCATGTTACTTTAGTTTTCCTCTCTTTATATGAAGCTACTGAACTTTTTTTGAACAAATAATTGTATGTCTAATAAGCATGAGTGTGCTGTTGTATTGAAGGATGAACCGTAACCACCCAAACTGTCCTGTTTGCCAAGCCAAAATAATATTGTTCCCGTGCTTTTTTTCTTTTTCTTTTTGTGCCATGTTACTTTTTGGACGTCATTGTCAAGACCATGCCCACTTTTATAAACCCCGCCTCCTTAACACCTCATCTTTTTTATTGTGATTGTTTTTCTTCCTTTTTTTTTTCTTATTTTTTTTTTATGACTCCCCATCTCACAATAAAAACACACCAAATACAAACTTGTTTGTGACGTTGTCATGAGTTTAGATTGTATATTTCAATATGTACTTTCTGATTATGATGATGATGATGTTTTTCAAGGTACAATTACAGACCTACCCACTGTTGCGTTAAACTCCCTCAGTGATCTGCCGGGAGCGTCCAATTCCAATCAGCGCAGTCTGCTTGTTAGCAGCCTTGCCCAAGGTCAAATCTATTGATCCAGATTAGTTTTCCACTAGGGTCAACCTCCCCTCCCCAACAACATTCAGCCCGTTCCGCCGGCATGAATTAATAATGGAATGGGCAATAAGAAATCCATAGCCCCTTTTGACGAGTTGAAAATGATACAATAGTTGGTGGTCATATTTGATAGGTGGTCTCTCCCCAGTCAGCCAAAGCACTTCTAATGTGATGTTTTTAAATGAAAGTAAAAGGGTGGGTATCAGATTTATTGCGAGGATTGGTTCCAGACGCACCCGCAAAGCTGCAATACAGAGACCATAACGTTTACGTATAGTTTTAGGTCTTATCACACACTTTAAAACACGTTTTAAGTGATTAAAATGTTCCATAGCGCCTATCTTTACTACTTTACTGTCATGAAATATCTCATATTAGCATGACCAAACTCCTAATTTACTGTAAAACAGACAATTAAAACAAAAACAGATTTATACGTAGTTCGTTTCAACACAAAAATGTTCAAACAAACCGTACAATCTTGTCTGACGAAAGTCTGCTAGCTTAATGCTAGCATTTAATGTGGAACGTTTTAGACAGGCTAACGGAATTAGCATAAATGCTACATGAACTCATTCACTGCCATTAACGGCTATAAAAGTAGAAATATAGTCAATATACATTGTTGGAATAGAATGGCAAGGAATGAGGTCATTAGCCCTCAAACAACCGCTATGCTATCCCATGCTATGATATCCCATGCTATGCTATCCCATGCTATGCTATATACATCAACACTTACCATCAGCATATCATTAAACTCAGACTTTTATATCTTCTCTGCTCGTTTGACGACTTACTAGAGATTAGTTGGGGACATTTGAAGCCTCTTGCTGGAAATGATTTTGCATCTCTTCCAGTAGATGTCATTGCTACCCGCCATGTTGTAGCACAAAATCGGAACTATACTAAAAGGCACACTACTCTAAATTCAGATTTGCCGATATACTATAAAAAAAAAAAAAGGGATAGAGGACAATTTGATGAATATCGGCAAAGGTAAATCTAAAATCATTTTAATCTTAGGGAACTACTTTATAAGAGATGCTACTGACCCTGGTAACCTTCTAAACCATTTGTTTTTGTTTCGACATTAAAACAAAGAAATGTGAAAGTTTTAAGATTTCAGGTATTTTTTTTAATTTTGGGGAAAAATATTTACTGTAGAAAACTATAGATAGCTTTGGTATTGTTTAAGTTTCCATTTAACTTTTTAAGACGGACTGATAACCTTGAGTTCCCTCAACATTTGTCTTAGAAATTTAAAAGGATGTATTGTCTATAAAAATAATTGTATAGTTTGAAAAATCTGGTAAATCGACATGCTTTAAAGCCAGTGGTTCTCAACCTTTTTTTTTTTTTTTTTTGGGTGATGTACCCCCTGTGAAAAAAAATTCCAGCCAAGTACCCCCTTAACCAGAAAGAAAGAAAGAAATTTTTTTATTTTTTTTTTAAAGCGAATGCTGTGCCATCATTGTCTGATTTATTAAAGTTTTAAACTCTATTTGTATTTATGTGGTCTCTGAACTATTTGGAAATAAAAATATCTAAATAAATAATTAAATTATAAATAAAGATTTGCACATACAAATTATCATCAACACAAAGTAATTTTTTGGGATCATAGTAAAACTCAAAAAGAAATAATTGACTTTTAAATAAAATTTTTCCAAGTGATTGACAGGTGATTCTAGTTGACCTTTGACACCGTTCTGGTATGGGGGGAGAAGCTGGATTTTTAGGACACTGAAATTGAATAGCCTATTGACTTCATTATATGAACTTATATTTTAGAAAATAAATATTTACAATAAATAATATTTTTTAAAATCTCACGTACCCCTGGAGTGCCTTCACGTACCCTCGGGTTTGAGAACCACTGCTTGAAGACATTACAACAGAGTCAAGATTGCCATTCGTATTTGAAAGAATTTTGACGCCAATATTTTTTCCTACTTTTAGCCAAAATAAATCTCATCACTCAATTGCTGGACTACCGTGTGTGTGTGTGTGTGTACATATTGTGACAATTTGACCTGTTACGATCCGAGTCTGGGGGCGGGACTCGGGCGCGTGTCAACTCGGTGATAAAATGTTCCATCAGAGGTTTGATCCCGCAGCCGTCGTCATCATCATCATCATCATCATCATCATCATCATCATCATCATGCCCAGTGGCTCCCCAGAGAGCCGGCTGCGGGAACGGAGGGAAAGTGGAGAGATGACGCTTTTATAGGACAGCTCGCAGCACAACATTATTGTGTCAAACTGTCAAACAGCATCTTGTAATTGTGCCTATTACCAACGTCTTGTAACAGTGGTCACAAAGCGTCGCTCGAAGCTCCGGAAAGGTCAACGAGTGTGTAGCGCCTGCAGCTGCTTGCGCAGAATCCGCGCCTGCGTGTGTGTGTGTGTGTGTGTGAACAGGCTTCCACTGGCACCCGCGACTCAAAAGTGGAGATATTGCCCTATGTTCTGCTGCTCTCAGCATTTCAAAGGAAAATTGAAAAGCTATAACTGCTAAGAGGATATGGAGCGCGCTTGCCAATAATGGCGCGAAGGGCCTGATGAAGTATGGCGGCTGCCGGGACTCTGACACGCCGCCAAGCCCGGGGGACTGACGCTCCCCGGGGAAATTTAGAGAAAATCCGAGGAGGAGGAAAATGAAGCTCGCGTTGAGGAAATAGCAGTCGCTTGTGGTCAGGTTCATTTACTTGAGCGGCAAATAGCGCGACGCTCGCAGTGACGTCTCAAGTGTGAAGGGCCGAGTTAATAAAAGCGATTCACCGGATAAATTGTTGGCATTTTTTAAACGTGGAGGTCAGCACAAGCTCACTGAACATGCCGTTAATTTACCACAACACCGGGGACACGTTTTGAATTTGATGCTAGCAACAGGTACTGAGAAATCTCGGGGGGCGGGGATCATCTTTGTATATAGTTGAAAACTAGTGATAGTTAAAACGGAGTCAAGGAGACCGCTTGCTGACTTTATTCTCTGACACCCCCCCCCCACACACACACACAATTCATATCTTTACGTCACAAAGTCAAAATTCTGAGATTAAAGTGAGAAAAATCAGATAAAATTCCGAATTCTGAGATTGAAGTGATAAAATGAGAATTCTGAGATTAAAGTCAGAATTCTGAGATTAAAAGTGAGAAAATTTGAATTCTGAGGTCAAAGTCAGACTTCTGAGATTAACTCATTCACTGCCATCGACGGCAATAGACGTCAAAAATTTATTTGACCTAATTTTTCCCCACTTTTGTTTAAAAAGAGTATGAATACCTAGAATATTTTTTATTGTATTAGAACAGATATAAAATTTGTGATTAATCGTGGGTTAACTAGTGAAGTCATGCGATTAATTACGATTACAAATTTTAATCACCCGATGCCCCTAATTTTTTAAAATATTATTTTCTTTAAAAAAAAAGAAAAGAAAAAAGATTATTTAAAAAAATTATAAATAAATAAAGAAAATTATTCAAAAAAAATTAGGGGCATCAGGTGATTAAAATTTGTAATCGTAATTAATCGCATGACTTCACTAGTTAACTCAAGATTAATCACAAATTTTATATCTGTTCTAACTGTACAAAAAATAAATTCTAGGCTTTGATACGGTTGTTAACAAAAATAGAAAAAAATGTTAAAATAATTCAGTTCAAATTAATATTTGACGTCTATTGCTGTCAATGGCAGTGAATGAGTTAAAGTGATAAAATGAGAATTCTGAGATTAAAGTCAGAATTCTGAGATTAAAGTGAGTAAAATCAGAATTCTGAAATTAAAGTGAGTAAAGTCGGATTTAAATCAGAATTCTGATATTAAAGTCAGAATTCTGAGATTAAAGTCAGAATTTTTAGATTAAAGGGATAATGAGAATTCTGAGATTAAAGTCAGAATTCTGAGACTAAAAGTGATCAAATTTGAATTCAGAAATTAAAGTCAGAATTCTCACTTTAAAGTCCGAATTCTAAGGTTAAAGTAAGTAAAGTCCGAATTCTGAGATTAAAGTGATAAAATGAGAATTCTGAGATTAAAGTCAGAAATCTCACTTTAAAGTCAGAATTCTGAGAATATGTAAAGTGAGAATCCTGCCAACCCTTTTTTTCCCTCTTCACTGAACCTAATCCTCTTCCGTATATAAAGAATCAACAATTTTGTTCAAAATAACAAAAAATGCAGGAAACATCAGCATCTGTTAAGATAAATTAAAAACTAAAGTAAATAGTTCCCTAAAAAAAAAAAGTTTTCTACTGTAAATAGTATTCCAAAATTTCAAAACAAATTCTTCATTTTATTTTTTTATATTCTTATTTTTTTAATAAAAAGTGCAGGGAATTCCCACTTCCCAGTGTCAATCAGTGTCAATTTGGGGTTTTCGTCAGGGTTCGCAAAAGGTTTCAAAAGATCTTGGCAGACGGTGAAAAATGGTCTGAATGTTTGCAATGTCTTTGCGACAAGTAAAAACTGCCTGTGAGCATTTTACAAATCCTGATGAAACTCTAGTACTGTTAGTTGCTATATCTACAAATTCAAGTCAAAATAAAAAAAAAAAAACACGGCTATTTTATCTGTCTAAAATAATCTGAGATTGACTGAAAAAGTGGAAAAGTGTAACATAAACTGAAATGTGACATTTATGAGTTTTTTTTTCCTTCCTGAAATGTCACACGTGCGCCATACGTGACCACGTGGCCTCCTATAGAAGCGGTCCAAAGAGTCCAGGGTCACCGCATCCTTGTGCGTAACATAAAGGTGGATTGGATTGTCATTGCGCCGCATTTAGCTCGTACCTTTAAACATGGCGGCAGGATTACCCTCCAACCCGGCAATATGAAACCAATCGTTAAACCGGGAGATCCGCTGAAGTTTCAGGTGTCGTCGTTCGTGCTATGTGGTCATCGCGCGCTATCCTGGTCACCTTTTTTTACACCCGGTTACCTAGTTACAGAATTGTTTCAGTTATAGAAATAAATCTGCCTTCAAGCTATGTCCGAGTATAGCGTTACCATGTGACCACATTTTTATTTTTTTAAAGGCTCAGGTGTAATTTTCACCACTTCCTCCCCGTTACCACACTGTGACTCAAGTAGTGCTAGAAAAACACCAATGTAACCACTAATACATTGCAAGCCCTCTTGTGTGTGTGTGTGTGTGTGTGTGTGTGTGTTTTCAGGTAGAGCCAGGCCTCCCACACTGCTGGGACAACTTGGAACAGCTCTCAGTCCTGACTGGAATAACAAGAAGCTGAAAAGAATTCAATTAAATAGTCCGCTCCTTGAAAAGCTACCGCCCACCTGCTTGCACACACACACACACACACACACACACACGCAGGTTTGCCTCTGTGTATTATGAGGACATTTTTTCCAAACCTGTTTAATTGTGTATTACGGGGACACCCCTTTCCGCTAATGCCAGAGAGATGGGACTTGCACCCCAAAAAATTTTTGGGGGTCGTCCAGGGAAATTTCACTTCAAAACTTGAAAAAACTCAACGCACAAAAAAAAGAAAAACCTGAAAAAACAGTAATTATGAGGACATAGATAATGAGCTAAATAAGCCACGCCCATGGCAAAAATGGTAATTATGAGGACCAACTCACATTACAAGGACAAAGTTTACACAACACACAGCAACCATGTCACTGAAGTGACTTGAAAGTTCTGGCATTCTGACGTTACACAAACTGAAATGACATTGATGTGTAATGACTTACCTGATATAAGGTCGCATTGTTGTGCATAACAATACTGTGAAATGCAAAGTCATACCTGATCCTTGAGCACCATGTTACAACTTTAGGACAGACTGAAACTGGTATGTTAATAAAACATGCTTCTTATGTGAACAGGTTATCTGGGTCAAGCACATCTTTGTAATGGATAAGTTAGACATGAAACCAGATGCAAAAGAGTCAGTGAACATTGAACATTTTATTCTTTAAAACATGACTACCTCTCATCTTAAAGATGAGCAGTTTTCTAATAGCTCATTACTGGAATACCTTCGGATTTCAGAATTTCTGAAACAGGTTCAATGTAGGAAGTGTCCGAAGTACTGTGAGAATCTGGAACATATTCCTCTGCTGATGAATCCTCACTTGAACTGGATACATCAGCAACCTAATTTTTTAAACAAAAACAATTATTACATACATACAGACATACATATACATATTGTCACTGTCCTGTGAAAAACACATCCACCATATTTTCCAGACTATAAAGCGCACCGTGATACAAGCCGTGCCGCCAAGAAGGATTGCTACCGGAGAGCAGCCCGCGACCTAAAAATGGAAACGTGTTTTTCACAGGACACCAATGATATCCATATATACAGTAGACGCACACATACATGTGCATATATACAGCGGCTCTAAAATTGACACCTGCCGGATGCGGGTTAAAGTTCCTTTTGGCGGGTGGTCATAAATATTTACTAGCTTTACTTCGCTGTTACTTAGTGATGTTACACTCGAAGTAGAAGCTTGAGACAAGTGTCGAGCGCTCCCGCCATTGATGGGCTAATGTGCTAAAGTTCATTTACCAAAGATAGGTGGTCTTCATCATCAAGCAGTTTTGCCTTTTTTTTTTTTTTTGCAATCAACGGGATATGTGCCAGATGCTGGAGCAAACTAGAAAAGCATTTAGAACCTAAAGTTTGTGCATATACTAAAGATTATTATAAATCTAGTCACCACATTTATTCGAAAGATGAGATGAAGCATTTAACAAGAGGGATAGTTAATATGCTTAATCTATGGCATTGCCCCTAAAACGGGTCTTGTGTGATACAGTCCTTCAGTTACAGTAGACGTTTTCTATTTTACCGAGTCAGACAGTCGTTAAGATTGAGACAATTGCTCAACATTTAGCTGCTTGCAACTAAAGACAGCGGTATAAACATGGGTCATAATTTATCCTCTTGACTAAATTATATTCATTCAATGAAAATGCCTGCACTATTAATCCTGGTTGCGTGAAACAAAGATCCATTGCAGATACAAATAACACACAAGATAAAATACCCATCATGCCAGTCCATTCTAGTGCAGCGAAAGGTCCAAAACATAAAGCACATTTATCCAAGCTTGATACAAGTGAATAAACTACCTGATGTTTACACTCCTGTTTTAAAAAAAAATAATAATAAATTATAGCGAGTTCACCTCTAAAATCCACCATAAATAAATTAATGGGAAAAAAAGATCACTACAGTGCATAATCTAAATCACCAAACTGCCAACAAATCTTAAATTTGAGATATTTTTAATGTTGACTTGTAGAAATTTTAGTCCCATACAAGCGTATTGTTGGATACAGTATTTTTAACGTCTTGGCAATACACATTGCATAAACAATTGTTGTGATTATATTTGTTAGTTATATAGTTTAGCCCTAGCATCTACTCTACACTCTTCACTCCTAACGTCTTGCTTCTGAAAACTGATTTCAACATCAATATTCAAAAATAAATCTCGTCACCTGGTCAACTTTGTCTGTGACAGCTATGTCTTCAGCTATGTCTTCAGGTTGTGCGTCAGTTCAAACCTGGTACACATGAAGAGAAAAATACATATAAAATTCAATTCTTACTAACACACAAGACTGTACCTGTGCATGTACACAGTTACAGTACATACAGAACAATGAATAGGTTAAAGTATTGTGAATGCAAACTCATTTTATTTGCCATTACAAAAATAAATAAATAAATCCTTCTGCACTACAGGTTTGTGTAAATTGGTGACGTCTATTTTTCACAATGAAACAAAAACAAGAAAATACACAGTCCTCAGAGAATCCATACCTGACCAGAGTATGAATTGTGAGGACTGTATGTGTAACTCCAAGCCCTGAAAACTTATTTTACACTCACAGTGTATAAATACAATGTCCTCAGTGTGTCAGTTATTCACAACTACGACATTGTGAGGACTATGTATCTGCGAGGGCTGCTCAGTATTGACAAAACATGCGACATGGGTGTTTTATACAATGATGGAGATTATTTAAGCATTTAACACATACCTAAAAAAAAAAGATCTATCTATATACATATATATACACATACATATAGATATATATACTGTATACATAGCGAGACGGACAGACAGACATAGCGAGATGGACAGAGCGAGACAGATAGATATAGAAAATAAAGATAGAGATAAAGATAAAGAGATCTTTATAATCCAAAGAAAGAAATGCATGTTAATGCGGAAAAATAAGCATGCTCATTGTGATCTAATCTTATCCTATTAAGTTATTTTTTGTTAGTAATGCCCCTCGATACGGTTCTCTCGTATGGCGATGCGCAATTCAGGTAGTCTCTGATTGGTCAAAGTCAGACTAAAGTATACAATACAATATTCATTTGTTGCATGTCTTTGCAATACAAATATTGCATGAGCCATTCGTGCGACAAGATATTTTTTTATATATTGTGCCAACGTCTTGCTTCTGAAAAATGTATTTCAACATCAACATTCAAAAACAAATCTAGTCACCTGGTCAACTTGGTCTGTGACAGCTATGTCTTCAGGTTGTGCGTCAGTTGAAACCTGGTACACAAAGAGAAAAATACATATAAAATTAAATTCTTAGTAACACGACTGTACCTGTGCATTTACACAGTTACAGTACATAAAGAACAATGAATAGGTTAAAGTATTGTGAATGCAAACACATTTTATTTGCCATTACAAAAATAAATAATCCGTCAGCACTAGTGGTTTGTGTAAATTGGTGACGTCTATTTTTCACAATGAAACAATTAATAGAAAATACTCAGTCCTCAGAGTGTCCATACCTGACCAGAGTATGAATTGTGAGGACTGTATCTGTAACTCCAAACCCCTGAAAACTTATTTTACATTCGCAGTGTATAAATACACTGTCCTCAGAGTGTCAGTTATTCACAACTACGACATTGTGAGGACTGTGTATCTGCGAGGGCTACACAGTATTGACATGCGACATGGGTGTTTTATACTGTGATGGAGATTAAACATTTAACACGGACCTAAAAAAAAAGATCTATACATATACTGAATACATACATACTCTATATATACAGTATATATATATATATATATACAGTATACATACAGTATATATATATATATATACACAAATATACATATATATATATAGAGATAGAGAGACAATATATAGATATAGATAGATATATAGACATAAAGATAAAGATAGAGAGATCTTTATAATCCAAAGAAAGAAATACACGTTAATGCGGAAAAATAATCATGCTTATTGTGATCTAGTCTTATACATATAAGTTCGTTTTTTTTAGTAATGCCCCTCGATACGGTTCTCTTGTATGGTGATGCGCAATTAAGGTAGTCTCTGATTGGTCAAAGTCAGACTAAAGTATACAATACAATATTCATTTGTTGCATGTCTTTGCAACAGACATATTGCATGAGCCATTCGTGCGACAAGATATTTTTTGTATATATTGTGCAACGTCTTGCTTCTGAAAAACGTATTTCAACATCAACATTCAAAAAGAAATCTAGTCACCTGGTCAACTTGGTCTGTGACAGCTATGTCTTCAGGTTGTGCGTCAGTTGAAACCTGGTACACAAAGAGAAAAATACATATAAAATTAAATTCTTAGTAACACGACTGTACCTGTGCATTTACACAGTTACAGTACATACAGATTAATGAATAGGTTAAAGTAATGTGAATGCAAACTCATTTTATTTGCCATTACAAAAATAAATAAATAAATCTGTCTGCACTACAGGTTTGTGTAAATTGGTGACGTCTATTTTTCACAATGACACAAAAATAAGAAAATACACAGTCCTCAGAGTGTCCATACCTGACCAGAGTATGAATTGTGAGGACTGTATGTGTAACTCCAAGCCCTCAAAACGTATTTTAAACTCACAGTGTATAAATACACTGTCCTCAGAGTGTCAGTTATTCACAACTACGACATTGTGAGGACTGTGTATCTTGCGAGGGCTGCACAGTATTGACAAAACATGCGACATGGGTGTTTTATACAGTGATGGAGATTATTGTGACATTAAACATGGACCGAATATATATATCTTCATAATCTAATTAAAGAAATACACGTACGTGCGGAAAAATAATCATGCTCATTTTGATCTAGTTTTATCCAAATAAGGTTTTTTTTGTTAGTAATGCTCCTCGATACAATTCTCTTGTATGGCGATGCGCAATTAAGGTTGTCTCTGATTGGTCAAAATCAGACTCAAGTAGGGCCTGGCAATAAATCAAATTAATTGAATAAATTAAATTCAAATTGAATCGTTGAAAATTTGCTAAATCGTGAAATGTATTTTGTCTTCTGGATTATTAAAAACTGTTATAATGTTCTGTTACATCCAGATGTTATTGTGAGTTGTAATTTTGCACAAGTGGTGGCAGAATGCTGGATGGTTGGTTTAAAAGACTTTTTATTAAATTTTTTGGCCATATCGCTTAGCCTCAGACTAAAGTATACAAACAATCCAATATCCATTTGTTGCACGTCTTTGCAATGCACATATTGCATGAGCCATTCGTGCGCCAAGATATTTTCCACATATTGTGCAGCCCTAGTATCTCCACCCTCCACTAATGTCTTGCTTCTGAAAACTGATTTCAACAACATTCAAAAAGAAATCTAGTCACCTGGTCAACTTTGGCGCAGTCTGTGATAGCGGTGTCTTCATCAGGTTGTGCTTCAGTGGAAACCTGGGGTAGATGAATAGAAAAATACCAATACAATTAAATTCTTACTAAGACTAGACTGCTATACTGTAATTTCATGTAATCATGAATGTGCGACCAGTAATTCTAGTATGTCACATGTATGAAACAATATCCAAATGTCATGATAAGCAATCACGATATGATAATCAACATGATATTGTGAGGTTAGCGATACTCACGATAACTGTAAAAGTAAAATAAAAAAATAAGTCACAATATTGTAAAAAAAATGAAATAAAAACAAAAAAAATTATATTGAGAAAAGAATGTACTTTTGCTTTTGAGTTATAATTAATCTTTTATGTTTTGTCAAACCTTGCACGATTACCCCCCCCCCCCCCCAAAAAAAAAAATATATTAATATACATATAAACATACCATAGTGTTTTTCCATTGTAGTGAAATTCAAACATGAAAACCTTCTGGGCATCATGATACACTCTCAGCCTGTTTTCACGTTCCTGTTTGCTTATAACTTCTCCTCGATATTCAGTAGGAAAGACTCCCTTCTGAAAGGAGCAGGAACTGAACACTCCTCGACCTTACAAAGAAAAAGGGATACAACAGAAATATTTCATTATAACAGTAATGAAAACTAGGCCCATACTAAAGAATCTTTTACCAATACTCACCTTTGAATGAATTAATATATTTTATGGTGAAGCCATCCCTGTCTTTACCTAAGGATGAAAAATATGCTACCTCTTCTTTGGGTTTAACTTTTGCCCTCTGTGGCCTCATGACTGACATATCTCACTGAAGATAATGATCTAAAGCTATAGAAAAAAAATGAGTTTCAATCAGTTTGATAGGTAACTTGGTGCAGATGTTTTGAAGTTGACTTTCTGTGGACCATAATATCCTGTGCAGTGTGCAGTAAATGTGCCAACGAAAATAAAATACAGTGGATAGCACAGCTCTGCTAAATATTTGCATAAATTAAATGTAATGAACACTTTACAGACTTTACTGAAATATTTCTATTTAAAGAACAAATTTAAGTAAACACAAATGCAGCAATTTACCAATACTTCATTTATACTGTACTGGTAATACTAAACCATTGTATATTTTCACATCACAAACCAGCCTATCAAACCAGCCTGTTATTGCTTTCCTCTTAAAAATTTCAATTAGCATTTATCTTACTCAACAGACGGTTAGCTCTGCTATGCTAACTGAGCTAACCGTTGCTAACAAAAGCGTAGCAATTCTAAATAATTAGCTGCAACCATCATAATCAACAGATGGTTAGGTATGCTAACGTTAGCTTAGCTGCACTTACACTGGACTTGCATTATAAATCATTTTCAGCAATGTACACAAGCGACCAACATTAAAATAAACAAGTTTCTGGAGGAAAAATTCGAGCTTCAAACCTACCTCATTAGCACAGCTACACTGCCATCACCTCTCGTGAAGTAATTAGAGCCGGGGGCGGTTCTCTATCGGGGCTGCTAGATGACGTCACTTCCGTACTCCGGGCAATATAATAAATCACATTTAAATCAACAAATTGGTTCAGTGTTGGATTATGAACTTTGTTGATAAGAGTGGCTATTGTTCTATGATTTACAGTGTCAATTAAAAAAAAAATAGATCACATTTAAAATTAACCCGAAAGGCTCATATACTAAATTAATTACCACAGACGAAAACAAAGGACATTATTGCTAGAATTATAGATAATTTTGTAATCGTTTAATGTGATTTCAGTTTGTTTTTTTAAAAAGTTATTATTATTTTTTTCATTAACAAAAATGTTTTTTTGCTTTAGTAAATAAAATAACCTTGCTGCTGTCACACAGTTGCTGTCCGAGGATGTTTTGGTACTATACTTTAGTAATGGATGCATGTGTTTTTTGGCAAAATTGTGAGCGAGCCCAGTAACTTGGCTTAGAAGCAACCCTGCAAATGAATGGTCACATGATGCTTTACTGTTGGCATGAAGCAGGACTGATGGTAGCGCTCACCTTTTCTTCTCCAGACAAGCATTTTTCCGGATGCCCCAAACAGTTGGAAAGGGGGTTAATCAGAGAAAATAACTTTAACTCTTTTTTCCTTATTTTGGTCTGTGTTTATGGAATCCCTTTTTCACTGGTCACACCAGGCCATCCTCCAAAAGTCTTACTCCCTCACCATGGGTGTAGATGGACTCATACCTGCTTACTGCCATTCCTGAGCAAGCTCTACACTGGTGGTGATGTCCTTATCCCCGCAGCTGAATCAACTTTGGGAGATAGTCCTGGCTTTTGCTGGATTTTCTTGGGTGCCCTGAAGCCTTCTTCACTTAAAGTTTGTAAGGTCACTAAAGGAAATTACTTTAATTTTCATGGCAAATAGGGACTTTGCAATTCATCTAATCACTATAACATTCTGGAGTACATGTACATGCAAATTGCCATCATAAAAAAACAATAATAAGTCAGCACTGCAGATTCTTAGAAAATCAATGTCATTCTCAAAACATTTGGCCACTGGTGTACAGAAAGATGTTATACTGTAAAGGCAGGGTGGGATGTTAAATGATGAATTAATGTACGGCACTGACAGTTTCTCTGTCTCTGCTGTTAACCATTGTACATTTTTAAATAAACAACCACTGAAAGAATTAAATACTGAAATATATAATTAAATATCATAGGGTATTTCATTATTTAATTATTTACTTAGGAATTGGTGGCTGCAAAAAAAAAAAAAAAAAAAGGTTCTGTGTCTACAGACAAACATTCACAATACACAGCATTTTGAGAAAAAACTGAATTATGGAGACGTGCGTAATTGTGGGGACAGGTGATGGTCAGCCAATCAAATGCTGTGAAATATACACTGGTGTGAATTATTCATGAAGTGGTGCATTACAAGGACCTTCCTACAGGGGGCGCCATCAAATACACAAAAATACACAAATTCACGTAATTATGCTTTACAAGGACATTGGCTAAAACTTTGGATTTAAGCCTTCTACAGCCCTAGAAGCACTTCTGCATTGAAATAATTATGAGGACATGGGCTGTGTCCTCATAATTCAAAATGTCCTTGCAGCACGGCATGTATTCAGGTGAAATGTCCTCATAATACACAAAGGCAAACACACGCACACACACACACACACACACACACACACACACACACACACACACACCTCCTCCTCCTCCTCCTCCTCCCCACGACCTGCTTTGGTCCTCCCACACACACACACACACACACACACACACACGAGTAAACATGCACACAACACACGTGATAATTTCACCTCTCTCCTGCGTCCTTGTTCAGTGCGTGCGTGCGTGCGTTCTAAGTAATCCCATTGTCCATTCATCCTCCTCCTCGGCGGCGACCCCCCTTCCCCCCAAAAAAAAAAAATCATGTATCATCTCAAAAGCTGAGACCTCATTGGCTGCTGGAGGTCATTAAAATATCTCTTTGCGCTGCTTTAAATGGTTACCTTTGTCGCTAAATATAGCAATTTCCAAAGCCACTTTTTTTTTTGGGGGGGGGGGGGGGGCAAAAGCGATTTGTGACTTTCTGGTAGACAAAAAAAAAAAAAAAGTTCATTTGTAGTTCTAAACATATTTAGGGGTTAATATAACGTTAGTAGAATATGAGTTAAAGAGCAAAATACAACTTTTTTTTTTTTTTAAATCAATATCAGAAGGCGGACTTCTTTTTTATTTTTTTTATTGAAACTTTGCTTTTAACATTCACAGCATTAGGACATGAAACAACAGTTCAAAGTTTGAATCTTTGCTTATTAACATTCACAATAATTAGAAAAATCAAAAAACTCGATATAAAACCGAAAACCCAAAATTAAACAATAAAGGTAAGGAAAAATAACAAGGCATAAAAAAAAATTAAGGTCAACTAAAGAAAATTCACAAAGGATTTTCAATGTATATGTACTTTTCTTGTTTCTTGTCAAAGAAGTCGTCCATTTTGCCACTTGCTGGCAAGTGAAAATGACATCACAGTTGCTCAGATCTCAGGTAACAACCAATCACAGCTCGGCTTCAGTAAACAGGTGAGCTGTGATTGGTCATTGCCTGAGCCCTGAGCAACTGTGATGTCATCTTCAGTCGACAGCAAGTGACAAAATGGCCGCACCACTAGCAGTAAGGTCACATATAACATATTGTCAATAAAGTTTACAGTTACCCTTTAAGATGTGCCATTTATACGGTGATGATTTTCGTTTTTTATCAGCACGTAACTGTTACGAGCTAATTCATGAAAACGCAACATTTACTTATTTTCCTGAAATGTTGCTCTTCAAATTTGGATTCACTCCACTTTGAGCACGGTTCAAGTCATACGTTGAAATGTAAACTTAAATCACCTGAGCACTTAATCACGGTTGAACACGCTAACCGTGTCAATCTTAGCCTAGCGTAGCATTTAGCATGGCTTCTCAGTCTTTTCTCATCCCTTTGTGAGAACGACTTTGCCGTAAATGTAGCGCATTCGCTACCACGTAGCACACACACTAGTAGTGAGTCGATGCTATTGCTAGCTAGCCGACGTGAGCTTTTTAGGCCCGTTTCGGCTGTTCTTCTTCTACCTCCTTTTGGCGGTCGTCTCGACGTTTGATTCTCAGTTTTGCTGTTATTCAACGTGCTCAAATGTGTCGCAAAATGCTAATTTTGACCTGTAAACTATTACATTTTGAGCCTTGGGTCTTTTAACTGAAAGTGAGTATGGCGTTCAAATATTGGTGACTAATAAGTCAAACATCGGTTTGATTACACAACGAGAGTTCAGGCAGTTGGGCCCGTCCGTCCCCGAGGACGGGAAGCGTGTGGACCAACAGGAGATGAGACAAGTCATGCGGCAAACATCCAGATGTGATTCAAGCTTCGGAGTCCGTCGGCGGATCGAGCGGTTTATAGTGCGCTCGGGTTCGGGTCACCTATTTTATTCATCTGAACATGTCCAGTCGCTGCGCTTGACATTTGACTCCTCCCACGCGGTTGACGTTGCCCCCTCTCTTACATCTTTATGTTATTAAATGTAGTTAAACGCATTTACAAGGCTATTTTAGAAAAATAAATAATGCGCATGATAAATTGTTGATGGGAAGGCGGCATTTGTTTCGCCACCGTCTTATCTGTCTCCTCTCAAGACAAACTCCTCAGTGGGTTGCAAATCAAAACAAATATTTCCAAAGCACATCAAGTTGGCAGTGTGTTTTCCTGCCTCAGGTGTTTCTTCCCCCTCATCTTGGACAACTTTGTTTATTTGACAAATAATCAGGTTTTCAGTGGCGCACAACATGGCAGAAAAAAAAAGTCTTAAAATCTGAAATGAAGTCATCATCGACTGATGCCAAAATCAACTCGTCGCACTTCTGCCGCTGACAGCTTTGACTGCGGCGTGTGGTAGAACATTTGTACTGCTTGTTTTTATTTGTCAAAGTGAACGCCCCCCCCCCAGGGTCGGACTGGAATACGCCTCAAAAGCCGCACAAAAAAACAGGCTTCACCTCAGTGGGCAGCTAATGAGCTGGTGTCAAACGTAAGGCCCGGGGGCCGGATCTGTGCAGCGGCGTCATCTAATGAGGCCTGTGAAAACAAATCATGTCATGTTTCTTGCTCAAATGTGGTATGAAATTGCTAACTGTTTCAACGTTTAATAACTTGAGGCATCAGTCTTTTTTTGGTTTGTTTTCACAGCCCGTGTCGGAAGTAGAAGTCGTACGCTTCGAATCATTGATTAAAATAAAGGACTTGCTTAAATTTAGTGAGGACTCAACTTGATTTTTGCCATAGCAACTTCGGAACTTGTTTGGAATATGAAGGTAAAGATTTATGACAATGTGACATAATGAGTCTCATGCCTGGCCACGCCGGCTAATTCTATATGATTAAATTCAACTTTCCATAATAAGGCTGAACAATTAATTGAATTCAAATCAACATTGCGATGTAGTAGAATAAAATGTTCATATCACAAAGGCTGAAATTATTTTTATTTTTTTCCGTTTGGTTGGTAGGCTTTATTTTATATATGTTCCCACCAGTTGGGGGGAAAAAGAACAAAAAAAAATACTTTTTTTTTTTTTTTAAAGAGAGACTTAAAAAAAAAAAAACTCTAAGAAGCCCCATTCCTCCACGGAGGAAAAAAAGTTTTTTTTTTTTTTTAATACTGGAGGAAATGATCTTTATAAAACTAACAAAAATAATCCAATGGTGGGGAGGAGAAAAAAATAATAAATCACTGGCGGAAATGGGCTTCTTTCTGATGGCAAAAAATAAATAAATATATATATATTTTTTTTAAATCATTTTTAACTGCCGCATTTCCACCAGTGGGATAACGATTTTATTTATCTATTTATTTTTACTGGTGGAAAAAGGTCTTCACTAAATTAAAACTAAAGACAAATAAACATGAATAAATGAATAAATTCCAATGGGCTTACAAAAAAAAGACAAAAACAATAACTACCTGTTTAAAAAAAACAATATCAACAGTTATTTAGTTGCCCAGGTAATGTCAATAAAGCCTCCTAAAACAAATGGGAAAAAAGGCACTCATTAAACATAAATAAATAAAATAACACCAAACAATCCACCATTAGATTATCATCCAAAATTGTTCAGCCTTTTCAATAATATTGCAACAGTTTGACAGATTTTTCCCTCAAAATCTGCTGCCGAATCCAAACCACTTTGAGGTCAACTAGACACAAAGTACGTTACAAAGTTCAGCTTCTTTCTGCGCCTCCAACTGTGCTTTCTCAGCACATCCAATAAAAGAGAAATTAGAGTTCATTTGTGTCATTGTCGTATAACTCACCGACACTTCCATTTGTGCTTCTTATCGCAAGCGTTCAAATGAACCTAAAATGAGACTGCGGGGTCAGAAGAAATGAAGAAAAAGGGGGGGGGGGGAATTAAATAAGATGATTTTCCTAATCAGAGTAAGCAGCCATTTGCTCCTTCCTTCCCCATCTGTCCCCGTTACCTCCAGCTCTTTTTATTAACACACCATAGGGCGCCCCCCTCCCCATTAGCACCACTGACCTTTTGATCCCCCCCAGGCCGTGTGTTGGAGCTCAGAGCTGCGAGTGTTTCCTACGTGGCCGGCGGTCTGCGCCCTCGGGGCCGTGTCATGCCTTCTGCCGCCCTTCGACTGAGGGGACCAAAAAGTCAGCGTTGAATAAAAGACAGAGCGAAGGAAGGCACACTTGATTAAATAAGGTGTGATTTAGAAAGGGGGGGGTTGGAAAGAGCATAAAATTGAAAATATTATTAGTAATCCGACCCGCCTTTTACCACTCATCCAGCGCAGAGAGAACAGGTTGCAGGCCCATCTTTGCGTGCCAGATGGTTCCACATTGACAAATCAATTAGGCTCCACCTCATCATCAAGGGGACCGGGGATGGGGATGGGGGGGAGGGGGGGCTGCAAGGCAAGCCGCCCCCACCACCCCTGGGGTCTACTCGGTCAACCACTCCTCCGCCTCGCTTCGCCTTAATCGCCACCCCCATCCCACAAAGCTTAGCCTGGGCGACAGGGTGAGAGGAGGCATGGAGGAGTGGGGGGAAGGGGGGGGGGTGCAAAGAACAAAGAAACTGGCAAGACATGAATCACCTGAGTGACTTTCATGCTGATGCACCGGTGGAGAGGATAGTGGCAAAGAAAATTGTGCGTGTGCTCAAAAGATGTTTGCCAAAAAGCGCCGCTCCTGAGTGGAGGTGGTTGGCGAGGAGGTAGGTGGATGATCCGAGGGAACTTTGGATGCAAGTGAATGTATGCTCTTCACTACCCCCTAGTGGAACAACACAAGCACGACAAGGTGAAGGTTGGAAGTCTGTCAGGCGGGGGAGGCGCGCCTAACGAGGAATTCTTACATTTAAATAACGTCAAGGCAACCTCAAAGAAGAAATAAAATGTCTTCATTAGGCTCCATCTTGAAATGTTGTCGTGAATTGAGGAGTTTCATACACAAAAGTGTCAAAGTGAGTTGTGGAGCGTCGTTCAGAAAAAACGTAGAGCTTTGGTATCATCTCAGTGGCAAGAAACTAAGTTGAAGTGAATTGAGGAGCTTCATTTAGACAAAAAGTAGTGCTAGGCCGCCATCTTGGTGCAAAGCAAGTATGTCCAAGTGAGTTGAGGAGTTTCATTTAGGCAAGTTGCTTTAGTACCAACTAACTGTGTCAATGTGAATTGTGTAGCTTCATTTGGACAAATGTAGTGCTTTGGTATCATTGAAGTGCTTTGAGCACCTTGAAGGTTAAAAAAAAAGCAACAACAACAATATTTATTGCTCCTGGTGAAGAGTAACTATGTTGTAGTGAGTGAGGAGTTTGAGACAAAAGTAGTGTTTTGATGCCATCTAAGGATATCTAGTTGCCAAGGAACTGAAGAATTTCATTTAGACAAAAAAATAGTGCTTTGCCACCTTCTTGTGGCATCATGGTACAAAGGAACTATGTTTAAGTGAATTGGGACGCTTCGTTTAGACAAAAGTAGTGCTTTGGTGCCATCTTGCTGGCAAGTAACCAACAAAGTGGGACACCATCTTGGTGAAAAGTCACCTTGCTGAAATGAGTCGAGTATCATTTCGACACAGGTAGTGTTTTGATGCCATCTAAAGTTGTTATCGAGGCGCCAATGGAATACGTTGAAATTAGTTGAAGAGTTTCATTTGACAAAAGTAGTGCCTGGCTGCTATCTTTATATAAAGGAACTATAATGAAGTGAGTTTAGGAGTTTTATTTAGACCAAAAAAAAGTGCTTTACTGCCATTTTGGTACAAAAAAATTGAGTTGCGGACTTTAATTAGACAAAAGTAGTGCTTTTCCACCATCCTGTGGTATCTTGGTACAAAGGAACTATGATGACGTGAGTTGAGGCGTTTGATTTAGACAAAAGTAGTGCTTTGCTGCCACCTTGGTGCAAAGAAACTATTATGTTCGTTGTGGACTTTAATTTAGACAAAAGTAGTGCTTTGCCGCCATCTTGTGGCATCCTGGTACAAAGGAACTATGATAAGGTGAGTTGAGGCATTTCATTTAAACAAAAATAGAGGCGTTTTTAGACTTTGCTGCCATCTTGTGTCAAAAACCTTTTTAGGAAGGGCCGCAATTACTTTCAGGTCCCCATCTATCACTGTAGTTTGAACAACATTTGAGCAAGTCTTGTTCCCCCTTTCATACTTTGGATTGAGCACAAAAACGACTGATACGGAAGTTTCACTGTATTTTTCATCCATGTATTTTTTCATGTCATCCCGCAAACGCTCCAAATGGAGGCCCCGAGGGAGCGGAAGGTGGGAGGCAGGTTTACGGCAGGGGGAGGGGAGGGGTGACGGCGAGAGCTGTGTGGGTGCCCTCCTGGCTCGACTCGATCCCCGCGTCCCTTTTTTTTATTATTATTTTTTTTTTACTCATGCAGTCTGGGGGCAGCAACAAGCGAGAAGGCGAAAGCCGCCGCCGCCGAGACCCCTGGGGAGAGATTAGCTCTGACAGCACAACAAAGAAGAAGGATGCCAGCGGCCCTCCGGCTTCTTCCGCAAATTCAAATGTAATGTATGGCTTGAAGCGCGCTAAGGAGGATCAACATAATATACGATCGACCCACTTTGCGGTGCGCTCCGTTGGCAGTGATGTAAAAGCGATTTATGCCCATAAAAGTGTGCCGGCTAATTAAGTAAGATGTTGGCACGGGAGCAAATCCAATGAGCTTATTTGAGCGCTGGCGAAGCAGGCGAGTCCGCCCTCTCAAAAAGGTTTACCTGCAGCGGGGAAAGGGAAAACTTTGTTTGATTTCACATTGCAACTCTCCTCCGAAGACGGCCGTGTCTCATTGGTGTCTTGAGCCTTTAATTCAATTTTGATGTGATTTGTTTGGGGGCCAAATCCTTCTCCCCAGCCCGATTGGGGTGGTCTGTGTTGTAATTATGCTCGGGCCTTTTCCTCCAATCAGACGGCGGTGGTAAAGATGTCCTAATTAGAGCCTTGGTAGGGGGGGTGGCACCTGAGGGGCATGCACCGTTATCATTTTTAAGCTAACGGTGCTAATGAGACAAAAAGGTGGGGAGCCATAGTGAGAAACTACAACAGGGCAGGCAACACAGACTGACACTGGCCCATAGAGACAAAATAATTGCAATGACAACATGTTAGGAGCAGAAACCCCCCCCCCCCCCCCCCCCACACACACACACACACACACACACACACACTTACTTCCTAGCTAATGCTAGCTAGTAGCTAATAGTGGTACTGATATTCCTTCCTAGCTAGTGCTAGCTGGTAGCTAATAGTGGTACTGATATTACTTCCTAGCTATTGCTAGTTGGTAGCTAATAGTGGTACTGATATTCCTTCCTAGCTAGTGCTAGCTGGTAGCTAATAGTGGTACTGATATTACTTCCTAGCTATTGCTAGTTGGTAGCTAATAGTGGTACTGATATTGTTTCAGTATATCAACGATAGAACTGGAAGTCCTGTAAACATAGCAATGACACGTCGACCTTCAAAAATACCCCTAAATGGGGCCAACTACCAGTAGGCTTGTTTCAAGTGTGCCTTGATCCTCCATCTTTAAAAGGCTACTTGACTCATTTAGCCATTTTCAGCAAGTTAATATTTTGTCTTCATTATTTTTTCATGTACAACACCTTTAGAAACACATTTTGCCACTTGCTGTCGACTGAAAATGACATCACGTGTGCTCAGGTAACAACCAATCATGGCTAAGTTTGTGATGTCACTTGAGCACCTGTGATGTCATTTCCAGTCGTCACAGATGTGGCAAATCCAGGTCCATAAAGTAAAAACCCTGCCACAGTTTAACTTTAACCCCTTGTGCTAGCTAGCTAGCTGCCTAGCAAGTAAACAAGCACTAAGGGGAGATAGCTAGCAGAGGTGGCAAATCCAGGTCCAGAAAGTAAAAACCCTGCGCTAGCTAGCTAGCTCCCTAGCAGGTAAATGAGCACCCGGGGAGCTAGCTAGCTAGAATGTGGGAGCGAAAGCCAAAATGTGGCAGGTTTTTTACTTTCTGGACTTGGATTTGCCAGCTTTGAGAGCTAGCACCTGGCGCTAACGCCAAACTGGCAAGTTTTTTTTTACTTACTGGACCTGGATATGCCACCTCTGCCAGTTGACAACAAATATCAAAATGTGTTTTTTTAATTAAAGGTGCTAATTGCACATGAAGCTATCTAATTAATTGTAGGCAAAATATTGACTTCTTACTGCTGAAAATGACTAAATAGTCAAGTATCTCTTAAATCTTATATTTCTCTGTTAATCTTTTCGCTTGTAGCGGTCTCTGCCCGTAACTTTACTGGCCACAAGTACGGCTTATCGTCGCTATTTTTCATGTTTTCTTTTCAAGCGGGAACCAGCCACTGCTGAATGTTTGATGAGCCGCAACTGAACGTCTGCCAAAAGCCGCATTTACGTGTCCAAACCACAGGTGCCTTCCGATCAGCGCCGTTGCTCTTGAAAGTCCTCCTCAATCCCCCTTCCCGACCCCAAATTTCAGGTCTGGCTGTGTTTTGACTGGCCGGCCCGCCTCAGAATCAACAAACGTGTCGGAGGTTGGCGGGCGGCGCTGGATCCCGTGCCGCCGTTCCAACTGCAAAAAGGAGGGCCCTCACAATTTCCAAATGAGAAAACAATTAGATCATTTCTATAATTCATGGGCGCGACCGCAGCCCGGGCGCGCGGAGGCTAAGAGCGTTTGAAGTGCTCCATATGGTTTCCCGGCCCGATCCTGGCGCTGGCTCGGCCCGCTCGGCGGAGGCTGAGGTGCGGGCAGGTAATGTGAACATGCCATTATGGGGCATGAAAGATTAATGGCGGCCCCGTCCCTCCTGCCTTATTTGCAGGTGGGCTCTCGCCAAAGTGGCCGCGTGAAGAGACAAAATGGTCGGGAGGCTTTAACCGCTCAGCGATTAAGAGCTCGATACCTTTCGCCGCTACCTTTTAAAGCATGAGTCAGAGGCTGCTGCGGCTTACCTCGAAGAGGGGAAGGTGCTTGATTGAAAAAGATTTCAAAGTGCAAGAACGCCATCAGATGTATTGCAAAAGTATGTACAGGTAGGGAAACTAACACTATCAATCAATGGAGTACATTTTAATGATGAAGAATATCAACGCTGAAGACTTTTTTTATCACCTTTTGGGAATGGATGCCAAAATGAAAGTTTTGCATTGTGCGAGACGTTTTTTGAGTTTTTCGGTGATTGATTTTTTTTATTTTAATTTTTATGTTAGAGTTTTGCTGTGGTGTGAGAGGGTGTGAATTTTTGGGGAATTTTTTGGGGGAAGGGGGGTATGTGTGCGAGTTTCTGGGTGTGCCTGAAAGTGTTTTTGGTGAGCGTGACAATTTTGTGGGAGTTTTTTTTTTTTGTTGTTTAAGTTTTTATGAGGTTTTTTTTATTTATTTTTGTATGTGTGTATGTGTGAGTGAGTTTTTTTTTGTGGTTGTGGGGGTTTTCCATTTCATGTAAAAGTTTTTTTTTTGGATGAGTTTTCTTTAGGCTGAGCAAGAGATTTTTTTAGGTCAGTATGGAGACTTTCATGCAAGGTTTTTTGTGTGAGTGAAGTTTTTGCGCCATGTGTATGTAATGTGCTTTAGCTAAGTTTTGAGTTTTTAAGATGAGTAGTTTTTTTTGAGAGGTTTCCTAGTGAGTGTGAGAGGTTTTGTTGAAATGCAAGTTTTGTGATTAGTCTGCTTTTTTTTTTGTGAACAGGAGAAATTTTGTGTTTGATTTTTTGCTACCCGAGTAGAGTTTAGTGTGAGCTTCTGTTTTTGTGTGAAAGGTTTTTAAAATGTTAGATTTTGATGTTATTTTTGGCTGACAAAGTACCTCATATAAAACCAAACAAGCATTCACACAGACTGATGGGTATACAGAATTTAGACTAGAGTCTTCTATGATCCAAACATGGCCATTTTGGAAAAGTGGGATGAAGCCAGGCAAGCAAAGAACAGCTAATGTTTAATTACCGATTCTTGTATGCTGTAAGTCAGTTTGAGGGTCACATGTCAAGGACCCCGTCAGCAACTTATTGACTGGAGTGCCGCCATGTTTCTTCCCAATGTCTTCGTCAGGCTCGAGCGCACGGCAAACCACCGTACAGTCTGCGTTGCTGCACGCATGCCGGCGCATGTAAGTATTCCAAATGTCAGGCGGGCTCCTCGTTGTTATTAATGAGCTTCAGGCGGCAGGAGTGGATCATTTTCCATGGAAATCCAATGCATTTTAAATAGCAGTGGATCAACATTCCAGGACAGGATTTACATAAGGTAATTGCTGGTGCTGAGAGTACCTCTTCGCCGCCAGTGGATTTCTTTCCCTTTCTTACCTTCACTAATGCAATCAAGCCCATTAAGTAGGCAATAAATACAAAGCTAGACTGTATCAGCGCTCCGTGACGGATAATGCTTCCGCTTCATGCTATCTATTTATTTATCCGAGACAGTTATGGCTGCTTTTTAAAAGGAGAAGGGCCGTACCTTTTCTTGCACTTCACTTGCTTCCTTGTGATGTGTATTGTTCTTCTTCCTCATGTTGCTTCAGTAGACATTTTCTGATAGTCAAACAAGAGAATGGTGATTCTTCTTTCTATGACTATAAACATCAAACTAAACAGATAAGTCATGTTTTTTTTTGTTTTTGTTTTTAAAGCTCCACGTGTGTTTAAGTAGCAACTGTTTGAAGGTTTATATGACTAACATCCATTGATGCTAATTTCTATTAGCCCTGTTTATGATCTGCCGCGCTGTGTTAGCATTAAGCTAGCTGACTTAGTTGAATATTCTGGTGTTTAAATATACAATTGTTTTACTCTTTTGTTTTAGGTGTCAGTTTTATAGCAATTTTTAACTGGGAGTGACCGAAATCTTCTTTAAAAAGTGAGTTTTAATCAGCTTTACATTATAGCATGTAGCAGGCTAAGCTAACTTTTCATATACTGCGTACAAACAATGAAAATCTACATTAGCTTGAAGACAGTTTATTTTATAATTTACTTTGGCTATTTATTAAACACAATAAGCAAGGTGGACATTCTTCAATGCACCACGCAGAGCCAATACAAATGGAGCGCAAAGTGACGCTTTTCTCCAAGGGCCTAAAAGCAAGCAGCTTTGCTCAGCACTCCAAAGCTGCTGCCTCTTAATCAAAGCTGGCATACTGGCAATTACCTAATTAGACATCAATTAATCCGCAACCTTCAGGTCGGCAGCCACGAATGACCTGTGGAGGAATGACAAAAAAATGCTAGCATGGAGATTAATGAAAGCAGCGTGGCAGAGGTTGCCATACATTTCAGAAATATCAAGAAATATACTAAAGTGCTTTCCATAATTAACAGGTAGGAAAATAATTGATTGCGACAAGAAAGCTTAATCCCTCCGCTCAATAACCAAGATATTAGTGTTGAGTAGATTAATTCAATTATGTAATTAAGGGAGAGAGGGAGCTGAAGCTTTAGAGTTGATTGAAGTCGAACGGCAGACTCACCTTTGTGTCTTTTACATTTATGGTCTCCATCCACCATCCACGCCAAGCTTTTATCCCAGAGACAGGAAATGCACGGGAGAATACTCATTTCATTTTTCTTTTCTTTCTTTTTTTTATTAGACAGAGCAATTTCACAAACAGCAGTTAACCTGAAAAAAATACATTCAAATGTGCAGCTGATCACACGTAAACACTGCAGGAACAGAAAGAGCTGTCTTTTGTTTTTTTTCCTTCTCTTTTTCACAATCTGCATTTCAACATCTTTTAACAAATATACAAACTGGAAAATCAACGATACACCAAACCTCAGCCACCAGAACACTTTGTAACAACTAGCTTGCGTCAGAGTCGATGCGCTCTGTAAAGGTTTTGAAAGGCTTTCACCCGCCCACTGCCATACGTCAGACCATGAAACGCCGTCTCGTCCCCTTGTTTTGTCACTAGCTTAGCGGCGGTTCTTCACCACACAACGTTGCGCTGTGGCTGAAAAGCGACCGCAGGACCTGGGAAATGCATCCTGCCGCGCCACAGGACTAACTGAACTCGCACGTTCGAGTTCAAAACAGACCGCGGAGCCTTGCACCCAAGCACGGCGACGCGACATGTTTCTGTACAAAGTGGCAAGACGAAAAGATGCTTGTGTGCAGGTTTTGATTTGATTGACTCCCATCGACGAACACTGTTGAGTTAACACTTAAAGGGTGAGGGTTGGGGGGTGGGGGGGACATGGGGCACAATGTGAAACACTGCTCCAGTTCTTCCAAGTGCAAAAAAACAGAAACAACAATAACAAAACAAAAAAAAAAAACATCGTCCCATTTACACAACACTGATTATGGCATTAACTGGCGTCACGAACAAAGCGCCACAACAAGAGAGACCGACAACAGTTCAGGCAACATCACCAGGTTTGCGTTTGCCTTTAACGCCACCGGAGCAGCTTCCTACAACGCTCCCCTACACAAGGAGGTTTTATAGGATTCAGTGACTGCGGCACCAATAAAGAAATTAAAAAAAAAAAAAAAAAAAGACCTGAATACTCAAATCAAAAGAGGTCATCTGTAAGGTTGTCATCCCTCTGCAAAGAAACGGCAGCTGGAAAAGTGAAATAAAATCATCTCCGTAAAACTGGTAAGTGCAATAAACTTGTCATGCTTATGTAAACGGTCATGTCAACGAGGAGATGGACTTCTCAGCTGCCAGTTCAATCAAAAACAACAACAACAACAAAAAAAGGCAAAAAGTTTGGAGCCCTTTTCCTGTCTACCTGCCGAAGATGCTTTCGTACTCTAGCAGTATGAGCTCGACTATCTGGTTCTGGTAGACCATGTGGACCGCGATGTTGCCCGTCTCCGTCTCGGGCCGGAGGAGCGTGGGTCCGAAAACGATGGCCACGCCCTGGGTGGTCATGCGGTTGGCTTCGCCGTGGTCTATCACCCTGCGTGGGAAGGGAAGGAGACGGGTTGAGGGTTTGGTTTTAGCGGCGAACGATTCCCTGCTTCGGGGCTTCATCTACAAAAACAAGATTACAAGCACTCCTACGGTCTCAGCACCGAGCGTGAAGACGAGCCTCGGAACACCGCCGGCGCTCCGGGCGAGAGCGGCGCAATAATAGTGGTTTTTAAATAGAAGCTACATCCTTCCGTGCAAGATGCACAAAACAATAACATATTTATGGAGGAGAGAAAATAAGATCAAATCCGCCCGCTTGATAGAACGGAGTCCTCCATACACTGAATGTCACGCTGTAAATTTCGCCACTTCATAGGTACTAAATTACAGCAAATGCGGTGCCATATAAATGCAAATGTGAAAGCGAGGCAAATGTCACTGAGAACATATGATGCCACTGCTGGTGGGTAGGAAAATAAATAAATAAATGTTTATGTGCAACCTCTTATACACTGCAGAGAAGCTAATCAGATAACCTATTGGTAACTTGAAACATACTTACAACTAACTTAAGTCATTTTAATCAGTGGAGTGCTTTTTCCCCCCCCTCACAGTCAAGCTGAGATTAGCTTCAGTCAAACAATTAATGATGCAAATTGAGCTCCAAATTCTTGGAAAATGCTACTGAAATAAAGGAGAGGATTAAAAAAAAAAAAAATTCACATTGAACGACAAAAGCCAGTTGAGCATTTATTTTTTGAAGTTGGACCGAGAAGGCCGAGCCAATGAATTGTCTTTTTTTTTCTTTCTAATTCTAATGAACATCAACATGGAATTACAGTATAGCGTTTTGATAAAAAAAAAATCTTCATATATTTTAAGTGTTGACCTTTTAAGTAATTTTTAAATCAACTGTTACCCAACAGTGCTCTGACTTTTACGTGGATATCTCATTGTGTTGTATTTACTGATTAAAGTCATTTTTAAAACAAGAGAGAAAGCAATGCGAAAAGGTTACAAACTAAGAACAAGAAAGGTAAAAATTATCATTTTGTGTCCATCTCACCTGAGCAGATGGTTGAAGAGGACTTGCATTGTATCGTGGTTAGGTTTTGGCAACTTCTTAATCAAGTCTTTGATTGTGTTGACTTTCTGCTTGTACTCAGAACATTCTGAAGCAAAGAGACAGGCAAGCTGGTCAGGGAATTGACATGCGTATAGCACCACCTTGTGGCTACATTGGAGAGAAGTCATTTCAGGTGGAATCAAATAGTGGGGTTCAGATTTTAAAGTCACTCACTAATTGCATTAACAAAGTCATCGAAGGATCCGTATGTGAATAGAGGTTCTGAAAGTTCCCGGAAGAACATCTTAAGTGCTCCTGTCGTGACGTGGATGTCCTCCCACTTGCTGTCATCTAGTTCTACCTTCTCATCTGATGGCGCGAAGGAAACAAGGTCATACAGAAGATGCGTGAAATAACCACATATCTAGTACTGTGAAGTCATGTTAATGAATAAAATAATTTTATATGATACCATTTTGCAATATATTCAAAATCTAAAATGGACTGGACACGAAACAAGCAGACTGAAATGAAGTAATTGCGCCATCTGCTGGTTGCTGTCAGCACAACACTATATAGTATCAATTACTTTAACCATACTGTATGATTGGACGTAAGATAACATCATTGAGAATAATGTAATGATGATCAAACCAATAAAAATGACTATGCTAAATAAATCTTAAATACTATAGGCACATAAATAATGCAAAAAAAAAAAAAGTATCTATGACATTTCAAGAAAAATGATGGTGATCCTGGTCAAGTGTAGGTGTACAATGAGGTGCATTATTTTAGTGTAGTTTTAAGAGCGATTTTGTCCTACCGTGGTTCACAGCAAAGCGGAGCTTCTGTATCACTGCCAGGTTCCCGCTCACTCGATACAAGCCATCAGTACTGAGACCTACAGGACAAGGCAAGTGACAAAGACATGGTGGACAGACACAAAGCTTTGTGAGTGCAAAGGCGGAGGGGGGGGGGAAAAAAGAACCTGAAAAAAAGATGATAAAACTCCATTTATTGGCGATTTATCTGCGTCTCAAACTCATTTAAGAGCTCATGCTATTGGCTGTTGATTTGAAATAAACATCTTGTCATTTAATTCATGGTATAATCATACATCAAATTGCATTCATTTATTCTAGAGAGTCCATTCTATTTATTTATTTTAGCATTTCTCTTGCTTTCAAGTCATATTTTGTTCTTGATCCAATCAGATTTTGACCTTTACGTGTTGCCATATCAATTGAATCTGCCCTGGGCCTTCACAATCGGTAGTGCAGGCCAATGTAACAAACTATAAATGGGACTGCCTCTTTAATTGACCAATCTGAATGCAAATGAGCTATCATAGGTCCAGTGTGGGGGGGGGGGGCCCTCAATGTCAAAATCTTTTTGTAGCCAAACTTGGACAAAGGACAATGAACAGATTGTGTCTGTAGCAATCTGCACACATGAATACATGTAATAATCAGCATCACTGGTGAGAATGATGCTTTTTTTTTTATTCAATCATACCTGTGTTCTCCACGTGGTCAATACACATTTTCACAAATTTGGGCACAGATGTGTTCTCCTGCTGGCACAGGCTGTTCAGACTGCAGCCAAAAACCTGATCTGAGGAACAGACAGAAAACGGACATTTGTAAACTAAACTCCTATGTTCAAATGGGACGTGTTTTTGAAAAAAAAGGTGATCTCATTAGAATCGGACGTTTTTCCTACGGCGCTCTAGTCCGGCTACCTTTGATGTAGCCTTTGTCTCTGACCGCCTGGTAAGTAGGTCGACGTATCAAAAACTTCTTGAGCTTCAGTCGAGTTTTTTTCTGGTCTGACGAGTCCATACTGAAAGAGGTCTTCATCACAACTGAAAGAAGACGTGTGTGTGTTGTGAGTGCATATTTTAAGATGACAACAACAAACGATAATTCGCGGTTGGCCTCACCTTTGTTCTTCTTCGACTCTCGATGATCTTTCTCTTTGTCCTGTTTCTCAGCTCCGGGAGATTCGGGCATGTCCTCTTCGATGGCCTCATCCGATTCCCATGCCTTGGGTACGAGCCAAGTGTTTACCATTAGATGCAATCAGACTGGTTTCAGAAATTCACCAAAGTCGACTTACATGTGTGTTAATGGCTTCGGTCAGGGCCCGGTACCAGTCCTTGATGACATTGTCAATGTCGGACTGGATCAGCAGTTCTGTCCCCTGACGCGTCTTCAGCTGAGGAATTTATTTATTATTTATTTATTTATTTCGCTTTTGGGTGAAATTTCAGGATGAGTAGTGTATGTATGGCTACCTCAATGACATGCTTCTTGCTGGACTTGTCCTTGGACGCCCATTCCACGGAACCTCCACGCAAGTCAACAGTAAACTCTGGCTTGGACTGGTTGCCGCCAAACTTCTGAAATGCAGACGCAGTGTAAGCGATAAATGTCCCGGAGACGGGAACCGTGAGAGTAAAATTGTGCTACAGAGAAATGAAAATCATGACAAGTAGTTGAATAGGCAAATAGGGATTTAAATAAAGAAAAGAAAAAGGTTAAGATACTGTATTTAAGAAGATGTTACTTGTATTGTTTTGTTAGGCAGGTAAATCAATGTTAGTAATGTTATGATGTCATCAAGTTAATCAGATACAAATAAATAGCCGCCATGATGATTTTTTTTTTTTTTGGGCACACATACTGCTTGAGTGTCACTTTTGGCTTAAATTATATAAATAATTATGAGATGAATGACATTGAATTTACAAGGCAAAATGCCCTAATGTCATTGTCACTATATATGTCAGCACTATAACCATTATTGTTTTGTTTTTTTTGCAATAATTTGAGTGAAGTTGTGAACGCTTAAATGACAACAACTCAAAAGTGTTGACTAAGTTAACAACTCTAATTTCTTTCATAGTAATTCATGGCTTGCTTGCCATTATTTTTGCGCAAGCCTAACCGATACGACTAACATTCATGTACCGGTATAATAGTTTTGGTTGGTAATGCAGATGACTTTATTGCTTAGATTTGTTGAAAAATAAATATTACGAGGACTGTGGGAAAAAAATCATTGCATATTAAATCCCAATATTAAGATAAGGGGGGGTTTGCAATTAGATTCTTTTTCAAAACCTTTCCAACTCAAGTTGGTACAGACAAAGTCAACAAAAGTGGCACACACATTGAAAGTGCTCCATTCACACCACAAGCTCTGCCCTAGTTAAAAGTGGCAGATTTTTCGAAAGATGCAGTTAATAATAAAACGGAACCATTAACAAACACACAGTGAGTGTCGGGGTTAGCCAAAGTAGCGGTGATTGAAAAAAAATAAATAAATAAAAAAGACGGGTAGCATTTGCACCGCTATAGTTTACATAGGAGACAGCAGGACGGGACTTGACTGATTGCTTCCAGTTGCTAAGAAGAGTGAGGAGCAGCTCGGGGATGGAGCCATTGCGGTAATAAGACTTCAGGGAAGGAGGAGAGGAAAAAGCAATGAACGCAGGATGACAATATTCTTTGTACGGGTGGCAATGGGGTCGAAGAGAGCTCGGCCACAATCGGGCCCCTGAATACGCACCCAACTTATGCTCCCTCCTTGACCCTTCGCAAAGAGGAGCGAGGAACCCTGCAACACTGTCCACGAGGACGCCCAGTTCTTCCTGTATGTCAAAATCATGGAAACATATTTAGATCACAGCAAAGTCATTCAGGCCTGCGCTTAACAAGCCTCCTTACCTGACTTTCTTCCCGTTCTCTGTGATTTTGGTGACGTTTAGGACCCCGCACTTCTCCGAAGGCTGAGGGGGGAAAATTTAGCAAATCAGGACCTCGACACGTGAACACGAGGCTGACACTTTGAAATGAACATGGCACGGTTGTGGTACCTGATGCTTTGTCAAAGTATCAAAATACGTTATACATTTTTCTTCAAAGCAATTCAAAATTGGAGGTTCCACTTTAGATACTGTAAATCGAGTGCAGTTAGCAAAGTAGAAGATAGCAAAGTGAATGCAATAAAGAATGATTCAAAGTGAGAGAACGTGAAAAGAAAGACGTTTATGTTTGGATGCAAGTGAGATGATGATGATGATGATGATGGTGGTGAGTGCGATGCAAAGGCAAGCTGGGATACTAACAGTTAAAGGTTGCTTAGGAGATGACGGGCAGGAGTCAGAGTCAGGAGAGCTCTGCTTGGGCGCCGGAGCACACTCCTAACAACAAGAGGCACGACATGAAGATTTTCTAGACTGTCAGGCAACTACAGAAGTTGATGAAGTCGCTAGAGGTTAGTGCGGAGAAGGAAATGGATCAGAAAACCTGCAGTAGAATCAGAACATTGGGTTGCATGTTACATAAAGAGGGACAGACAGTTTGGATTTTGATCCGCACAAGTTAGTGTTAGTTCAGCTACTTCTTCGGCTTGAATAATTGTCATGGAATTAACCGCCATTGTTTCAGTGTATCAATCAATGCGTGTGTTAATTGTGAAGCAACGCCTGAAAAAATATAATTTTAGTCAAGAACATAAAACAGCCATAATCCTTTCCCTGCAACCTAATATTAAACCATCTAGACTTTACACATACTGCAATACACGAGCCTTAGGGAACTGTAAAAAATAAAATACAAATAAAACATTGCCACCTTAAAAGGGGTCTTATTAAACTGAGTAGAACAGAACTTGACCATCAGCCTTCTTTTTATGGACTCGACATTCTTTTTTACTGACATTTACAAGAGCCCTACCTTGTCGTTGAGATCGAGTACGTAAGTGCTGTGTCTCCACTTGGTGAGGATGATGGGGTCCGGCTGCTTCCTCTCCAAGCTCCGACTCTTGGGGACCTCGCCGGACTGCGGGGAGATGGTGTACTGTGCGGAGAGAGTGTGAGACCACAGAGAGTTTGTAACTCCAACCGAGCGGCCCGTCAGCACCTTGCACCCTCGACCCTACCTCTCCTTTAGCTGTCCACAGCAGCATTGGGGAGATGGGGTCCCTCTCTCGCATTCTTCTACAATTCACCTGTGACGACCTCTAAACATGCCCCGTGTCTGAGTAACAGAGCGGGCACTAAAAGAATGCGAGAATTTGAACGGCCCGTTCTGATTTACTCTTAAGCCTCCTGATTAGTCGTGGCCTGATCCATTAATAGTCCCGCGGGAGGAGTTCAATGACAAAAGCGGGCCCTGTGAGCTTGCCAGACGGCTCATCCACTTACATAAACGGGACTCGGCGGGCACGCCAAGGGGACGGGCTTTTGTTAAAGGTGATGTGATTTCAGAAGACTTTTGTGTGTGTGTGTTGTGACGTTAACACGAGTGCAGTAAAAGACCGTTTGGAAAGGTAACACAGGGATGTGATTTGACCAAAGTGAAATTATCTGAAAATTTAGCCGGGGGTCTGGGGGCCGTTGGCACCCAGCTAGGTCCAGGGCAGTGCCCTGGTGGGGGGGCAAGGGGGGCGAAGCCCCCCGGAGCTCATGGGTTTTCCGTGTTTTTAAGTACTTTCAATGCACTCACATGACAAAGAAATAGACAAAACAACAGCATAAATTTTCAATGTATATTGAACTATCCCATATAAAATGGCAGTTTTAGTCAACTCAAAATCAGTCACATTCAAAAACATTGGACTGCCTTTGCTTTTAAAAACTATCACTGAGAATATCATCATATCTAACTAATGTGATTACTAAGTTAACACATAAATAATGTTGAAGAGTTCAAATTTCATGAACAAATAATTGTATCATGATCAAATGAAAAGTAACTCATATTAGAGCATACCACAAATGTCTTTGTTATAGCACAAGATGTTATCTGTCGGAGTCATGTGCATACACAATGAACTACTAAAAAAATAAAAAAAAAATAAAAATAAAAAAATCGGAATTTTTTTTTGGGGGGGGGGAGATAAAAAAAGTGGAATTCCGCGAATTAGCGGAAAAATCACATCCCTGGGTAACAATGAAGTAATACTACCTTGGGTAATTCCCACTCGGACCTGGATCCGTCAGCATTGTAGTAGTAGGGTCGACCTTGCTCATCAACGTGTTTTATCCACTACAAAGAGAGTACGCATTTAGTATATCCACTATGGTGAACAAGGCAGCAAAGCTCAGCTAAGTGTATAAAATCCTTAGTTGTACTTAATATAAATGTATATGAAACATTTTTCTGCTTTTGAGAAGGACTTGCTGGAAGTGACCGGCGGCCACCACTGTTACAATGACTCTGTACCTTCTCTTGTGTGTATTCAGAGACGTAAAGGGTGTGTCCGTGCTCGTCGAGCTCCTCAGACCAGCCTCTAGGGGGCGACCCGTACTGGCTGTCAGACTGGCTGGAATGGGTGCTGTAACAGTTTTCCTCAGGCGTAAGCGGCTATAAAAAAAAAAAAAGTATATTTAAAGGCAAATAGGGTCTTGCGGCATATAATAAGACCAGTGCACACCTACTTAGCAGAAAAACTAGAAAATTATATGAGTATACAATGCACTGTACATTTGTGTGGCTTGAGCGTCACAATGTGAAACGACAGTCCGGTTTTGTTCCAAAACAATTTAGTCTGCATTATCCAGACGCCAGAAGCATGAAGAATAGAGACAATAAGCAATAGGGGAGCAAACCATCATAATTTTGAGGCTGGAATGTTGTCATCAAATAATTAAAACATCATAATTTGGGTTTGAGGCACAGACAGTCTGACTGATCTCAGTCAATCTATTAAATGCTTGCTGGTAGTATTATTATGCTAATAAGTGTTGCTCACTATTACATAATAATGCAATGTGGCAAAGTACCACATGGAGGTGCTGTCGGACTGTCAAGAATACGTGAAACGTGACCCCTATTGGATAGAGTTCTTTCTGCTTCTCATATCCAAAAAGTACATTTTAACTCATTTTGTCTTAACAACTAGCTACAAGCTAACGTGTATAATTACTTTCAGGATACAGTTTTCTGGATCTGAATGTGCCATAAAACTATTATGCATACAACATCACGCCTTCAAAAGAAATCTTAATTGGTGTTTTTTTTTTTTGTCTTTTACCTCCTTTACCTCGCTCTCGGCCGTGCCTTGGCTTTCTCCTCGGAAGCTGCTGGTGCTGCTGCTGGTGTCCCGGGTGCGTGGCGGCTTCCACGTGCGCTCCCCTGTGGCCCGGTTATAGTAGAAATGCCTGCCGCTCAGGTCTTTGTAGGTCTCCCAGTCGCCGTGGATGTGGAGAGGGGAGCACGAGGGGACGGGCGGCAGGCTGGACTGCGAGAGCTTAAGCTCCTGGAGGTTGGTGTAGACGGGCGAGTCGGACCCGCCCTGGGCTGTAGGCGATGTCGTCTGGAGAAAGAAACAAAAACAAGACAAGGAGGTCAGATTTGAGTCTTTTGTGCTCGTGGATAACATCGAAAATAGAGGCACGTTGGGAGATTTTCCTGTTAGAAGGGGATCGTGATTCAGACTTATTTCATTAGTATGCATGTAAATAAGAGCTATCGAAAACATTAAAATGTTTTAATGAATTGTTAATTTGTTTACTATTACAGAAGGCATGCACAATGCACATTACAGGCGAAATATAGAACTTAAACCCGTCAAGCCTCTTTCTCCCAAGATCAAAACCCTGGCAACGTCGGAAGGTCACTGCGCTGAAGCTAGAAAACCGTCTCCAAGGCTACAAGCTCATCTCATCATGATCAAGGGTCTTCTGAATGCTTGTGAAAATTATCTTGGGCGGTCGGAGAGTGATGCCAACACCAGGCTGTAAACCGTGAGCAGGTAAAAAGCAAATAGTCTAAAGAGTTCACTATAAGGGAACACATCTCAATACGCGTTACCAAAATCTCAGTGGTCTTGGAATTGTGGTTCTGTATTGAATTGGACAAAAGGCCTTAACATGATGCATCAAAAGGTGAGACAAGGCCCGATATAAATGTTTATTATTTGAAGTCGACGTCAAATACTTTGCTGGCAGTCTAACGCTATATACTCATTCATGTCTGTTAGAGCATTTTAAGGCTCCCTGGAATTCAATTGAACAATTTACAACAACAAAAAACGCTGGCAAAGGCAGGCCATGTCTGATTAAAACTTATTAAAATGGAAAGTAAAATTAGGTACAAAAAAAAAAAAGACACTGGGGAAACTGTCATGGATGCTGAAAACTGCATTTTTAAACCCCACTAATATACACATAACCACAATTACAAAAAATAAGCACGTTCATCAAATGCTGATATTTCTCCTCCCTTCTGCAGATCACCTTGTATCCAGAGATCCCCACAAATACGTCATCATCATCATCCTCACCGCCCCTCCTGTAACCTTTGACTGCACGCTGCATAGTGATGCGAGGTGGCCGCCCAGTGGGACAGGAAGCACATTGACCCTTTGCCTTCGCCTCTCCGACGCACACGAGTGGCCGGTGCTGTGCAGGGTGGAAAGCGAAGGGAGCGACAAGCGCGAAGAGCAATAAGCTTTATCTCTCGAGTGCACACTCCAGTGGCACAACAGGAAATACTGTAGTGCTGAAATATTAAGATCCTTTTTTTTGCAAGATTAGGAACCATATTTGGTAACTCGGGTGGGTGGTTCAACATTAACCCCGCATGACTTTATGTGGTAGCACAACGGGAGGATTTCAGGCTAATCTGCTAATTCGCCATCTTCTCTGATTAGCGGTTTAAAAAGAAAGACATTTCTAACACAGTGAAGTGTTATTTGTTTTTAGTGGTGATTTTGGTGGGTCAGCTGGCTCTATGGCTACATGCTATTCAATCAAAAATATTACAAGTGTTTGTCTCAGTTAATGAGTTGTAGTAGTGCCAACAGTGATGTAGTGGTAGTATAAGATGACACAATATTACAATAACCAACATGTTGGTGTTGTAACACACTCCGTAGTAGTTGAAAGGGCCAAATGTAGATAGGTCGGAGTTCTGACTTCAAGTGTATATTTTCTACTGGCCGGGGAATTGAACCCACAACCTCCCAGTCTCAGGGCAGACACTCTACTACTAGGCCACTGAGCTGGTATCCAGTTTATCTAGTGTGCAAAGGCCGCTTTGCTTTATTAAAAAAAAAAAAAAGTGTGCAATATTTAGACCTCAAAATTTTACTACTACAAGAGAGAAGAGTTTTATCATGAGTATTGTTGAGTTTTAAAGGTTTGTTTACTTAAAATAAGTGCATAATAGTTTGCAATGTTTACCTGTTTAAATGTTTACACTAGTTACTTGAAGATTGTTTTCAGTTATTTATGGTTCACTTTGTCGTGTTTGATTTTAATGATGCTGCCAAATAAATAAGTAATTGGGATGTTATTTTCCATCCTGAGTTATTATTCTGGATATGTAGCTATTAGTATACTGTATTATAATCTCACCATAGCCTGAACCTCAATGTATTGTTTTTATTGGCATGTTATTTGGTTCAGAAGCACAATGTAGGCCAAAGCTCACCCTTTGCACACCCACCAGAAGTACTGTACTTGTACTTGTAATCAAATAATGACATTATAGTATTGTAGCATTGTTATAATGTTGATGACATTGCTTGTCTGAAATTATAGTGACTTACAATTGTAGCATTTTAATGTGTAAAATACAAAATTCGTAAATCAAAAAAAAGGTTTTTTTTCTCCCCAAAATCGTGCAGTTCTGAATTTGCATATAGATGCCAAAAGATGGCAGAAAAGCATTAACGAAGCTCCTAAACTCACATTGACAGTTCTTGGCCACAAACTCTCACAAGATGGCCTTAGAACTAAGAAATAGTGAAACGGTAAGTGTGGACAAGAGGTGAACGCCAAATCGCTGCACTGTTTCTTTATACGCAGATTTCCATGTTTGCTCGAGGCGAATTAGATGCTGCTAATGAGCTGCAAGCAGCTGATTGACACCCGGGGGTCTATGACAAATTACTGAATCTGGAAAGGACACATGGGAGGAGGGAAAAGTACATGAGGCGTGGAGGGAGTCAGATTCAAGGCAACAGTGGGGAGAGAGCAAGGTATGAATACATAAGTCTTCATAGCAGCGGTAGGATGTCTGGAAGGCGTCTGGCTGACAAATGGCCAGCAAATGGGAGCCCTTGTGTGTACGTGATTATTGCTCAGAATATGCTTTCTGTAGTTATTGTCATTTTGGGACAAAGTCATAATGTTTTCCTTTTGCTTTCCCTATCAGCGCCTCCAGCCTCACGTCCCACCGTGATCGTATAGTCAATGAAAAAGACTTGTGCCTTGCACTGCGTTGTAAATCAAACCATAAATAACGGTTATAAGAGGAGCAGGTCAGGGTGAGGGCAGTGGGGATGGTGCTTGTAGTACTAGCCCGTGGCCACTTGGTGACTCGCACGAGCTGGGGTGAGAAGGTCTGCTGGGGAAGCAGGAGGGTGCGGAGTCTCCATCCAAAAGATTGTTGCCATGCTGAAGCAGTGTGAGGGGGGGGGGGGAGGGGCTTCTATATATGCACACATGGCAAACCACTCTGCTGCTGCATCACCGTGCACTCTTTTGAGACACGTGGTGCTTGTGCAGCATTTTTGCACGAGAGCCCAAAACTCCATTCAAGTCACCTCGCCGCAGCGTTTTTCGGAGCTCTGCGATTGACAGTTTTAAAGCAGCAGTGGCACTTCACTACAGTATTGGATGGATTGCCACAGATTTAAAACATCTTGCTGCTTGCGGTGACTATAAACCAGTAAAACCTTAAATGTTGCTACATGCGACACTTTATATAACCTGCCAGGTATCTTATGTCTTCAGTCGAGCACAAGCTAATTGATTAGCAACTACAGTAAATGGTGTGGCATAAACCATCAAAGGTGGCGGTGGGGGGGGGGGATTGGCAGGTACTCCCCATGCATCATTTATGCATGACGAATTGAACAAATGGGGAGAGAGCTTGTGAAAATTTGAAGTGTGTCTCTTCAAATACTTGCGGGCGTTTGATGTCGTCGCACAACAGAGAGACACAAAATACAGTACGCATGAATGATAATGATTTAAAAACCTGCTCATTATGATTGCCAGTCAGTGTGTTGCATAGTCTGGCGAAACTACCGCATGCATCCCCTGCACACGCATCTCCCTGGAAACAATGCGAGACGAGCACCTTGTTCCAAGTATGCCGGTGCCAAATGAGAAAAAAATAGTCAATGCCTGTTAACGGTTTCAGAAGGAACTGCGCCAAAAAGCATTCACTAGATTATGTCTTTATTTCTATATCACATGCAGGACACCATCCATCCATCTATAAGTAAAGCTGTCGAAATGTCACAGTATAAAATTAAGTTGGTAACGGTTTTGATGTATTGAAGTGTTAATTGTGGTCACTTGTTATGACAAAGAACTCAGTTAAGTCTGCATTCACATCTTGCATGCATTTTAACAAAAATGCCCCCCCAAAAAAAAACCTAAATTGGAACTGATTTTTTTTCTCTCATCAAATCGGAAAAACGGTGATCTTTCTTTGGTCCTTCCTCGGGTCAGCAATGATGATGACATGTCAAATCGGTAAAATTATCGAATGAACAATACTGAGCTCTCCAGGAGAAAAAATAAATAATTATTCTGTGTTTAAGTAAATGCCCATCTCCTCTTTAGTTCCAGACGGTCACAGCCCAAAGCACGTGTTCATCTTCCCCGCTAACGGTGTTGCATAATGTGACTGTGTAATTGAATTAGATGAAAACTGGTTAAAGGAAGAGTGGCGGTCCTGGTTTGAGAGGCGCATTGCTCAGTGAGGGCTTCGTGGCTATGGAGACACCCAGTCAACAAAGCCATTTCCCTGGAAGTGTTTGAAGATGGGCTGTAGGTTTAGAGGGGAGGACAGGGGGGGCACGCCCCCACTAAGGCGGGACATCAATCCACTTGGGTCCCTTTGTTCTTTTTGTCCAAAGTTGTCCCTGCCCTTTTTGCCGCACAGCTCTTCTCCACTACCTTCTGTATATTCTCTCTACAAACAAAGTGCTCCTTTGTTGGCCAACTGCACCTTGAGGTCATTCAATACAATTATCTTGTTGATCATTTCTTTGCTTCCCTTTCTCTTAGACAACGCCCCCACTGCCCTCTGTCTTCCCTCGCTCCCGCTGCTCAAGGAAGTACGATTCTGTTGATGACGGTCGTGCCCATATGACCGGATTAACCTACATTTCCACTTCGATGAGCATCAGTCAGACCACATTCACCCACTCCCCCCCCCCATCACCACATTTGTGGCATATTGCAAGCCGAGCCCCCCTCCGAGCCAGAATAATGTTGAAATGTTGGCATGAGCACAACAAAGCATGCTTGGGAAACACACAGAATGTTTAACAGTAAACATTACCAGCCAATGAACTGCAGTTGCAAATCAGGCTGCTTGAAACAGGTCGGAGCAGGGAAAAAAAAAAATGCTAATAATATTCAAACATGGACTTCACTCCATCTGCAAGCATATGGCGGGCGGGAAGACGTGACTAGGGCGCACGAGTTCTAAAGACGCCGAAAGTGAAGTCAGCACCTTTGCAGGCAGACCCGGCAGGATGACGACAGCAAATTTCATTTCGCAGATCAGAGCGTTTGACAAGGCTCACAACTTGACTGCGATGTGCGCGGTTAACCTTTTGGTCTCGAGCTGATAGCATTAAAATGTCAGTCAACACACAGTTGAGTGAGAGAGAGTGAAAACGGATGCTGCTGTTGCTTGGATACTACGGACAAAACACCTTCAACACTGTAGAGAACACTACCAGAATGAAACAAACTATACTTATGTAAAACTCTACAAGCAGCTGATTGATTGTTTGTTTTGAGCAACAGTATTTTCATCCATATAGATTTTCCTCCGGAAATGCGAGCAGGGGACAGATTTCGAGGACAAGGGGGTGCCCGCGGCCGTGCGATACGTGCATATGGGCATGCGGTTGGTGGTCAGGGAGCACAAGAAAATTCTTGCGGCGAAGCTGTCAGTTCTGCAGTATGAGCAAGACACACTCAAGCAAACAAATTATATCTGGGACAAGATGTTCACGGTTATTTCAGAAGCACCCAATGGATCAAACATTCCGCCGTCTATTTGGGGCTAAGCTCGAGTTGGAGCGTAAAATCAAACGCCAGTGAGCCAGATTGTGACTGGCACCTCCTCTTCCGAGTCCCGTTCCTTTTCTTAAAGCATATGGCGACATTCCTTAAGCATTTAGGAAAATCTGTACGACGATTTCAAATATTAGTGAGCAGCAAATGACTACAATCATAACATATGCGCACGCTACGCTATTTCCTCTCTGGGGAGGTCTCAGGCTGCAGACAAGCACAGAAGGGAGTCACCGCTAGCACACTTTTCTCTCCATGGGTACACCCCCTCCTCGAACATACTCCATCTTTTAAGCCGTGTGGAAGCAAAACAGTCACAAAGTACCTTCTGTTCTCTAAATAGTGAGAGAAAAACAGCCAGACAGACATGGAGCTGCACTGCAATCTGTTCCTTACACAACTATAGAAAAAAAATGAATTAAAAAAAAATGACAAAGCAGGAAGTGATTCCAGGGTTTTTCCTGGCTCAAATTGAGGCAGAGGTCGCATCGTCCTGACTATGATGGGTGACTGTCGATACCAGGTATCAGTATCGGTGCCAATACCAGTCTTATTTTAAGGTATCGGTACTCACGGCTGTGACCGATACCATTATCGGCCACCCCCCTGCGCCATGTATTCTATAAATTCGACTGACTCACTTTCAGGCAACATATACCATGTTTCAATAAGAAGAAGAATAGTTCCAATAAGAATACGACTATTATCATGTTAAAGCATTCATTCGTTATCAGCCACTTAGGCTGGAGGTGGAGGCGGCCTCCTCTGAATTTTGTAAACAAGAAAAAAAAACTGGATTCTCTTTCTACAGTATACTGCAAGATGCTGAATTCTGCAGTCTAGGAACACCATTAACGTAATAATTAGGATTGTCATTTGATTAATTGTTCTTGTCTGACTATGGGGAGGGAGTCAGTCAATTGTCTTTTTTTTTTCTTCATTTATTGAACACCTGTGTAGTTGCCAGTGCCATGTTGAGCAAATGGGTAACACATTAGTGGACATCTGCATGGATGTGGCTCAACTTTCCACGGAATTATGTTTTTTTACTTACTAGTTAATGTTATTGACCACAGTGATCTCAAGTACAGACCTGCATCACAAGATTTGAAATAAACTAGATATTAAAAAAAAATCATCGGTAATGATTGCTTTGTCTTCTTCTTTGTGACAGGAATTGTGAAGCGGATGGAGACTTAGCAGCACTCCATAGCAGACAGCTGAGATTTTAAGCCCCCGAGTTAATGACTAATCCTGACCTAAAGCCTACAGCATGATTGGTTTGAGCCAATTATGCAAGGTCCCCTTCCCTATTTGCTGATTGGCTGGCTGGAGGCAGAGTGGGGTGGCGATGAAACAGGAGGTCTTTATGGTAAAGGCTCAGTCCCAATCAATCAATTAACATAGGAATGATTGGCAAAGACTTTTGTGACAGACCATTTTCCATTTACTTCACTATGAATAGTTATGATGGGAAACTCATTTTAATACTACATACTGTATATTTAGACACAGTAGAATGACTATGACTGCAATTACTTTTACAGCAGTACATGTTCATCACTTAAACACCTTAAATAATACTTTTGAAGTTATTATGGGTGGGGGGGGGATGGGGTGTGTACTGTGTAGCAGAGTTAGGCATATAAATACATTTGACAACTTGAATGAGTTGTATCGATATGAGTGTTCGGAACTTGGTCCTGACTACAGTATGAACCAAGAATTACACGAAAAGATGTTACTTTGATATCCTTGTTGATTTTTTTTTACTAGAGGTGGTATTAATGAGTTCCATCCCCACAATGTGCTCCTTCTACTGTGTATACGCCATGACCACCAGGTGGCAATATAATACAGACATATAATAACACACAAAGAACATCAGTACTCAGTAAGTTGCAGTGGTATTAGTCATTTCTTGTGGAGGTTAGAGAATATATACCCGTGCTCAGTGTGCTGTGAATATAGCCATGTGTGGCCACACCGTTCACGTTCAAATATCCACTGCTTAAAGCGTTACAATACCAAGACTATCAATGCTATTTGCTAGCTGGTCGTTAGCATTTTGCGTAGGATGTTAGCATTAAGCCAGAGCGCCATTTTTTTTTGTTGATAAACCTGACTTGAGAATTTAACTTTTTTTCTTACAGCTACTTACATTTGCTGTAGATTTGTTACTCTGGTTGCTATCTTGTTTATGTAAGGGTTTGAATGGTATAGTTGTGCACATCTGACAAATGACAGTGACGACATTAACAGGGATGTGATTTGACCAAAGTGAAATTATCTGAAAATTTAGCCGGAGCTCATGGGTTTTCCGTGTTTTTAAGTACTTTCAATGCACTCACATGACAAAGAAATAGACAAAACAACAGCATAAATTTTCAATGTATATTGAACTATCCCATATAAAATGGCAGTTTTAGTCAACTCAAAATCAGTCACATTCAAAAACATTGGACTGCCTTTGCTTTTAAAAACTATCACTGAGAATATCATCATATCTAACTAATGTGATTACTAAGTTAACACATAAATAATGTTGAAGAGTTCAAATTTCATGAACAAATAATTGTATCATGACCAAATGAAAAGTAACTCATATTAGAGCATACCACAAATGTCTTTGTTATAGCAGAAGATGTTATCTGTCGGAGTCATGTGCATATACAATGAACTACAAAAAAAAAAAATAATCTGATTTTTTTTTTTTTATGGGGGAGATAAAAAAATTAGCGGAAAAATCACATCCCTGCATTAAGAACTGTAATTTGACAAGGTTTCAGTCAATTACACAGATACATTGTACAGTAAATATTGGTATTAGCCCCTAGTGATTTTCTACATGAAAAGTTGGGCCCAAAGGTCAAAAACACACACACACAAAAATGCTCTACAAAAGGACAAGCATTTTTACTTCCTGGAGCCCATTTAGTCAGGAAACAAGTTTGGTGGTTTAGTGTTGGATGCCAAGTAGCAAATTTAAGCACGATGGCAACACAACGTTGCTGATGTGAAAGGTAGAATGATGTACAGACGCTCCCCTACTTACGAACATTCGAGTTCCGAACAACGGTACATACGAACATTTCTGCGCGTACAGTATGTCGAAAAATGTTCGGAAAGAAATGCTGTAAGTTAGATTTTGTATTGCGCGTAGTGCTTCTTTCCGCCGCTAATACTGACGATTGGCGCTGTGAGAGCTCATTGGAGGCTGAGCAACGTGGCGAGGAGGAGGAGGAAGAAACGCCCGTCCCCATGAAGGAGGAAATAACTTTTGAAGCCGATTCCAGCGACGACGAAGAATCTATCATGATATAAAATCCTCCTCCATCATCTCCTTAAGCATCGAGTACATCTTCCAAAAGTAAGTTAAACTTCATTTTATTTATCTTATTACGTACATGTACATACTGTGTGTGTCTCTCGCTCTCTCTCTCTAACATACGTAGTACAGTACAGTACTGTACGTATTCTCTCCATTTTATTAAAAGTTTTTTTCAGTACAAACCAATGCAGGTTACTTGTACAAGCCTTAAACATACTTATATAAACCTTCAATATACTTATATAGGCTTTAAACATAAATTATAATACAAAATATAGCACTGAAGCAACTTACGAACAAATTCACCTTACGAACGATCGTCCGGAACGTAACTCGTTCGTAAGGTGGGGAGCGTCTGTACGTGTAACATTTTCAATAAATGTCATAAACATACGGTCTATAGTGATTAAATGTGTTGTTTTAGAACCTAAAACCTTTTAGAAAATGTAATTATCGTTGATAATCTATTGACAGTATGCATTAATGCATTGTAGCTTAACAATAAAATAGCGGCAGTCTTGGCACTCTGGGGCTGACGAGTCCTGGACATCCTGGCAGGGTTTTGATGGCATGACAACATCAGTGGCAATGTATAAACTAAACAACGAAGCATGACGGTAGAGTGGGGCGATGTGGCAGAGAGTGAGGGACACAAGGGCTCTTTGTACAGAGTCAAACAATAGTAAGTCAGCACCACTCATTTAAATTGGCATTAATCACCGACAGGAATATTCGTGCAAAGTGGACAGTTTCACTTTTTGTTTTACACATAAAGCTTCCTAAATGCATTTAGAGTAGATGCATTAAGGCGGCCTTATCCACACTATTATCTGTATTTTTCTAAAGTGCATTTCTTAGAGAGTCTTGAACTTTTGTCCACACGCGATGTGCGTTTAAGGGCACTCAAAACCACGCTACTAGAAAAAGAGTCGGCAATGGAGGGGAATAAATATGCATTTCCATCCTTTGCTTTAAGAAACTAAAAGGAAGGATTTTGTCCCCTTTAACAACTTTACATGCTTATCTTGACGATGCCAGAGACAGACGGTTGGACACTATAAAAGAAAAAGCAGGGGGTAAAAGTGAAGTAGAGTGCCACTGATGGAGCTGGGAAGGAAGGAATACAGCACGATTGGAATAAATGTGGACAATGGAGAGTAACAAAACCACTGTAGGCAACTTTAACAGCTGCGGTGACCGTGGAGAAACACAGTTGGGCAACATGGCTGTAAATAATTCTTAGAGAGTACGAATCATGTCCAGCTTTTACTGTGCCCTAAGTAAGGAAGGGAGGGAGGCAGGAGTGCCCAGGTTAAGCCGAGTCTATGAAGAAACCTTTCAAAGCAGTGGCCTAAAGTGAACACAATCACCTGCGCGCAGACATGATTACCCACGCACACACAACCTCAAGGGACTGTCACATCTAACAATATCAGCGCTGTTCGCTGACAAAGTCATTCCTCGTCAGCGGGCCATCCGAGTTGAACTGCATTTGCCCCGCAGTCAAGTGAAGTGTACATCCTCTGCGCAAACCCAACAGTTATGGACTCCTTTTTAAGACACCAACACAACAACAAAAAACTATCAACCTCTTATGCAATGACACATTGAATATCAAAGATTTGAAACTGATTAACCCATGAAACAGTATTAGTACAAAGCATGGCAAAAATGGTTTAAATACAATTTGAAGGACAGTTGGGCATAATAACTGATGATTGATAATTAGGAATGCGCGCGGAGTGTTTGGAACTGCTGGCTGAGTAAGTAATCATGTGTATAAGCAACACTTATAAGCTGTTGATTCAGTCTCAACAAGATCCCGGTCTAAAGAAGAACAACATGAAATTAGTTATGGGCAGATGAGTTATATCCCCTTGAAGTACAACTCTCCAAGCAGCGTTGGCATCAAAACAGTAGAACATCCTGTTAGTTTTACTTTCAACAAAATGAGATTCTGTGTTGCCTTCAATCTACTATTAAAAACGGTTTACTATAACAATGAAAGTATGTCTTTTTTTTGGTCAAATTTTATTTTGAACATGCATATAAAGAAAAAACAAACTGATTATAAAAGTGCATGTGTAAAGACAAAATATAAAAAAAACATAAACCAAACTTCTGAACAATAACTTCAATATGGTAATACTAGAGCACAGTACAGAATGTGTAATGATTTCTGGTTGAGGTGTGTGTGGTTTCCAGCGGATTTTATTACCAACAATTACCCCCAGGAATTTAATCCCATTTACTCTTTCTATATCTACACCTTCAATTTGCCATCTTGCGCAGTTCCCTATTTTAACATTACCAAACACAACAAATTTCGCCTTGTTTAAATTTATTGATAACTTGTTTTCATCAAGCCGTGTTTTTACTTTCTTAAATTCGGAGGTAATTGTATCCAAAATAAATAGCATTTTCTCACCAGTAAATAAAATAGTTGTGTCATCTGCAAATAACACAAACTTCAATAAATGAGACGCGTTGCACAAATCATTAATATACAATATAAACAGTTTTGGCCCCAACACTGACCCCTGAGGGACACCACATACCATATCCAAGCATTTTGCTTTAAATTCCCCCAACTCCAATTTATTAATCAATATCATGGTTTATAGTGTCAAATGCTTTTTGTAGATCAACGAACAGTCCTATTGTAAATTTATTCAGTAAGTTCTGTTAAAGCTAGTGCAGTTGACCGTTTTGTTCTAAATCCATACTGACTATCAGAATTTTTAAAAAATCTTTTTCTATGAATTTATCTAACCTGTTATTGAAAGGTTTTTCAAGAATTTTGGAGAATTGTGGTAGTAGGGAGGCAGGCCTGTAATTTGTGAACTTTTGTTTGATTGGAATCATTTTTGCACTTTTCATTTTATTCGGAAATTGCCCTGTTTGAAATGATAAGTTGGCGATGTACGCAAGTGGTTTAGAAATTCCCAGAACTAATCTTTTTCACCGTTTTCATATCAAGTTGATGACAATCAGTAGATGTTTTATCTTTACAATTATTAACAATATTAACTAAAAGTATTTCTGCTTCGGATCATTCCTCTGCTTTCGCTGTTTCGAAGACAAGCTCCGCTGGTGAACTTGGTAGTCATAACAAGAAACTGTGACAAGACCGACTAACACCCGTTCACCTTTTACCTCAGCCGAGCAGCCTAAGCGGTGTAACACATTCACTCAGCAGATCCTTTAGGCATTACAGAAAGCTTGCTACTCACAATGTAGTGTGGGCTCCTCAGGTAGGAAAACATGGTCCAAAAAAAAGTAAATTCCGGTGACAACTAAGGCTAGCCAAACTGGTACGAGGAGACGGTACCAGCACGTATTCACCTTACTGCATTCAGAATGTAGTCCAACAGATGAGAAGAGACGACAGTGGCTGATTAAAGGATCTTAAGAGATCTATTTAGGACCATGGCGCTTAAACGGGAGCACTCATTAGCAGACTGACCTGACTACCTCACACAGAAGGAGACACGGAAAAAGAGACAGAGCGGGGCAAAGAGAGAAAAAAAGAGGTCTAAGTAAAAAAAAAAAAATTTAAAAGAAGAAGACTTTTTGACAGGTGGTCATGCTCAAAGTTCCCTCCAAAGGCCAAAACAGGTCAGAGTTTGTGACCCTGGAGCCATAATGTCTGTGGTTCACACGCTCCGTTTGCACTCACAACAGGACAGAACTATTGGACGGATGAGCCTGACAACTAACAGAAAAGTAAGGAACAACATGCACGTAGAAAATATTAGATAGGCAAAGTAATTAGTAGTAGTTTCAGTAGTCTGTAGGGCTGGGTTTGAAAAAAAAACAACAAAAAAAACGATATCGAATCGATATTCCTTTTCATAGCCCAATATCGATTCATAAAATCATGAATCGATACTTTTAAATATGGCTACCAAATGCAGAGTACCCCAAGAGGAGCCCAGTGTTTTTGACACTTTATTTACATAGTGCTGTGGTTGTAATCAATTTCAATTATTATTTATTGTTTTGATCAGGTCATGTTAAGTAGAACATACATGATTTATGTAATTGCATTGAATTACATTTTAAATGTATTTATGGTAGGTTCTTGCATTTTTTTTCCCATACGAATGCACCAATTAAGAGTAATTAGTTGCGGCATTGATACTGTATAAAAGTAAAATTGGTACTGCACGATATCCTTAACTGAAGTGAAAATGAAGGCGAATCGTGAATCAGGCCCCTCTGAATCAAATTGATTTTGGAAATCTGAATTGATACCCGGGCCCCACTCGTCTGTATAGCAGGCCGACATCTTTGCAAAAGAAATGATAACTTGCAGGTGACGGCACCAGAGTGGAAGCATTTAAGAGCCATTGACATGCCAATAGCAACACAGCTATGGAGGTGAAGTGATATATGATGTGTGGTGAGTATGGGAGCCGAGGTGCGAGTCAGTGTGCGAGTCGTGCATATGCATCAGTGTGTCTGCGTTCACCAATTTATAACGCTCCAAAATGTATTAATCGCCCTCTTGAATATGTGACCCACATAGATGCCACACTGCAGCCTTGGAGGTTCCATTGGCATAATCCCTCAGCACTCCTCTGCAGTGGAAGCCCTCCAGCAACATCAGTTTTTCGTACATTTGCCAATGAGTGCGATGGTGTGTCGACATGGCAACATAAAACCCTATGCGGAAACATTGAGGCAATTAATTGGCTGTTCACCGCGACGTGACAGCCACTCACACAAAGGAAATGAAAACTTCCTCGCAGAGAAATCCTTCAAACCAGGAGGTAGTGGTTAACATCATGAACACATATCAAGCCTTCGACAACATTTAAACTCAGGAAGTGGTCGGTTGGAGGTACAAGCCATGCCATTGCATGGGACGATTATTTAAAAAGTACCAAACTCAACTTATAACATTTTACTTCAATTTCTAGTTCATTCATTGTGCTGTGATTAGATGGCGACTAATTCAGGGCGCAGCCTGCCTCTCACTCAAAGTCAGATGGGATCAGGTCCAGTTCACCCTAATGAGGCATTATAGAAAATGGATAGACGGATGCTAAATTGTGACTACTGCGTTTAATTTGACTTTTGTAATCTCAAGCAATAGAATGGGGGGGGCCCAGGTATAGCTTGAGGATGAGGAAACTGAAACAAGCGGTAACGGAGTTGAGAGGACACGGATTCTTTTATGGAGCAGTCACCGGCACATTTCAGCCAAGAGAGCCTGTCAGCTAGGGACCCCCTACTGAGTGGGCTGACATGTGCTCGTCGACTATGAGGAAATGGAATTGCCACAGGCAGCGAGAGAGAAAACCCAGTACACAGCAGGCGGTCTGGTCAACTCCTTTTTAGTCTGCTCCCCCTTTAGGCACAGAATGTGGACCAAATAAACAACAACAAGAAAATCATGGTTAGCACAGATTTGCCGTCAAGTACAAAACAATGTGAATATAATATAATCAGTCTTTGGCATACATATTCTCATGGGTCAGCCAATCAGCTAGCCAGTCCTCCCCTATTCATGCCCTTTCTCTTTTTAGCCAACCACAGTAAAGTTCCAGTAAGCTACTACTATAAAGCATTTGTTAAGAATGGCCCCTGCCAGAGAGAGGGCTGCCTTGTCATCTATACAGCCACAGTCACATGTTCAGTCAGAAAAATGAAATGCATCATCAGCGGACCACAAACTACATATGATACACTGAAAATTATGACCACATTTCCAGCGGCAGACACATTATTCATCTTAACACTTGATGGTCAACGCTGTAAAACTAACTTCCATAGGAACCTTGTATTTATTTCAGACTAGGCGTGGCCTAAAAGTTATATCACGAGATTTCAAATAACTTTGCGGTGACGATATTGGTAATAATTACTGAACAATAGATTTGTAATTGGTGCTTTGAAATAATGGAATTTTTATTGCAGCACAATATTTAAGCCACCTTTTTTTCCCACAATTGAAATGTAAACAACGTGCAACTATAGCAACCATAATGGAATGAAATGGAAATAAAAACAGACCATGTAGTGCAGTGTTTCCCACACCATGTTAATACTTGGGCGGGACACCCAACTAGTTTTCCAGAAAAATTCTTAAAAATAGATAATAAAAAATAACTGAACAATAGATTTGTAATTGGTGCTTTGAAATAATGGATTTTTTATTGCAGCCATCTTTTTTTTCCCACAATTGAAATGTAAACAACGTGCAAATATAGCAACCGTAATGGAATGAAATGGAAATAAAAACAGACCATGTAGTGCAGTGTTTCCCACACCATGTTAATACTTGGGCGGGACACCCAACTAGTTTTCCAGAAAAATTCTTAAAAATAGATAATAAAAAATAACTGAACAATAGATTTGTAATTGGTGCTTTGAAATAATGGATTTTTTATTGCAGCACAATATTTAAGCCATCTTTTTTTTCCCACAATTGAAATGTAAACAACGTGCAAATATAGCAACCGTAATGGAATGAAATGGAAATAAAAAATGTAGTGCAGTGTTTCCCACACCATGTTAATACTTGGGCGGGACACCCAACTAGTTTTCCAGAAAAATTCTTAAAAATAGATAATAAAAAATAACTGAACAATAGATTTGTAATTGGTGTTTTGAAATAATGGATTTTTTATTGCAGCACAATATTTAAGCCATCTTTTTTTTCCCACAATTGAAATGTAAACAATGTGCAAATATAGCAACCGTAATGGAATGAAATGGAAATAAAAACAGACCATGTAGTGCAGTGTTTCCCAAACCATGTTAATACTTGGGCGGGACACCCAACTAGTTTTCCAGAAAAATTCTTAAAAATAGATAATAAAAAATAACTGAACAATAGATTTGTAATTGGTGCTTTGAAATAATGGATTTTTTATTGCAGCACAATATTTAAGCCATCTTTTTTTTCCCACAATTGAAATGTAAACAACGTGCAAATATAGCAACTGTAATGGAAAGAAATGGAAATAAAAACAGACCATGTAGTGCAGTGTTTCCCACACCATGTTAATACTTGGGCGGGCCACCCAACTAGTTTTCAAGAAAATGTATTAAAAATAGATTTTAAAAAAAACGGGTCATGACAGGATATACCGCATGTAACATTAGTTCGCCGCCACTCACTTGTGGATCGTGAGGCTAGAAGAGACGTAGTAACAGGACTGAGACCCACCTCCCATTCCCACCGCCGGAGTCCACCCACCCAAGTAGATTTTAAATCTGTGGGAAACACTGTAGTGTTTACCCTGCGAGGTCTAATTGTAGTAGAACTGCTTAAAAGCACATAAAGCACATTTACAAAATGCTAACAAAGTGGCTAAATAGATTGGTCATCAAATTCAGCCATTTACTCCTTAAAAATCAAACGGAACTGAAATGCTCGCCCTAAGCTTCTTCCAAACATATTTAGCATCAAGACTAAGACTGCAGTACATAAAGGAAAGATTGTTGGAACATGGTGCATGACGACATTAGTTTAAGGGGGGGTTACAACAGAGAGGTTTAACACAAGAATGTGTTGTACACAACCCCTTAATCCAGATATGTAAGAAGATTGCATTCTAGTAGTATGTGCGCAAGGCGGGCGGGAGGGTTTTTGTGGGGGTCTGTCCAGGCTTGGGCTGATCTGTAAGCTTCTCCGGCCCATGGCTGGTGGCGCATGGCGCTCACCAAGAGCCTATAACACGTTTTACATGATTATGTAAATCTGGCTTGACCTTTCTGTGGGGTTTCATCCACAGATGACAATGCTTGGGTCAGTAGAAACAATATCGATGGAAGTAGAACAATTGGGACAGAACATGGAATTTAATTGTAACCTTTGACAAGGATTGTCCTTTTCCCCATCACACAAAATTATAATTTAATCTGCTCCTTCTTTCGTCGTTATTATTTGCAATGTCTTCTTTATCATGATACCGTAGAGATGTCAAATTGGGAGGTTGGTAAAGACACCTGTTTGCTACATTAGCCAAAGCTTATTTTAATAAAATTTCAATAGGCAATTCTGGCCCAAAGTTCAGACAGAGTACTGGCCCGTGCTAAGGTAAGACTCGGTTGAATGTAGTCGTTCTCCCACTCTTGAATACAAAAGACATTTTATACATCCTGGACAGAAGCTTAGTAATCATCCTTTTGGTAGATAAATAGGTGATAAGTAATCAATCATGGCACAAGCCATCCATTTGTGTTATGTAACCCTGCAGAGTATGACGTGCACAGAGACATCTATTACATTCATATCCTTAATGGACACCGACGGCGCTACTCTGTCAATCACAAGGGCACCGAACAACCGCTCGCATGGATGCATTTGTGCACCCGAGACGACCCTGATCAGACCTCCCAGTATCTCGGTTTTAATCCATGAGCTATGTTGGTCAGCAGGGACATGTACTGTATATCCCCAAAAGGGCAGGGCTTTACAGGAAAGACCCCCTGCTGGGCTGATAGCCCAACTGAGCGCAATTACGCGATGTGTGTTGGTGTTGTATTATAATTGGATTTCTGTTATGCTACAGAACTATAAAGATGGCAGTAGGCTTGAGACTTATCCACGCATAGTATTGTCCTTGATTAGTGACAGCTGCTTGATGGAAGTTCCTGCGGTTTAAAACACAGAAGCCCTGATTGAATTCTACCATTTGTAGACAGCGATTACATAGAAAGTTGGAAAGAAAGTTAATCCCATACAATCCCCAAAGTGGGGATATTTTCAAGTGGGTATACTACTTTGCTCATAGATGCGCCAAACCACGTTTCTATTTCAACAGTCTTATTGATGTTTATCATATCAGACCAAGAAGATAAATCGGCAGCACACCCCAAGACTCATTAGTAGTCCTCTGTGCAATTACTTTACAGGGATGTGATTTGACCAAAGTGAAATTATCTGAAAATTTAGCCGGGGGTCTGGGGGCCGCTGGCACCCAGCTAGGTCCAGGGCAGTGCCCTGGTGGTGGGACAATGGGGGCGAAGCCCCCCGGAGCTCATGGGTTTTCCGTGTTTTTAAGTACTTTCAATGCACTCACATGACAAAGAAATAGACAAAACAACAGCATAAATTTTCAATGTATATTGAACTATCCCATATAAAATGGCAGTTTTAGTCAACTCAAAATCAGTCACATTCAAAAACATTGGACTGCCTTTGCTTTTAAAAACTATCACTGAGAATATCATCATATCTAACTAATGTGATTACTAAGTTAACACATAAATAATGTTGAAGAGTTCAAATTTCATGAACAAAAAATTGTATCATGACCAAATGAAAAGTAACTCATATTAGAGCATACCACAAATGTCTTTGTTATAGCAGAAGATGTTATCTGTCGGAGTCATGTGCATACACAATGAACTACAAAAAAATAAAAAATAAAAATAAAAAAATAAAATAAAATAAAAAAAACGGATTTTTTTTTTGGGGGGGGGAGATAAAAAAAGCGGAATTCCGCGAATTAGCGGAAAAATCACATCCCTGTACTTTAACAAAAGGTAGCAATGATCGTGACTATACGAGGCTCAAAATGTTTTATCCAAATATTATGGAATTTTAGATATCCCCAACTTAAAATACAAGTACAAGTGACAGTCAAACTGAAGAAAAGTTTAAGACGAGAGGAGATTGTTCAAACCTTTGGTATATGTCGTACCACAATCGTATTCGTATTGTATACATTTTGAAAGGAAATTATATAGATCATAACAACCAGTTTTAGACATGCCACATAAGGATCTTTTTTTTTTTTTTTTTGCTTTGAAAGCAAGATTTTTAACAATATTCAATAGGCAATTTTTAACAATATTCAATAGGCAAACAAACCCAAAGCAAAACACTGTGGAGAGAGACAAGCTCCACTTCTGCGTCCTGCTGACTCTGATTCCTCAAAGTGCATTCAGAGAGTTACCAGGAGGAATTGGAAACAACGTACAACACGAAGAAAAAACCAGCTTAGCCCGAGGCAGCCATGCGGAGAAAGCCTTTATAGTCCAAACAACCATTGCGAAATTACTTCAGTCTCATGATCTATCGCTTCGCAAGACAAATAAGGGAAAGGGAGAATGCAGAAGGCTGAGTGCACAAATAGCTTGACCTGTCGAGCCAAAGAGTTGGCCACTGGGGCAAAAGTCTACCGGCTGCTCTGAAATCTTCAGTTATGTAACTTAAGCTTTGGGCACCCGGTGTCTTGGGCTTCCCTAATTATATACAAACACAGAACTCTGTTGATAGGAAGCTAGAAATGGGCTAAATAAATCTCTCTCTCAGTCAAATAGAGTACAGTATGTAACACACAGTCGTCCCACTACCAAAGATTTGTTTTACTAACATACTTTTTTTTTTTTGTTCTGGAGAGCTCAGTTTTGTTCATTCGGTAATTTTACCGATTTGACATGTCATCATCATTGCTCTTTTTTTTTTTTTGTATGTGGGTGAGTATGTGTATGTGCGAGTGTGTGTGTATTCATTAGTTCACCTAAAACCTATTAAAAAAATCCCATACCGTTCACCTAAACCGAACACTTCCAGCCAGAGTCGCGAGGCCGTCAGGAGACCCGAGGAAGGACCAAAGAAAAGAAAGGAAAGTGAAATCCAGCACCTAAGACTATACTTACAGGGATCATTTCTATAGTTCTTTACTAACATACCCAACAACAACAAGGTTTTTTTTTTTGGATCAGAACGTAAAGACTTGCTAACTTGTTGCAGGGGAGGGCAGCGGCGGGAAGAAGCTTAGGAAAGATAAATCACTGTGCTACATCAAAAAGCACGGCAAGGCAGGTGTCCTTACCTTCTCTGGATACATGCTTTGCCAGTCCACCAAAGTTACATTAGTGAGCCGGGCCCGGAGAGAGCCACGGTGAGAGACGGGGAGAGGGACTGACTGACCCACATAGAGCATCAGGAGTGAAAGAGAGTGACGCGTCACCATCATTCGATAACCAAACTAACGCTGCATCACAAATGGTGGGTTGAGGCGTTTCATGGGACATTTTGGATTGCACAGGCAAGAGCCCCAAAAGATTTAACTTTAGTTAGTTGAGTCATAAATTAATTGTGAAAATGTAAAATCACGTTCCCTGTTGAATGATGCCTAAATTGTATAAAAGTGAGAGATACAAAACAGATGAAAGATTATGAACACGGACGATCTCTTCAATGTTTCATGCACACCTTTTGAGAGGAGTTAAAGAACTGCAATCCTTAACCCCGGGAAACAGACAGGATTCATGATTTGTCAACATCAGTTCTTAAGGTTGTCCTGAAGGCTGAGCCCCTGAGCCCCGGACAGAGAGAGGGAAGAGAGGGCAAGGAGGCAAGCCTGGGGGGGGGCTAGCAGATTTTTTAATCCTCTTGCTGTAACACAGAGGCACAGGTCAGGATTGGCGAGGGGGGGGGGGGGGGGTTAACACAAGGTCCGAGAATAGGAGGCACTGTATGTTTACCAGTTTCCTGACTGTTGTTCTGCCCTTCACCGAGATTACTCCAGACAGGATTGTGAAAAAAGAAAATAGGTGGGAGGTTGAAAATAGGAAGCAGTACAGACAGCGGGGCGAGTAAAAGAGCGAGAGAAGGGTTCCAGACCGAGAGAGAGAGAGAGGGGAAAGAGAGGGCAAGGGTGCAAGTGAGCAGACCGGAAAGCGCACTCACATGGACACAGAAGATGTACTATGGAGCTCAATTTTACATCGGATTAGATTACAAGCCGTCTGGTGCCTCACTGTGGACACGATGGACTTTCATTGACTTTCTTTTTTCCCCTCACTGTACAGTACTGTGTGTGTGTAGGCACCAAGGCAAGAATGTCAAGTATGCACTGGAAAACAAGCTCGGGCCTCCTTTTCAGTTGGCTCGGGAGTAAGCCCTATTGGCTGAACGGTGAGATTACAGGGCACTAACAGACAAGGCATTCGTAGATGTTACATCTTTTTTTTAACTAGGCCATTATGTAAGACTATGCATTTGCTTGACCTCACTTCAAAAGATGTGCACTTCTTGGAACTTGGCTAAGCCGCTCTATAAAATTTAAGACATCTGCCGAAGGAACCGTTTTTATGAAAAGCATGGGCCAACTGTACTGTTTTGTATGTTTGTTAGGAACAGCTTGTTTCTATATATTAGACCGAAAAACTTCCCAGGGGACTATACGTGCTCCGGCCTGTTCATTTTGAAAGGCATACATACCGCTTTACTTCAAGAGAACAATGCTCTGTTTTAATTATCCAATTCACTAATTCAGAATAGCAGCAGTAAGTTGTTTGACTGTTTCAAAAGGAGTAAGCAAAGCCCAGTCTATATTGTAGTCCATTCGCATACACTGCCAATCCAAAAGCAACATTCTCAGCCAGTGCCGTCGCACAATTCAAGAATAAAATATGTGGCGTGTTTTAATCGTTCACCATTTACATGAAGGCCTTAGTTAGAGGGAGCACGGGGAGAAAGACAGCCCGAGAAGGTGAAAGGCCAGCAGCGGTTGTTAGGAGTTTGATTGTGCGAGACAGCGCCGTGGCGGGGGGTTGGCCTCTCAAGGTCGTACACCGTTTCAATCACATAGTGGAACGAGTGAGTGAGTGCAGGGCATAGCCACGGACAAAAACTCACTTCGGACCACCACGTCTTCCCACTTGGTAACACGTCTTTGAGAGCGGAAAGAGATTATTTGGTCCCCCCCACGCATTACCGTAGGGAACAGTGTGTCCCATTCATTATGTCAGAAAAGACCATGACAAGATTCAAATCACACTTGGGTTATTTTCAACATGTGAAAATGATAACCCAAAATCAACAACCTTCCAAGGTGATAACGTGCGACAGGATTCAAAAAGAGAAACTATAAAAGCTAACGTGCGATTTGGAGACCAAAGTGTGGATTATCTGCCTCCGCTGTTGCCAGAGAATCAAACAGCACATTTACTAATAGAAAGTATGGCGTGAGACACTGGAATGAATGGTCACCGGGACATCAGATCGAAATCAATTACACGTGGCCAGATGGCAGTGCAGCCGAGGCAAGACAACTCTTTCGAAATCAGATCCTGACCCTCATGAAATAAAAGCCCCGTAGGCTACTGGCTTAATCAATACTGGATTTACAGTATAAATTAGTTCCAGAAGTCAATATTGTTTATGAAAACTGCCATGTGTCAATTTTTTTAAAAAAATTAACAATAATGCAAAAATACTTGTGCTAGAACGATATGTTTTTTTTTTTTAAGGCCGATACCGAGACGATTATTAGTCATCAAGGAAACCGATAACCGGTATTTCAAGCCGATATTCATTTGCGATAAAAGAATATATTTGCTTCAAAATTTTTTAAAAAAAAGTTTTCTGTTCATTTTTAAAATATAAAGAATTGACAGCTTTGTTTAAAAAATATAACAAAAATTGCAGGGAGCTTCCAAGGTCAGCAGCATGTTAAGCTAAATTAAAAAAAAAACTAAGCAAGTAAATAGTTCCCTAAATTTTCTACTGTAAATAAAGTTTTCCAATATTTCAACATGATTTCTTAATTAATGTATTTATTTATTTTAAATAAAAAGTGGAGGGAGTTTCCAGTGTCCGCATCATTTTTATTAAGTTTTATTAAATTTAGATAAATGCATAAATGAAAAGTTCCCCGAATCTCACTGAGCAACAAATGCATGCGAAATGCAAATGTAGCTAATTTGGGGTTTTCGTCAGTGTTCATAAAATAAAAGGTTTCAAAAGTTCTTCACAGACAGTGAAAAACTGAATATGTTCGAAATGACTTTGCGACAAGTAAAAACTGTCAGTGAACATTTTACAAATCCTGATGAAAACCCTAAATTTGCTACGTTTTGTAAGTATTCACCGCTCAGTGAGATACCAGCTTTATCGGCCTCCAGATTCGTAAAAAGGCAGATGCCGATATTTGTCAAAATGCCAAATATCGACCAACAAAATACCCTCTCAATCACAACTCCACCAGCCATAGTTCATCTGCATCTTAGCAATGACAAGAGGCAGAGTTAGGTTTTTCCTGCAGGGTCGCTCATTTGCCTGGCAACGGGCCAAAAAGGACAAACTAACTTGAGACTAGAAAAGGCACAACGGAGGAGGAAGGGGGAAGTGGGATCCACCTGCCGCAGAAACTAAATACAGCACTGAGCTTCACACATCGTAGTTTTGGCTGAAGCTGCCCTGCCTCTTTATTTGGCCCTATTGAAGGCTGAAAAAAAAAAACACTCTTTGGAGTTGACCATGCAAATGTAAATGGCTATGAGGGAAATGTGTTTATTTTGGCTTAAGTGGTTTGACAGGCGTGAAATTCAAAAAGGCTGGTTCGGGACGACATACATTTTCTCCCCTTGGGTGTCAATAATGACATAGCTAACTATATTTTGGCGAAACCATTATTGTGTGTCCATTCTCACTTCCCTTCACTATGTGACATTCACACATACACGGCCCCCTTTTCACACAGTGGTCCCCACAGTGGGCGACTGGGGGGGCTACAGACAGATCCTCCCTCCGATATGACCTACTTTCCATTCAAGCCTGCCTTTCTTTGTTCGTACCGTGGCGGAGGAGGCTTCGGCTGCTTGTGGAACAAAGAGCGCAAGCAGCATTTGGAGCCTTCAAAACACGCTGACCCTGCCTGGATAAGCCACCCAAAAATGTGGCTTTACTTTGGCAGTCCTGGACCACTCCTGCTTTTTTAGTGAGGTTAGCCAACAGCAGGGGTGGGCACGCTCGGTCCGCGAGGTTTTGGATGTTTCCCTTCTCAAACACAGCTGATTTATGATCAGCCCATCAGCGAGCTCTGCGTAAGCCTGATAATGATCCTGTTAATTGGAATCAGCTTGTGTTGGAAGAGGGAAACCTCCAAAACCTGCCTCGAGGACCGAGTTTGCCCACCCGTGGCCTAGACTTTCTAAAGCAGAGGTGGGCAATCTCGGTCCTCGAGGGCCGGAGTCCTGCAGGTTTTAGAGGTTTCTCACTTAGCAACACAAGCTGATTCCAATCAGCAGGATCGTTATCAGGCTTATGCAGAGCTTGCTGATGAGCTGATCATATATCAGCTGTGTTGGAGAAGGGCAACATGCAAAACCTGCAGGACTCCGGCCCTCGATGCCCACCTCTGTTCTAAAGTCTCAGTATCTTTCTTTTTTTTTTTTTTCTCTGGAGAGCTCAGTATCGTTCATTCGGATAATTTTACTGATTTGACATGTCATCATTATTGCTCTCTCTTTTTTTTTTTTTTTTTTTGTATGTGGGTGAGTATGTGTCTGTGCGTGTGAGTGTGTATTCATTAATTCACCTAAAACCTATTAAAAAATCCCATACTGTTCACCTAAACCGAACACTTCCTGCCACAGTCGTGAGGCCGTCAGGAGACCCGAGGAAGGACCAAAGAAAAGGAAGGAAAGTGAAATCCAGCACCGACCAGACACCGATCAGTATCTTTCTCAAACTCTCAAAATCCTCAAAGATGCAGAAGTGGCCCATCGGAATACAGGCCTGAAACTGCCTCTGCCAAACAAGCAAAGGACTGGCTTTGGCTGGACTTACCAGTCAGCGAGAAAGCCTGCCATCTATACAAGGCTAATATAGGTCATCAATCATTATTATCATTCATAACTGGCCAATTTACATCTTCCCCAAAAAACTGAAATGGATCCAAAGTTGCCAACAAACCAGTAAGTTTAACTCTTTGACTGCCAAAAACGTTAAATAACGTTTAGTAAAATCCTATGGAGGAGTGCCAAAGACGTTAAAAGACGTTTTTTTTCCAAAACAGGTGAAACTAACCATTTTCTATTGTTGATTACTCAAAAACGGAATAAGGTAGAAACAAACTTTTTTTTTTCTGATGGAAGATGAGAGTCCAATCTTGTTTTGGCAGTATGTGTGTTTCCATAGTCCAAACACATAATTTTCTATGAACCTTGAAAGATCAGTCAAAATGCTTAAAATCGGCTGGCGCCCACGGCATCCCTTTTCTGAAAACGTCTGGCAGTCAAAGGGTTAAGACCAAATCTTGAGCAAACGAGATCACGCACAATTGCACAAAACAACTTCAGCAACGTGTTCGCGTCTTACCTGCATTTGTTCCACTGAACTGCTACTGGGCTCATCTCCCGACTCAGAGTCGTTGCGGAGCTCATTACCCGGTAGGTCACATTGCGGGGACGTCTCGTCACTGTCCGGACTTATGCTCTGGTTGCTCTCCTCCGTGTTCTCCATCAGTGTTGAATCACTGATAGGATTGTTGTTGGTCTTTGTAAGCACCAGTTCGACCACCACCTTGCAACGGTGGGGGCTTCCCAAATTCTGCAAAGCGTCCGGGGACAGCGCGCCGTGGTCCGAGGAAGGCGACGGCGTGGAGGAAGACGACGGACGCCCAAAGCTGGACATTTCTGGCTGCGGCCAGTTAAAGTTGTCATTCGGCGGCATGCAGATATCCAAAGCGGTCGGCGACGGGTGCCCAAAGCTGGACATTTTTGGCTGCGGCTGGATAATGTTCTCATTTGTCGGCGTGTAGATATCCAAAACGGACGGTTTGGCCTTCAAGGTGGGCTTCTGCACCTCTCGGACGTACGTGGCTGGCACGTAGAACGCCTTTGCGCCCTCGTCCTTCCTCACCTGCCACCAATCCTCATTAGTTTTCTTCACCAGGATGTAGCGCTCGCCCTGCCGGATGGTGACCGTCTTATCTTTTGCCTCGTACTCATAGTCATATTCCACTTCAACATAGACGTGACCCTGGGCAATAGAAAGCCCATCTCTATCCGCCATGGCTATCAGGACGAGCGTTTTTTTTTTTTGGGGGAGGGGGGTGTCGTTGCGCAGACCTCAGCTGCTCAGGGATCCAGGCCTGGAGGGCTCTTCATGTCTGACCAGGGATCTGCTGGGCTGTGGGAGATAACACAGCTTAATGTCAACAGCTACAATTTGACATAAAACATCCTTCCATCAATTATATGAACTGCTTACATTCATCAAGTTTAACCCTGGAGAACCCAAGAACCCTTTTCTTCTTTGGAAAATTATGAATTATACATTAAATGACTGCTATAAGTTCACTGAACACCAAAATATATGCTTTTTTCAATTTTAACTAGCTCAGAGTTGCTAATTTATCAAAATATATATATAAAACATACTCCTAGGCATTCTGCAACATGATATGAAATAGATTAACAAAAAAAAAACCACAATTTTACCAACTGATGGTTTGCTGAGAAGATACTTTTGTTTGGATTGATTTCGAGCTAAACAAAACAACATGTTGCCAGCCATCTTGTCACCACCACTCTGGCTCGTGTAAGTGCAATATTCATCCACTAGATGGCCCCATGCAGTGGCACTCTGGACTTTTGAAGTTCAATTTGTTAAAAAAAAAAAAAATGTTATTTGAGTAGCAGAATTTATAGGGGCCAAATTTGACCCCGTGGGTTCTCCAGGGTAAAAAAAAAAAAAAGGGACATTCAACTAAGGATGGGTAGAAAAATCACTTGACTTGATTTCCAGCTCAACAAAACAACATGTTGCCAGCCATCTTGTCACCGCCACTCTGGCTCATGTAAGTGCAATATTCATCCACTAGGTGGCCCCATGCAGGGGTCAGAAGTGGCACTCTGGACTTTTGAAGTTCAATTTGTAAAAAAAAATAAAATAATTGTTATTTGAGTAGCAGAATTGATAGGGGCCAAATTTGACCCCGTGGGTTCTCCAGGGTAAAAAAAAAAAAAAGGGACATTCAACTAAGGATGGGTAGAAAAATCACTTGACTTGATTTCCAGCTCAACAAAACAACATGTTGCCAGCCATCTTGTCACCGCCACTCTGGCTCATGTAAGTGCAATATTCATCCACTAGGTGGCCCCATGCAGGGGTCAGAAGTGGCACTCTGGACTTTTGAAGTTCAATTTGTAAAAAAAAAAAAAAAAATGTTATTTGAGTAGCAGAATTTATAGGGGCCAAATTTGACCCCGTGGGTTCTCCAGGGTAAAAAAAAAAAAAAGGGACATTCAACTAAGGATGGGTAGAAAAATCACTTGACTTGATTTCCAGCTCAACAAAACAACATGTTGCCAGCCATCTTGTCACCGCCACTCTGGCTCATGTAAGTGCAATATTCATCCACTAGGTGGCCCCATGCAGGGGTCAGAAGTGGCACTCTGGACTTTTGAAGTTCAATTTGTAAAAAAAAATAAAATAATTGTTATTTGAGTAGCAGAATTGATAGGGGCCAAATTTGACCCCGTGGGTTCTCCAGGGTAAAAAAAAAAAAAAGGGACATTCAACTAAGGATGGGTAGAAAAATCACTTGACTTGATTTCCAGCTCAACAAAACAACATGTTGCCAGCCATCTTGTCACCGCCACTCTGGCTCATGTAAGTGCAATATTCATCCACTAGGTGGCCCCATGCAGGGGTCAGAAGTGGCACTCTGGACTTTTGAAGTTCAATTTGTAAAAAAAAAAAAAAAAATGTTATTTGAGTAGCAGAATTTATAGGGGCCAAATTTGACCCCGTGGGTTCTCCAGGGTAAAAAAAAAAAAAAGGGACATTCAACTAAGGATGGGTAGAAAAATCACTTGACTTGATTTCCAGCTCAACAAAACAACATGTTGCCAGCCATCTTGTCACCGCCACTCTGGCTCATGTAAGTGCAATATTCATCCACTAGGTGGCCCCATGCAGGGGTCAGAAGTGGCACTCTGGACTTTTGAAGTTCAATTTGTAAAAAAAAAAAAAAAAATGTTATTTGAGTAGCAGAATTTATAGGGGCCAAATTTGACCCCGTGGGTTCTCCAGGGTAAAAAAAAAAAAAAGGGACATTCAACTAAGGATGGGTAGAAAAATCACTTGACTTGATTTCCAGCTCAACAAAACAACATGTTGCCAGCCATCTTGTCACCGCCACTCTGGCTCATGTAAGTGCAATATTCATCCACTAGGTGGCCCCATGCAGGGGTCAGAAGTGGCACTCTGGACTTTTGAAGTTCAATTTGTAAAAAAAAATAAAATAATTGTTATTTGAGTAGCAGAATTGATAGGGGCCAAATTTGACCCCGTGGGTTCTCCAGGGTAAAAAAAAAAAAAAGGGACATTCAACTAAGGATGGGTAGAAAAATCACTTGACTTGATTTCCAGCTCAACAAAACAACATGTTGCCAGCCATCTTGTCACCGCCACTCTGGCTCATGTAAGTGCAATATTCATCCACTAGGTGGCCCCATGCAGGGGTCAGAAGTGGCACTCTGGACTTTTGAAGTTCAATTTGTAAAAAAAAAAAAAATTGTTATTTGAGTAGCAGAATTTATAGGGGCCAAATTTGACCCCGTGGGTTCTCCAGGGTTAAAAAAAAAAAAGGACATTCAACTAAGGATGGGTAGAAAAATCACTTGACTTTCTTGAAATATTGTGTGCATCCTGTTCTTGCCACTACTGAAGCACACGTATCAGCTTCCGAACAAACATATTGTGCATTAGGCAGAGAGGTCTGAATTCAGACACCGCAGTCTATGGTGATTGCTTTGGTAACCGATACAACAGCTAAGGACATCTAGCCTGGTATACGATCCCCCAGTGGGGCAACTAATTGTGATGCCTGCATGGCTCTTTGGAGAGCGGAATTCCTGCATCGACGGCGTCATCCAAAAATAACAGTTTGTGTGCCATCATGTGTCCCCGCTGTGCAATTTCACACAATGAGGCTCATAAAACCCAGACATTTATGTCATAACAGATCCAAGACGGAGCGGAAGTCTGTGGACAGGCGACAGGAGGCCGGTGGTTGTTCAACCTGCAAGAGAGTATTGCTTTTGTCAGTTAACCCGATAACTACTTGGGCACTCCCCGCAGTCGAACGGCAGCTCGTGAAGTCACTGCACCAACTCAGATCCGATTCTCCCTTCCGCCTCCCTAAAATAGCAGCCACTAAGGACTGACATCCTTGATGTGGAGGCAGCCAAAGCAGGTGCTCTTCAGTGAGGCGTGAGAACATGCCGCTGAATCTATAATTGTGGGGGGGGGGGAAGCCTCATGCGGAGGAAAATGCGCAGACACGCCGAAGCGCAGACCGACAGCCTAACACCAAGAATAGATCTACATTGTGTGGGGGGGGGGGCGTCTGGGCTTTCAATGGTTCAAGACTATGAGCAACGCTCGCGGCGTTACGTAACAACCGGGCTGTAAGTGTACGGCTTTCGGTAGTCATACATGCGCCGGTGAACTCTCTCAAGGAACAGTGGCGGTCTGATGAGCTGAATGAATGCGTGTTAGGCGGATCCTCACGTAACCCTGTCCTAGCGTCATAGGCAGCCCCCACAAAGTGATATTAAGAAGGTTTTCTCCTAGAACAGCGCCATTGGCATACAACAGATCAAACTTCACGGTGATATGCAAATGTCAAGATGCTAGTTTGAGTGACGATAGCATTATCGGTCCTCTCCTCGTCACACCGTAAATCAAATAAGACTGACACAAACTGCCAAACTGCTACGGTGTCCATTTCCGCAGCGCCTGGAAGACAAATACCAGGATTGTGTGGGAAAATTAATCCCTGTCAACAAATAATGTAATGTAGACGTTAAGGGATGCTCGGCATAATGGGGATTTAACAAAAATCTGTAGGGGGGGGGGGGGGGGGGGGACAAGTCTTGCTGTCTTTGTATTTCCTTGTACAGCACATTGTTAAGCTGATCCGCTTGCTGAGAAGTTGAAGTGCCTTTAAAAAGGGGACGTATTATGGAACGTTTGTGTCTCCAGAGTGCCTGTCTGTCCATTAACTATGAAATTGAACAGCCAAGTAAATATTTTTGTTTTGTTCCTATTTCTGAAAATATGAAGTTGTTCTGCACTTTGCGCCTTACTGTTGAAGCAAACAGCTCGGCCGCGCCAACAACACTTCCCGCTGTGGCGAAAGAGTCGGGAAAAACGTCGGAAAAACGGGTCAGTCTAAGGTATGCCGGTTTATGAACCAGTTTAGGGTGCAGGATGAGGGCCCATTTAAAGCATCATGGCACCAGAATATATTAGTGAGCTTTTAAATCTGTAGACCAAAAAAAGACTGCTAATAAAACATTATTGGCTGTTCCAGACTCCAAGTTAAAACTATGGGTGATCGAACCTTTTCAAGTTAAGGTTCCTAGACTCCGGAAACAGCCGCCCAAATATGGAGTCTTTAACATCTTTAAGTCGCTTTTAAAGACTCATTTCTATGACCAGTTGTTTGATTGCTTTTATGTGTATGTATATTTAAGATCGCCTTCACACTATAACCTCACGGCTCTTTTTATTCATTTATTTGTGTTGACTTCTCACTGAGGTCGTTCCTAGCACTCCGACTTCTTGTGTTAAGTGAAAACTTTATATTGCCTATGTTTTTTGTTTTTTTTAGAACACAGATTTGTGGTGGAAGTGGAAGTCAAACTCAAACATTTCTTGACAATAATATAAAATATGTGACCTCACTAGTCTAAACATGACATTTTGATTAATATTACATTTTTGGAATGTGAGTTATCCATCTCAAGGGGAAAAATGCATAAATACGTCTTTGGGACACTTAAAACATTACAAATAGAACGTATTTATACGTTTTTGGGGGCAAATGAGTAATAGGGGGAAGTCAACCCCGCCCCCCAAAAAATTCTTGACAATAATATGTTCTATGCAGCCCCACTAGTGTAAATATGGTATTTTGGTTAATATTGTGTTAGTGGAATATGAGGTGAGCAGCAAAATCCAGCAGTTTTTAATCAATATCAAAAGGCGGCCATTTTGCCACTTGCTGTCGACTGAAGATGACATCACCGTTACACAGGGCTCAGGCAACGGCCAATCACAGCTCATCTGTTTTCTGAGGCTGACCTGTGATTGGTTGTTACCTGAGACCTGAGCAACCGCGATGTCCTTTTCATTCGACAGCAGGTGGCAAAATGGCCGCCTTTTGATATTGATTAAAAACTGCTGGATTTTGCTGCTCGCCTCATATTCCACTAACACAATGTTAACCAAAATACCATATTTACACTAGTGGGGCTGCATAGAACATATAATTGTCAAGAATTTTTTGGGGGGTTGACTTCCCCTATTACTCATTTGCCCCCAAAAACATATAAATACGTTCTATTTTTAATGTTTTAAGTGTCCCAAAGACGTATTTATGCATTTTTTTTATGCTAAAGCATACAGAAGGCTTTGACTGCAACTGCAAAGAACGGTTGAAGAAATTGTAGTTATTACACAAACGGCCAGCAGGTGACAGCAGATCATAGAAAATGAACCAGGCCATGTTGAAAAAAACCCTGTTACTCTTTCTAAATAGATTTGTGAATAATGAGGAAACTTAGCAATATTCTAATGCTAATTGTTGCAAAATGGAAACAGATAGAAAGGTATATTATTGTAAAGTATTGTTGCATGATGTGTTTTTTTTCCCGTTGCTGCTCCATGTGTATTAAAATAGATGGGATTTAATGTTTGCAGTTACCGTTGAATGTGTTGATTTCCGTTACGTCTAGGTTTGATCACATTGTATGTAATCTTCAAGCTAGCTGACTTAAGTTAAGACAATATTTTATAGTTTGACTATACACTCTATGTTTAAAGTCCTTGTGTTTTGTGTCAGTTTTACAACAAACTTCCACCAGAAGTGGAAAACAGTTTGAATGAAGCAAGCATGCTTTGCGTCTTCTTTTAATTTTTCCAAAGCGATATTACTGCATATAGCCTCATTTATTGACACGAAGAGAGTGAAAACAGATGCTAAAGAATACTTTAAATAGTTTATTAAGTTTAAATGTGTTAAAAGCGTCTGGGAGGTGTAAACGTGTAGCAGGTGCCAGGTGGGTCTGGAACATGTCCCTGACGAGGGGCCAAAGGACATACAAACAAAATAGACATCTAAACTTGTGCCTGTAGATTACATTACACACAAAAAACTGCAGCACAGAACACTTGTGGCATGCATTTAAAACAAAAATAATATCAGGCGAGGGGGGTGAGAACTAGAGAAAAACAGGTCTTCTTCAACACTGGGATCCCAACCTGTGCCATTGTCTGCACAACATTTGCTGCTCGGTTTGTGTGGCGGCATAAACACCGAGGGGACTCGGACAGCCTTTTGTCCCTGTGCTTCATTCAAAACAGATGTGGCAACCAGAGCAGCATCCACACCAACATGTGTTGCAGCAGCTGCATTTCAGTCCATCTCTGCTGGTTAATCAGAGCATATTATGCAAAAAAAATGGTTTCTTTCTGTGAAGAAATTGGAGGGGGGGGTCTTCAATTTAAGGGGGTCTGTGAGTACCAGGTGATGAAGGCCTGAGACGATTGACAGTGATGATGTGGGGGGGCCAACGGCTTGGAGAAAGGGGCAGGGGTCGCCTCCAGCCCGACAACAGACAGCAGGATACGGCACAAAGAAGTTTAATCCATGTTTTTTTTTTTTTTTCGCCTAACAAAGGCCACCAAGTCGACATACCCGGAGGCGAGGGCAGTCGAAGAAGAAGCAGCACCCCGAATGGGCAACCAACGGCCAAACACGCCGCGACGTAACCGCCTCAAAAACGAGGCGCGTGCCACTCACGTTAACGCCATCCCCGGCTATTGTTAACTTCACGCGTCAATTATTTACCGTTTTAACATTCGATACAGTGGTTATGCGGTCGTTACCTACCGTGACAATTTCGAGGGGGCTCACGCTTGGACAAAGCACGGCAGGTTCACCGAGATAACGCACAACCTGCAACAGCGAACACAGCAACAAAGTAACTCCACACACAAGCCAACGACGACTCGAATTCTCCTCAACAACAAAATGACTAGTACTAACCTTGCAAAACGCAAAAGACGTCTCTTTGTGGTCGTAAATTGTGAATGTCGACGAAGTTTTTCTTCCTAATTTAATATGGACAGCTCCAAATTAGTCCGCAGTGTATCTCCAGGCTTTTCGGTCTATTCACAATCCCCCGCCTCGCTTGAAATCTAACAAGACAAATGTAGCGCCGCCGACCATATCCGGTCATGACTTTCACAATAAGTTGGTCGAAAGGCGCACCCGTGATTATAAATAATAAAGAAAATACACCATAAGGTACAATTAAAAAAATACTTACCTCTACTAGTACCACGGTGATTCTTTTGTAATAGAGGGAACCTTGTGTACCACTACTGGAAGTAACATGTCACTAAAAATGTCATGTAGTTGTAAAGACCGTTTTTTAATTGTCTTCTCTAGTTTGCCAAAGTTGTCTTACTAGTGAGGACAAAGTGCATACTACTAGTTCATACAACTTAAAAAGATATAGAACACAATGTTATAATGGTGTACCGTTAACAAAACCAACGTTTATGTTTGTGTAAGTTTATTATGAAAGTAAATTCCCTCGAATTCCGGAAGTAGTTATGGCTTGTTTCCGAGTCGTCTAAACGCAATATTGTCGCCTCCATCCATGCTTCATTCATCCAGTCATCCACAATGTCAATGTAACCGCCACCACGAGCTTTGCAATCTGTTCTACATCTTTCCAGTTATTTCCTGGATGTGCTTTCTCCTGTTTTTTTTTTTGTTCAGTACCACTCTAGTCACACAGAGTACTTGTCACTGACAGATAGCCTATAGTTACATGTTATGGATGTTAGTTAAAACACTGGCGTTCCTATGTTTGTAATTAACATAGCTCTTTCCAAATGCAAATAGGCTCAACCATCTTGTCAGCATGGCAGTACAGTATTTGGCAATCACAACAGGGTGTTTTCACATCCAAGCTGGATCATGAATGATTCAGTGGTCTGATCCAGTAACACAGCAACATCTCCATGGAAAACTGTCAGGCTATACAAAGCATTGAAGTTTGCCTCAGGCAATTAAATAGCAAATTTACATATTACCAAAATATGTAGACTAAATAATGCACTATCCTTGAGCGAGTATAGTTAACTGTATTTTCTGTGGCTTTTTTTTTTTTTTGGTCGTTTTGTGCAATAGCGCGCCCTTGTGGTGAAACAAAAAGGGGACATGATTTGTACAATTGGCATTAATGGTGTGAATGTTTTTTTCTTGAACAGAAATAAATGCACACACACATAACATAATTCCTCTGTAAATATATTATTTCTTCGGTATAATTGTGAATCAGAGCCCACCAATGATAATCCAAGTAAAATGGGAGCGTATGTTACCTTTTTAATTCCTTATTGATAACTATAACTATTGATGACTTTGATGGACAGAATGTTTGTACAGATAACGGGAAGTTTGAAAAGGTAACTTGCGCAGCCAGTGCGTACAGGAAGTATGCAGTATGTACACTTTGATGGGAAAAGAACGATGAGGCTTTATCTTCATGATTTGCAGCGAGCTGAACTTCATGAGCTGTTGGGATAAGAAAGAACACAAAAGAAGAAGGGAATAAAAACACAAGTTGTCTCTCAAGGTCTTTTTTTTTTTTTTACAACGTATGTATAAATTGTACAGAAGGTACCAAAAACAATTATTTCAGAACCCTGCAAGGACATTTGAATTTGTGAAAGTACACATTTTGGCATGTTAACAAACTACAGTAAAATCTACTGATGAAAAAAAAAATCCCTATGCACAGGAAATGGAACCTTTTGGAGCTTAAGCTATAAAAGCATGACAGAATGCATTTAAAAAAAAAAATGAAGAATGGTTATAGCTACAGTGACGAATCGATTAAGTAAGTTATTCCTCTCTTGCCTGTCATCCCCTTCCTTGATGCCACCATAACTCTGCATGAGGTTGGACCTGTTTCCATTGGGGTTCAAGAGCAAGGCGCCTGGCAGCTGGCCTGGTCGAATGGGCTTGGCTGGGTTGGACACACAGAGAAAAGATTAGTCATGCGTATAGTAATGTTTGACACATTGCTATTTGAGTTGAATATACAGTCTTTTTTTTTCTCACTTGAAATGTCAGGTTTTCTTGGAAAATTCCACACATAAATATACGGTAACAAAGTACCAGTATTCGTATAGTGTTATTTTGTTGTGTTGTTTCTCCACTTACCTATCTGAGCAGAGCCTCTCCTTGCCATGTTTTTGGGCTTGGTGGCCTCCCTAATGCGCTCAACTTCCTCCTCGTGTCGTTTGCGGTCGCGGGCGGCGCTTTCTTTGGCCTCCTTCAGAGAACCCTCCAAGGCTTTGATGCGTTCAACTGTGGTCCGCAGGCGCTTCTCCATTTTCGGAATCTCAGAATTGAGGGCGGCATTGTCCTGTAGCAGCTGCACAGGGATATTCTCAATGGATCAAAACTTTATTTATGAAGCACTTTTCGTACAAGGATTGTGACTCAAAGTGCGTTTCAAATAAACAACAACTACACTGTAAAAAATTTTTTTTAAAAAACCCGGTAATTTTCCGGCAACTGGGGCGCCAGAAAAATACTGTGAAATAACAGAAGCCAAACCAACACCTAACCCTATATGACAAAAAAAAATTATGTGATTAATCTTTCAAAACACGGACAATAACATATTCACTCTCTGATGACACAGCATTAGGAGTATTTATTTAAATATATTTATATGAGTATTTTGCTCAAGGATACTTCAACATGTTTACCAAGGGGATCGAACCCACAACCTCAGGGACAAGACGACCACTCTATCTATCTTTAAAAAAAAAAAAGTCAGTTCACTAAGAAATTACGGTAAAATTACACATTTTTAAAGTGTTTTTTTTAGGGTTTTAAAGTTGAATTTTACTTTTTATTCCATTAAAGAACAGACAAATATTTGTGAAAGTACAATACATTTGTGAATGTATTTTAACAATCAATACATGTATTTATAATATATATATATTTTTTTTGTAAAACAGAAAACATAAATATTGGGTGTTTTTACAGTTTGTGATTTAATGGTATTTTACATTTGACATGCAAAATCAGAGTTTATTTTTGTAAATTAAATATTTTTAAAATACAGGAAAGAACTGTAAAATAAAAAGTAAAATTCTGTTATATTACATGTTTAGTTTTTTTTACAGTGAAATTTGAAGGTCAAAAGAGAGGAAACAATTACTACAAAATAAAAGCTAAAAGTGCATGAAAGACTGGACTAAAACAATATAAATATAAATCCATTCAACACTGAAACAAAAGGGGATTGATATTTACTTCAGAAAGTCGAAAGATCCCAAAGTTATATAATTCAGAAGTCAAATATCGATTTCTGGAAAAAGAAACTTATTTTGTGAGACTTACAACACCAATTGAGCTCGAACCATTTTGTAGTCAGTTACCTGTTTGTGAGCTTTGGTGAGCTGGTCCAAGTTGTTTTCCAGGTAGGAGATCTTCCGTTTCTGGGCAGTGCTGACCTCTCTTTCTTCTGAGCTCACCTGAGCATTCTGCATGAAGCATATTTAATTTGAGCAAATTGTTTTCCAATATCAGTCATTTTTTGGATATACCTGTTATATCATGTCAAATTTTCAAGAAAGCTTGCTTTGCTCCAACTTTGTTTATCATATCAAGCCTTAGCCTGAGGGTTGGTGAATATGAACACCATGCTAAAGGCCAGAGTCCCTATTTGCAGCTGCCACCTTTGAAGAATCAGTTGGCCTACTTATTGCAGAAACTCTGTTGAGCGCTCCAGTTTCATTAACTTTTCATCATGGTGCAATTTCAATAGAGACTATTTGGAGCAGGGGCATAAATATGGGGCTTCAATGTCTCATTAGTGGTAAAAAGCTGGAATTTTGTTTGTAGACGACCACAATCAGCATCAGCTAGTTGTTTATAACACTATAAATGTGTACTGTATTTCCTCAAACAGTCATCTAAAAACAAATTAAGTTCGTGAACATGGTGATACTCTTGGCTAGCAGAGGTGGCAAATCCAGGTCCAGAAAGTAAAAACCCTGTCCACAGTTTGGCTTTAGCCCCAGGTGCTAGCTAGCGAGCTCTCTAGCTAGCTCCCTGGGTGTTCGGTTACCTGCTAGGGAGTTAGCTAACTAGCACAAGGGGCTAAAGCCAAACTGTGGCAGGGTTTTTACTTTCTGGACTTGGATTTGCCACCTCTGTTGGCTAGGAGAGTCAGAAGCAGTTTGGCTGCTAGCTAGCTCCCATAGTGCTTGTTTACCCGGTAGGGAGCAGCTAGCTAGCTAACTAGCTCCTATGATGCTCGTTTACCTGCTAGAGAGCTAGCTGTCTAGCACAAGGGGCTAAAGCCAAACTGTGGCAGGGTTTTTACTTTCTGGACTTGGATTTTCCACCTCTGTTGGCTAGGAGAGTCAGAAGCAGTTTGGCTGCTAGCTAGCTCCCATAGTGCTTGTTTACCCGGTAGGGAGCAGCTAGCTAGCTAGCTCTCTAGCTAGCGCCTATGATGCTCGTTTACCTGCTAGGCCTAAGCTAGAGAGCTAGCTATCTAGCACAAGGGGCTAAAGCCAAACTGCGGCAGGGTTTTTACTTTCTGGACCTGGATTTGCCACCTCTGTTGGCTAGGAACTGTCAGAAGATCCATAGTTCATCACTGTTGGTGAAACAAAATCAAATTTATGTCCACTGACCTTTTTGACTTTAATAACCAAGTCTTGGACAAAGAGTCTTCTGAGGTTGTGAAGCGTCTGCAGCTCCCGAGCCTGTTGAAGAACAAAGATGAAAAGAAAATCATTTTTAAATTGTGCAGATTAAAAAGCATGGTTGATGTGTATTGTAATTTTATAGCAAGCAAACATGTAATTACCCTGCTGCACTCACTTTAGAGTAGAAAGCGTGTGGCAGCTTAGCTAGAAGTTACATTTCATCAGCAGTTTCACATCATCTTCTTTATGAAATCTGTATATTACCGAGTCATTTGTTTGCCCCACTAGGCAGAAAATATGTTTGCTACTTAACATCCTGAAATTCACCCCACGCCTAACATTGGTTTTGAACATGCTCGTAACTGACCACTGTTTCCTCCAGTCCTTTCAAGTCCTGCTTTGTTTGCTCCCGTTTGTCTTGCAGCTCCCTATCACAGTCAAATAAACAATGACCACAAAAAAAAAAGTAAGAGCGATTCCGTTATAGTGATAGAAAGACAGAGACGTTACGTGAGCTCTTGTAGCTGGCGACTCTTTTCTTGTTCCACCGCTTTCAGCTTCTCATGCTCAACTCGCCACCTCTCCTGCTGCAGCATGATCTCCTGGTTCTGACTGCACATTCGTCATCACCGTTATTCAACATTTGGGCCTTCGCTTGTGTTTAGATGACGTTGAGGTTAGGGGAGTGAAGGGGATTTCTTACTCCTGGAGCTCAGTGATCTGCTTGTCTTTGCTGTCTAGCTCGTCTCTCAGGTTGCTGATCTGTCTTTGGTGGGCCTCCCTGTTAGACAGGATCTGCTTCTCCACGGCTTCCTAGAGAGAATCAAACGTGCAACGGCTCGTCCTCACAGTTTAACGCGTGCAGTAAGACGCTGAGGGAGGTTTTAGTACCTTCACTTCATTGGCAGACTGGATCTCATTTTCCATCAAGTTAACTCTCTCTGGCGGGAAGAAAACCATCATTTTAAATACATTTCATACACATTCTAGTTGTTCTTATCTGTTTTTACAAATGGGGAATTTAAATAAGAAGATTCCTTGTTCACATTGCAACTATTTCTGAAAATGAGTAGAAGTTAAGGTCAATATTTATTATATGCCGCATTTAAAATACAGTAAACATTGCCCAAAAGTGCTGCATATATGATATAACACTATGATAAAAATAAAGGGGAAAAAATAAATAAATTAACTCTTTGACTGCCAAAAACGTTAAATAATGTTTAGTAAAATCCTATGGAGGAGTGCCAAAGACGTTAAAAGATGTTTTTTTCAAAACAGAGGTGAAACTAACCATTTTCTATTGTTGATTACTGAAAAACGGAATAAGGTAGAAACAAACTTTTTTTTCTGATGAAAGATGAGAGTCCAATCTTTCATTTGGTAGTATGTGTGTTTCCATAGTCCAAACACATCATTTTCTGTGGACCTTGAAAGATCAGTCACAAATGCTTTAATTGGCTGGCACCCACGGCATCCCTTTTCTGAAAACGTCTGGCAGTCAAAGAGTTAAAAAAATAAAAATGGAGATGTCCAGTTCAGCTCGCATACATTTAAAATATAGTAAACACTATTAGAAACTAGACATTAAAAATAACACTAAATAGAAAAAAATAGACCTTAAAGCAATAAAATTATATATATATATATATATATATATATGTTTGTTTTTTGTTTTATTTGTAAATTGTAGTTGACCCTTGTGTACTCTAATATGTTGTACGTGTCATTCTGTTAATATTGTGTTTGTGGAATATAGAAAATCCACAGTCTTTTTTTTTTAATCCATCCCAGGGGGCGGCCATTTTGTCACTTGCTGTCGCCTAAAAATGACATCAGCGTTGATCAGGGCCCACAACCAATCACGGCTCATCTTTAGAAAACAGGTGAGCCGTGATTGGTCGTTACCTAAGCAACTGCGATGTCATTTTCAGTGACAAAATGGCCGCCCCTTGAGACGGATAAAAACTGGTATATTTTGCTGCTTAACTCATATACCACAAGCGCTGTTCGCTTATATAGAAGCCTGAAAAATATATTGTTAAATAATGGATTTGTAATTGGCATAGAGGAAAGAAACAAAACACAACTTTTGACTCCTGTCCATTTTCTACAACAGAAACTTACAACTAATCATGGAATGATATCTTCAGAGACCAAAAACCTAAATATAAATACGGTCGACGCAGTACTCACCTTCAGCTCTGATCCTGACTATTTCTTCACTAAGAGAGTCCACATTTTCCTCCAACTGTCTTTTCTTTTGCTCCACGTTCTGAAGACAGTCTGTCAGGGATTTTATTTTAGCTTCATACTGCCCACAAACAGGCAAAAGCAAAAAAAAAAAACACACGGAAAGAACTGTAAACACAAACTCAGCAGACAAATGCAGCGAAAGTACTTTTTAAAGGCGTATCCATCCAAGGTGGTATATTGGGGGGGGGGGGGGGGTTACCTGAGAGATACGTAGCTGGCCGGCGGTTAGCTCCCGCTCTGTTTCTTCCATCTTCTGGGTGCTGTCAGCTTGGGAGCTCTCCAGGAGTTTGTTGCGTTTCACCATGGTTTTGACCTCCGACTTCATCTTGCTGATGTAGAGTCGAACCGTCGTGAACTCCTCGTCAATGACACCGCTGCTCTCGTGTTGCTGAAGGGCCGCAAGCGCATTTTTCAGATGGATGCCAAAAAGTGTGCACTTCCTGTTATGCTACTTCACAATAGCCCACAATATGTAAGTATTGTAACTAGTGAGTTCAGCTAGTTTTTACTAGCTAAGAAGTACATTTTTATGTTGAGGATTTATTTTTGTTATTACCACTATTTTGGAGGAAGTAAAAAGCAAAGCAGGATTTATTGAACCATCGCTGCACTATACTAAATCCACAAGAGCAAATAAGGGATGCACTGTTACCTTAATGTCATTGCTTCCCACTGCTAGTCCTATTTCTGTTAGATCCTTTAGTAACGATGCCATCATTTCTGCCACCCTTTTTTTCTGGTGGTTAGTCATCTCCTTCAGCTTCTGGAGCTCACAGTCAATTGTGGCCAGAGAGGTCTGGTGAGGAGATTAAAAACCAGAATGCCACTTTGATCAGTTTTACTAATTATCGCCACAGTGTGATAGAGAATAGAGATGATCAACTACTTACAGATTTTTCGTTCAATTCCTCACTGAGGGCCTCAAACTCCTGTGTTTTGTTTTCAACCTCCTGGCTTTTGAGGTCGTAGTTCACAGCAAGCTCTTCCAGGGCCTGCAGAACCTCCTTCACCTCTTCCTTGGAAGCTTCGTTCTCTGTCAACAGCCGTTTCAGCTCCGTCTGCAAGCTGTCGTGGTCCCGCTGGGAGGATGCTAGGAGCTTAGTGGAGAAGAAAAAGATTGCATTGTTTACTACTACACTCAAGAAACAGTTGGGTCGAAAGTAACTCAATTATGGATCAAAAATGGACCGATCCACTTTATAGTTCAATTTGACCCAACTTTCTGCATTGTTTTATACAAAATGACCCAATTTTTTACCCAAATTGGGGTCTTATTAACCCAAGTAGAGGATGGGTCGGAAATGACCAAAAAATTATCATTATTTTACCCAAATTTGGGTCAAATTGACCCAAGTCGAGGACCTGACACAACTTTCTGGGTTATTTTTATACAAAATTACCCAATTTTTTGACCCAAATTGGGATCATATTAACGCAAGTAGAAGATTGGTCGGAAATGACTCAATTAAAAAAAAAAAAAATTACCCAAACTTTGGTCAAATTGATCAAAGTAGATTTGACCCAATTTTCTGGGTTGTTTTATTAAAAAAAAAAAAAAAAAAAAAAAAAAGACCCAAAGTTGGGTCAGATTGGCCCAAGTCGAAAATTTTACCCAACTTTCTATGTTGTTTTATACAAAATGACCCATTTTTTCTGCAAAACAATCCAGAAAGTTGAGTCAAATTGACCCAAGTAGAGGATCTAACCCAACTTTCTGGGTTGTTGTATAGAAAATGACTAAATTTTTGACCCATAGTTGCATCAAATTGGCAAAAGTAGAGGACTGAACCCAATTTTTTTGTTTTATACAATATGACCCAATTTTTTACCCAAATTGGGGTCATACAAACCCAAAGTTGGGTCAAATTGATTGAAGTAGATCTGACCCAACTTTCTGGGTTGTTTTATTTAAAAAAATAAAAAGCAATTTTTGACCCAAAGTTGGGTCAAATTGACCCAAGTCATGGATCCAACCCAACTTTCTGGGTTGTTTTATACAAAACGGCCCCTTTTTTTGTGCAAAACAATCCAGAAAGTTAAGTAAAAATTGACCCAAGTAGACGATCTAACCCAACTTTCTTGGTTGTTATATAGAAAATGACCCAATTTTTTTACCCAAAGTTGGGTAAAATTGACGCAAGTAAAGGATTTGTCCATTTTTTTACCCACAATAGGGTTATTTTTTTTTACCCAACTGTATTTAGAATGTACAGTAAATTAGGAGTGATTCTAAGAGGTAAGGTAAAGTAAAATGAGAGGTGAGAGTGTGTTGTCACCTCCTCCTGGTCCAACAACTGCTCCTTAAGTGCCTCCACCATTTGAGAATGTTGATTAATCTCCTCGTCCTGGAAGTGGTGAAGGATGAATGGACAAGATGATCACTGCTAATTTTCTAACGAAAGTTTCCAAAAGAGAAATCTGCTTGCCAAAAAACGAAGAGCCGAATTTGCGACATTCCATGTATAGTGTATTAATATACGTAACGTTCCAATTCAGGGAGAAACTAGCCGAATGAGATTGAGGGAATCAATGACCTTGTCATCCATCTGCTTATAGAGCTTCGCCATCTCTGCCTCGTAATGTCCCGTCTCAGCCGGCGTGAGTTTGACGCCAGGAAGGCCGCTTGGCGCCGGCGATGCGTCTGTCTTATCGTTGGGAACAACATCGGCAGCCTTGGCCTCCTCTTTGGCCTTTTCCTTGTCAAACTGTTCCTCAACTGGTACGCTCTCTCCTGTTAGAGGCAACGGATATTAAATGTAGCAAACTGGTGGGACTTTGGGAACATTATTTAAAAAAAATAAAATAAAAAATGAACTTCTCACCCTTCCTCCAGCGGCTGATTTCCGTTTCCAGCCAGGTTACGCTGGTTCTCAAGACCTTGTTCCTCTCTTTTTCTTTTTCATACTTGCTCTTCCACTGCTCTGCAGTCAGCTCCACGTTCAGAATCACCGTGTTCTTGATTGTCTTGGCTCTGGTCACACAAGAAGGTGACAAGCAAACATTTTAGCTTGGTTTTAAGTGCGGAATCGAATTTATATAAGGGCTACTAACAGATCCATTTGGTGTAATTTTCCACTTTTATTTTCCTTGCTTTTGACTCATTCATTGCCATTGACGGCTATAGACGTTCAAAAATCATTTGAACGATTTCTATTAGTTTTTAAAAAAAAATCTACTTTTGTTAACAATAGTATGAAAACCTAGAAACAAAAAATATTGTACATTTAGAACAGAAATAAAATTAGTGATTAATCGTGAGTTAACTATTGAAGTCATGCGATTAATTACAATAAAAAAATGTTAATTGCCTAACGCCCCTAATTTTTAATAATCTTTTTTTTTCCCCAAAAAAAAGATTATTAAAAAAAATTCTAGGTTTTCATACTCTGGTTAACAAAAGTGAAAAAAAATTATTAAACTAATAGAAATAGTTCAAATGAATTTTTGACGTTTATAAACCTTTACACAACAGGACCAAACTATTTTAGGATCAACTGATAGTAAGAAAACAAACAAAAAAATAAACATAAAAGAAATTGAATAGAAAAAGTAACAATTTTGCATAAAAATTTGCCAAGAAGGAGTTTGAAAAACAAGTAAAATGACGCACCTTTGTCCAAACAGCAGCGTCGACCGAGTCTCAGCATCATTATAGGAAGAAGGCGAACAGCAGATGACCATGGTGGTCCGACAGTTCCCTCCTAGGGAGTCCTGGAGGATTCTGGTCATTTTACTGTCTCGGTATGGCACATACGCCTGGCAAAATCAATCAATCAATCAATCAATCAGAAAGAAACAATTTTTTATTTTTTTCTGGAGAGCTCAGTATTGTTCATTCGGTAATTTTACCGATTTGACATGTCATCATCATTGCTCTCTTTTTTTTGTTTGTTTTTGGTTTGCTACCGCTAGCAGTAATTGAGGAAATGAGGAAGTGGTAAAGCGGCATTTGTTAACAAAGACATTGTCAGAAACTAAACAAACCAAGAAAATTGAATAACAGCATGTCTTAAAATCAACATTAGCTATGGGAAAATAATTGAATGATACTCAAAGTTTACTCAAAGATGCCATACATTTGAAATCTTTTTCCATATGCCTCCTCTGTAGGGCTAGCAAATAAAAGAAAAAAAAAATCTTATTTGACAAATCAATAATGACATTTTTTTTTCTTCTTCACGATGGACCTTTTTTTAATCACTTTTTTTTTTTTAAGGGCAAGCCAGGATTGAACCCACAACCTCCAGTTTATATAGATATATAATAATAACCCAATTTTATTTTTTACACTTTAGAGCTAATACAAGAAAAAAGGAGTCTTATTCTGCCTGCCTATTAAACATGTTCACTGAGCACTGGTCCTTTTCTTCTTTTTTTTTTTTCTGGAGAGCTCAGTATTGTTCATTCGGTAATTCTACCAATTTGACATGTCATCATCATTGCTCTCCTTTTTTGAATTTTTTTTTTATTATTATTATTATTTTTGTATGTGGGTGAGCATGTGTATGTGCTTGTATGCGTGCGTGCGAGTGTGTGTGTGTGTGTGTATGAGCTCTGGTCCTAACGCCACAAAAAGACTTAGAAGACGTACCGAACCCTCGGCCAGCGCTGAAATAACATTCCCTAGCGAAGACAGGGACTTGTTGATCATCTTGGCTTCATCCAGCACCGTACCCTCGGCTCCAGTTTTACCCACCTTGTAAAATCAACGTAAAAAAAAAAAAAAAAAAAAAAAGCCATCAGACTCCTCCAAAGGGAAAACAAAAATGTGGAGAGAAGAAAGAAGTTCCTACTTTTTCACTGCCAGCCAGATCGACGAGGTAGAGTTTGCTGGTGAGTTTCTGCTCCGTCTGAGTGTGCTCCTGCTTGATGCTGATTTGGAAGATGCTGTGACTCCTCGAACTGTGCTCGTTCATGTCTGACAAAAACATGAAGACGCAGGGAATGACATCAATGTTACATAATTGAATATAAAGCTAATAAAACCACAACAAAATTGACTATTATACTTTGTAGTAAATTATTATGACGAAGCAAAAATCCACACGTAACATAACATAACATATTTCCTTTCCACTATGATACCACAAGATGGCGCCAAAGAAGTGAAATTGTTTTAGTGCCATCTTGTGTTACTGTAGTAATTAAAGTTTACATTAGCACTGCGATGTTAAAAGCTGGCAATTTGCACAGTTTATTTAATTGTTTTTATTATCCAGCTGTCTAAAATTAGAAACACCACATGTGCACTGAGAGCCCTTATCTAGTCGGGAGCAGTCAGGAGACCCGGTGAGGTTGAACCCATGAGAGGCAGGAGCGCCGCACCCGGCACACACACACACTCACTTGTGACAGCTACGCTTCTGTTGTTTTTGCCTTCGTCAATGGCGTCCATGACTTCTTCGGGACTGCACACGAAGTGCTCGGTACACCCCTGGGGACACATGCACATCACAAGGCACAGGGAGGCGTGGTCAAGAGCCCCTTTAGCGGGATTGCTTTACAGAGAAGAATTGATCAGTACTGGGAAGTGTGATGGAACATGTTGTGTCTGAGGGACGCTTGCCAAAAGGGAACATAAAAGAAGAAGATTTATACTGTTTGCAAGCCACCTCACTTTATTTACTAATACAGGTACATCCATGCTAAATAGTAGGGGTGGGAATCTTTGAATGTCTCCCGATTCGATTTGATTTAGATTTTTGGGCCTGCGATTCGATTCAGAATAGATTTTTGATTAAGAAAGATTTTTTTGTTTCACAATGATTTTTGCTCCAATCTATAGATGCGCAAGTAATTGTAATGATCTACTCCAGTCCGATTCGCTAATGCTAATTAGCGCGCTACTCGCGGCACTTTTATCACTCAAAAGAACGGCTCCACGCTGAAAAAAAACAAAAAAACATGAACTTGATCGTGACTTTTTCCTTCTACTCTCTAATGTGGCTAGAACTCAACAGTGTATTAGACCGCGTGGAACCACACTGCCCCTCAGTGGCCAAACCGGGTACAACATGAACAGCGCTCCAAATAAAGGCACGCACAGACAAAGGCAAGACAGTATAAAATAATTTAAATAAAATCGATTTTGGGACATTTAAAATCGATTCTGAATCGTACTAAATGAGAATCGCGATTTTTTTTGGGCACACCCCTACTAAATTGGGAGGTATATTTTGACATTTCATGGGACAACGGTGGTAAAAACAAAACAAAAAAACACACACTTTGCTACAATATAAATTGTACAATGGTGTAATTCTACTGTTCCCTCAAAGTAACTCAACACACAGCACAGCCATTAACGTCTAAACAGCTCACAACAAAAGTGAGGACACCTCTAGGTGAAAATGTCAGTGAACTGAAGATTTAAATACGTTTTTATGTCTTCCTATTTCTATTCAGACAGGCAATAAATAGTATTTCAGTATAGTTTTTTTTTTTATATTAAAGATTTTATTTCTTTGTTTATTGGGCTGCATGTTCAATACGTTGTAAAAAGTTTCACCGATTGAAAAAAATAAATTGTATGTTTTTCAGTATAGTACATTATATAAAGTGTATGTATGCATATAATAATATGACTAACTGTTGTTTTAATGACGTTTTTTGCAGCAACAATTTTGACATAACTGTTGTGGATGTGTGGTGCAATGGCCAAGAAATAATGCCCTATTGTTGTAGGATCCGGATAAAAGTAAAGCTACATAAATGTATTTTCACTATTTGAGTCATTGATGGGATTTTTCGATTCTTCTGTTATCATAATGGCAACTTGTGTCTGGTGAACAGACTCCATAAACCCGGAAGTAGCCTGTTAAAACTAACCAACAAATGGGCAGTTGTAATTTTGTTAATTTGTTGGCGAAGGAAAATAATTCATAAATAGTTTGCAGTCTTCAGAACACCATCAGAATCCACAATCTGGTAGTGATGGGAAAATGAGGCTTCATGAAGCTTCATCAAGCACTTGTGTTATTATTATTATTATTATTTATTTTACATCTGTAGATGGTGCGCTTCCACTGCATCCTTAAAACCAAGAGTGCCATCTAGAGGAGTAAAAAAAAAAATCACAAGTGCTTCATGAAGCTTCATGAAGCTTCATTTGTCCGTCACTATAATCATATCGCTATAAACAGATACCTTCATTAATGTGCAATAAATATAAAATGTTTGCTTTACAACCACTGGTAAAAAATATCACTTTCTATCTTAGATACTCTGCCTAAAATTGTTTTTAATTGACAGTATTTGTAAGATTAAAGTCGACACTAAAATTGAAGTGACATTCCTGCGCCATAGTTTTTATTACAAAAAATGACATCACACACATTTTACCTTTACATAGGGCACCCTGTTTTTATCCTCATGGACCGAAAGGTTGGTCTTTGTTACTGTGAAGTAAGAAAAATGTCAGATGTCAATCATGGCAATATTATATTTTATAGCCAACCACTATGGAAAGCCATTTTATTTTGTCCTTACTAGTAACACAGCACACTAGTGGGACAGTCTCACTGGTAAAAAAAAAAATTCTTTCTAGAAATCATAACCAACCAATCATTCTTACCATCCAGCAAGTCTTTGATTTTGTCCAGATATATTTCAAAATAAGAAACCTAAAAATCAAATGACTCTCATGAGATGTTATCCCCCAAAATGTTCTCAATCTCAATTAAAATGAATGACCTACTTTGATGTGAAACTCCAGGTTCTCATCCATGGAATAAATATAATTAAAAATGTCTCCGACAATCCTGGGAATGATTCCCATCATGTCACCGTCATGGAGTTTGCCCTTTAGCAGAAAGTAAGAAATCAAATGAAATAACAGGCAACACAGTCGGCGTGCAATTTTGTAGCTGGAATGACATCACGTGGTCGACTCTTACCTCCATTGTGTGCGTTTTCCCGGACGATGTCTGCCCGTAGGCAAATATTGTGCCATTGTAGCCCCCAAGGACATCTACATACATCAAAGCATTTGTGAACGCTTGCACTTTGCGTATTTGCACCAATGCAACCACTGCGTATCGACTCACCTTTGACGATCTTCTGAGCTACAGCATTGTAAAATTGCACCTGAGTAGTATTGGACTGGAATACACGGTCAAAGTAGTAGGGTTTGCCCTATAAACAAGAGGAGTCATACAAATGCAATAATCATTATTTTAACTCATTCACTGCCATTGACGGCTATAGACGTCAAAAATTCATTTGAGCTATTTCTATTAGTTTAACATTTTTTCCACTTTTGTTAACAAGAGTATGAAAACCTAGATTTTTTTTGTGTAGTAGAACAGATATAAAATTTGTGATTAATCGAGAGTTAACTAGTGAAGTCATGCGATTAATTACGTTTAAAAATTGTAATCGCCCGACGCCCCTAATTTAAAAAAAAAAATTGACCAAAAATAAAAAGATTATTAAAAATTAAAAAAATATATTTTTTTTTTAAAGACAAGGTTATTAAAAATTAGGGGCATCAGGTGATTAAAATTTATAATCAAAATTAATCGCATGACGTCACTAGTTAACTCACGATTAATCACAAATTTTATATCTGTTCTAAATGTACAAAAAAAATCTAGGTTTTCATACTCTTGTTAACAAAAAAACTGTTAAACTAATAAAAATAGTTCCAATGAATTTTTGGCGTCTATAGCCGTCAATGGCAGTGAATGAGTTAATTTGCATTTTCATGTAAATGTTTCATTTTGTTTTGGTGGGGTCAACAGATAAACACAATTAAAAAAAATATATATTAAAAAAAAACATTATTAAAAATTAAAAAAAAAATTTTTTTAAAGACAAGGTTATTAAAAATGAGGGGCATCAGGTGATTAAAATGTTGCATTGTAATTAATTGCATGACTTCACTAGTTAACTCACGATTAATCACAAATTTTATATCTGTTCTAAATGTACAAAAAAAATCTAGGTTTTCATACTCTTGTTAACAAAAATGGAGAAAAACACTGTTAAACTAATAAAAATAGTTCCCATAAATTTTTGACGTCTATAGCCGTCAATGGCAGTGAATGAGTTCATTTGCATTTTCATGTAAATGTTTCATTTTGTTTTGGTGGGGTCAACAGATAAACACAAACAAATGTGGCATCAAGGAAAATGGAAATAAACAGGATTTTGCAACCGTATAACACACTTATAGCGCATATAAAAAGTCTACACACCCATGCTCAAATGCAAGGGTATAAAAAAAAAAATACACATTTGAACTTGGAGTGAGCAAACACCTGACACTCTTCCAAGTGCCTCTCATAAACCTCCCAAAAAGTTCAGATGTTCTAGTAGGTTTTTCCTGGCATGTTTTTGCATGTTTTTGCTTTCTATCTATTTCTAACACTGACTGAAACATTGAACTTCAATGTAGTTTTGGCGTCGTTTTGATGATGAGCTGGCAAAATAAATAAATAATGCAAGCTTCTGCTGAAAATTATTATTTTTTAAATGTCTGCAAACACCTACTAAAACTACTGAAATTTATTTCAGCCTGAGCTAATTCAAATGGTGGCAGGCAGGGCTGGACTGGCCATCTGGCATGCGGGGCAGATGCCTGGTGGGTCGGCCTCTTTTAGCAATGCTTTTTTTTTTTAAATAATTATTTTCCTATTTACCACAAGAGACTGGTCCACAATTTAGAAGGAACTGTCCATTAATCCATTTCAAATATAGATAGAAAACTGAAACATCATTAATAAACATCAGTGGCAGAACATGTTAGGCAAGAGTCGGGCTGGGGCGGGCCTGGCCGACGGGCCTAAGTCAAAATGCCAGGGCCGATTTTTTTTGTGCCAATCCAGCCCTGGTGGCAGGTCTGTGCAGACTCCAATTTAACATGAGTCTGAATGTGATTGGTTAATTCCGAAAACACAGACACATCCCAGTTTTGAGAGGGTGTGCATAATTATGCAACCACATAATTCTCCTTGAATCAGAATAGCAACTGTTTAAATGTCAGCACAAAAAAATATATTGACAAAAATCAAAAGAGCAAAACAGACATTGTCAGTCTTTAAAGAAAAAACTGTTAAATAAAAAAAATGAAATATTAAAAAAGTTATCATTACAATCAAGAATCAATAGCTTCTTTGTACTAAACGTGTTTTAGGGGGGATCAGACTGGCCGGTGACTCAGCATGTCTGATTTCCTAAGGCAAAGCATTACAAAAGTGCGGCCCATAACAACACATCAACTGTGCTGTTGATTCTACCATCAACAACAACACAAATGTTAAGCCGGACCTAACTGAGAGCACCCATAGCAAATTGACATTTTTAATTCATTAAATTCATTTTTAATTGGTAAAAGGGAGGGAGTCACCATGTCATTTCTTTTCATCATAGGATTTAGCTATGTTTGACAGTAATTGGCTGGTGACCAGCTCAGTCTTGATCCTTAGCTGGGATACTGTCCAGCTCATCCATGATGCTAATTAAGACAGTCGGTATTAAAAAGAAAGAAGAAAAAAAAGAATGTATGATTAGTAATTGAGTAAGTGAATGTCATCATTTTAGGGAGCAATAACGAGCCCAAATGATTGCATGGGGCTTAAAACAGAACCCTGGGAGACACCAAAGTGGATATAAAACAAGTGATTTAATGTATTATAGTGAAATGACCCACTTAAAGGCACTTTGGGTGGTTTGAGAGGACCGTGGGTACAGTTAGCTTTAATCTATGAGAAGAATAACGAGCCATTGGAGAACACGCAAGCTGCTGGCAGGAGTCACATTTGCTAGCTAAGCCGAAATTCGAACAGAAGACCTGAGTATGAGTGCAGATATGCCATTTGTGATTTAAAAACGCCATTTTACAACATTTGGTGATAAATTGAGTTAAACGGTAAATATTGGAAAGTTTGAAAAGTGTCACCTACTCACCGCCATATGCACGCAGTCCTCCCCTTGAAACTTTGGGATGTATTTGTCTCCGCGGGCGACCTCGGATTTGTTCAGCGGCCGGAAGCGACACACCACCTTGATGCTGCACTCCGACGGGTCCGCCATCTCCACCGCCTTGGAAGGATGGAGAGCGCCGTGGTGCTATTACTTCCTGGGTGAGTCTTGTGAAGTAGTTGACATCAGTTTCATAAAGAAAAAAACATACATGAAAATGGCGCAGATGTAGGCGGTAGGATCCAATGAGAAGGAATTCGGAGCTTCTCTGGCTGGGAATGGAGATGAATGCGGCAGTGATCAGGGTGGGATCTTAGTGTAAAAATGGTTGGGAGTCACAGGAAGTCACAGGGTGTGAGGATCATGAGATTCAACCTCGGTTTCTATTGAGGAGCTCTGAGGTCAAGGTTGCTAACAGCTGCTATTAATAGATTATACGTCGACGTAAATAAATTAATAGAATACCAGAGAGTCATATGATTTACAAGAATAGGAAAGGCATTGTCTGTACACGACAACCTTCCAGTCAAATATCACTGATGGTATGCATCAAACACGAGATGCTGACGATTACTTTTCCTGTATTTTCTGCTCGGAAGATTAAACTATGAAGTCATTTTGTGGCCAACAGTTCCACATTAGAAACGAACAGTAAAAAAAAAGAAAAAAAAAGTGAGTGCGCCTAATAAAGTGTCCAGCATATACAGAAGCATATTATAAAACACTATTTTAAATTAAATTAATCAACCATAACTCCATAATATACTCCAACAAGTATATTGAAATCAAGTGACATTGTTTTAGCTCATACTTGTTTAGTTTTTAACTAAACGCTGTATAGAGTGCAATATTAAAAGAAGCCGCTAGGGGGAAGCAGAGCCCATCCCATTTTATGAGCTAATCTCGTTCAACAATTTACTGCATACTTGTTGCACTGAATACCGTATATGGCTGGCTAGCCAATAGGCCGAGACTTTTGAAGCCGCCATATTGCTCCTCCCAAGAAACGTTTCTCGACATATGGTCTTATACTTTTACAGTATCGAAATTGGAAAACATTTGAGAGAGTACCTAGTAGAAACAGCATGCTTTGTAATGTTTTAAAATCGTTAAACATAAACAAGAAGACTTAAGGCTTAATGATGTTTACAGAGCGAAACTTGTATATTTTTTCAATAAAAAAAATAAAATAACTGTAATTAAACAAAAGATGCCTATGCCAAATCTAATATTGGGGTCTAAGGAACTGAGCGATAAAAGAAAAAGGGGGGGGGGGTCTTCAAAGCACATACCATCCCCCCCCTTTTTTTTTTTCTTGTTAAAAAATAGTGACCACCCCGCCCCTATATTAATTACCTACGAGCTGTATATGCCTAATCTGTACGTCGTATACCGTATAGTTTATGCAGTAGTCTGTTCGCCAGATGGGAGGAGCAAGATGGCCGCCCTGTCGCTTCAACGGCTTGCACGGGCGTGTATGGGCTATCGGCTATCCAGTCATATATTCAGATCAGTGACTTGTAGTATATGCAGTAGACATCAGATTTTACTTCCCCACGTTCACCCTTCACCATATACAAATTAGCAATACTAATTTAATTAATAACATTAATTAATAATTTAATGGAGGAAAAGAGACCTCAACTGTACCATACTGTATCTGTAATAATGACAGCAATGTGGATATTTGTTTATCTGTATTAAAATTCCATAAACAACAGGTGTTCATCTTTACACGCTCGTCAAAATTGCAATAGTTACCAAGGTTACTTTTTGAGTGTAGCGTTACTATGTGCGTAAGAGAGAGGGGGGTTCAACCAGCAACATGACTTTTAGTTGCTAAGTAACAGTCTCTGCCACAAAAGAAGCATTTCTTTTGAGCTTGTGTTCTCAATTAACAAATTGAAGCCTTTCACAACACATCTACAGTGCATTGCCTTTTTTCCCCTGAACTGTTTCAAGGTGTTTCTTTCGATCTTAAACCTTTTCAAATTACAACGCAATTTTGAGATACATTATATCATATTGTATGAATGATGTCCTTTTTAAAATAGATGATGATGTTTTGAAGGGAAAAAAAGCTTATACTTAATTTTTTTAAAATCTATGACTGTATTTATAAATAAACTTGTTTTGTGCAGTAGCACAGATTAAATCAAAGTATTTCATTAAAGGAGTGAGATTGGTTTTACACCTTGGAAATGTGCTCACACTTGATGGGTGAGGTAAAAAAAAAAACACATATTTGAACTCGAGTACATTAAAGTATTTAAAAACATAGTGCGATTGTTTGTGTGTAAATGAGTGTGTAAAAATGACACACCTTAAAGACCAGGGTGTTTCAAACAATTCTATTTTATAGACGGGAAATATAGGGCCCAGCTTATATTGTCCCACATCCTGTAAACTGCATTTCAAGCCATGTAGTTTCAGCAGCATACAACAAACAATAAATACCTGGCAATACTCATGAAAACAGATTCCAGTTATTATTATTATTTTACAAATACATACAGTACTTCTTATTTTGACAAACATTGTTCCTTTGATAATATAACCATATGTATATTTTTCAGTAGTTGTTACATAGCTAATAATGACGATGATAATGACGTTTAAGAAAATGAAACCACACAGAGGAAGCGAGATGCATAAAAAGAAGTAGCTCTGTAGCTTGTGAGTCAAAAAGGATGCGTCGTAGTTTGGCTGACGTTTTGGGAAATCTTAGGTGTGAGTCAGATGTCAATTTGAAACCTTTGTGAAATGTGTAAAAATCCCTTAGGCTGCTCACTGTTCAAAACATTACCCAATTGTATACTGTACATTTGGTACATACGTAAAATTACTCCAGTAACATAGAGATATATTAAGACTTTTGGAAATTCTTATTTGAAATAAAATAAAATGTAAAATGTGTCGTCTGCCAGATCACATATTGGAATTGAGGGCAGTAAAGCCCTGACAAAGTACACAAGCACACAAAAACAACATATCTTGGAATGGATATTTAAAAGGGGTAAAAAAAAAAAACTTACACATTTAATCTTTGACATTAGCATCAACCATCTTGAGTCAGATAGTACACTATTTTAAATTAAGTAGGCCCTTTTTACAGCAGAGAGAAAATATAAATAAACCGTCGCGAATGGTAAAATAGTGGAAATCTTGGTTGATGGAAGACTCCTGAGATGAGACTGGAAGCCAATGAACCACATGAAACAATGTTTAAAGAACTACAAAAAAATATGTATATATATGTATGTGCCATCAGAGGTGGCAAATCCAAGTCCAGGACGTAAAAACCCTGCCACAGTTTGGCTTTAGCCCCTGATACTAGCTAGCCCCCTAATAGGTAAACAACCACCATGGGAGCTAGCTAGGGAGCTCGCTAGCTAGCTAGCACCTGGGGCTAAAGCCAAACTGGCTTTAGCACCTGATGTTAGCTAGCTCCCTAAAAGGTAAACAAGCACCATGGGAGCAAGCTAGCTAGGGAGCTAGCTAGCTAGGGAGCTAGCTAGCTAGCCGCCGGGGCTAAAGCCAAACTGTTTGGCTTTAGCCCCTGATGCTGTGTGGCAGGGTTTTTACTTTCTGCCACCTCAGTGTGCCTTTCACATTTCTCCGGAAGACAAGGCAGCAAAGCAAAATAGCGTTTAATACCTTCAATTTGATGAATGCAATGCATAAAACAGTGTACTTGACAATGAACCTAACTACCGACACAACATACAGTAACATATGTACTTCAGTGCAACAGTATGCCATTGGTTTTTGACTATTCCATTGCATGTGTTAAACAGGCTTTATATATATATAAAAAAAGGGCACAATTATACTTTTCTTGCAAATGTAAACCAAAATTCCAGAAATAAATACATACCTTATTATAATTTAACAAGCGATTGAAGCTGGATTTACACTGTATGATTGAAGTGACACAATTCAGATTTTTGAATCCTAGGTGGTGGAAATTGGATATGTCTTGTAGCGTGAGGAGACACTCGTGAAAAATAATTATCAATAACTGGGTGAACATACCTTCTCAGTCCGTCAAAGATGGACGCCCATTTGCTGACGTTATTGCTATATTTGTGCAAGCATTGGTTTGATTATTTTACATCAGGCACATTGTTAGACAGCAAGGGGTCCTTTGCTGCGCCATTTTACATCAGGCAGGTTATTGAACAGCTAAGGGGGAAGTCTTGAGTCTGTTGGTCATAGATATAGGCACTAGATGTCTCATGATGTAATTGGCAATGTGACCATTGGTCGGCCATCTTAGGACAGGGGACTGCTCTGGTTCGCTGTGTTGTAGTCGGTGGTAAGTTGGATGATATACTCACTTAAATACTCGTAAGTCGTAACTCGCTGAATTCTTGGCAGATTTAAAAATGTATTACAGACCTTAGTAACGTGGCTATGAGTCAGGCTGAACTTTTGAATTGAATAGTTGTTTGTGTAACCTCTTGTGTCATATCAAACAACAAAAAGTAAAAAAAAAAAAAAACGGTTGAGAATTTGGGAGAGTTGAGCAATTTACAGTTGTTTTAAAATCTGTGCTCCATTGAGTGTAATGTTATGAGTAATTAAGCAGCCCTGTCCCAAGATGGCCGTCCTGTGCTCACATTTCTTCACATTGGCTCACAGCGCGGACAAGTGTTTATATCTATGCCATTGGTCGTGCGCAGTAGTAGTACGACGTGTACACAACATGAGTGACATAGTGGTTAAAATAATGTTGATGGATTGATGACTACAGTTTGGTTTGGCTTGAAATTTGAGGTGGCAAATTCAGGTCCAGAAACTAAAAACCCTGCCACAGTTTGGCTTCTGCCCTTATCACTAATTCTTTTGGCCGTCCTAGCTAGCTCCCATGGTGCTTGTTTACCTGCTAGGGAGCTAGCTAGCTAGCGCCAGGTGCTAAGGCCAAACTGTGGCAGGGTTTTTACTTTCCGGACCGATTTGCCACCTCTGCTCGAAATATTGACCGATTGACGATGACGATATCGATGAGAATGCTAAATGACGGACGCTCAAAATTCTTGGGCGCGCACACCTCTGCGTATATCTCCAGTTTAAAAAAATTATCAGATATCCGCTCTAGATCTAGAGATCGGACATACCCCATACAGTCAGTAAATCCGACATAATCAGAATAATTGGCAATTTGGAATTGTAAATCCAGCCAAAAACTCAAACACTACATCTTTAGACCATCGCAGAGGTTAAAGCTCACGAGAAAATCCATCAGCCCAACGATTGATTCTCTTGCGTCACAGCATCGGACACATAGAGCACAGACAGAGAGAAGCTGCCTGAAGCACATCCTTTTTTTTTTCCTTCTTTTTTTTAAACATTCACTTGTTAAACCTAGAAAGCAACATTACAGCAGCACTGCAATTGTATCTGTCAGGACTTCCTTGGCTGGTCTCACACAAACTCACAGTGTGTGTTGTCTTCCAGACCACTTTGGGACGTGAGAAGCGCAATACCCCTTTTGGTAATGGTCAACAGCAACAATACATATTTGACAGCACCAAACATACTATTGAAGTCACTGATAATGATAGCAGTGCATCATAGGGTTCAGATCCTAACAGTAGAGTGACATCCGACTCCGACGCATGGCCTCGCTTATCAAATAAGCCGGGCTGACTTCTGGTTCTTCCGTCATAACCGCAATGTTCTGCCACTCCCCGCATTGGTTGGATTTCTTGATGGTGTCCACCACGCAGAGCGCATAAAGACAATCCTCAAAGGTGGCGGCCATCGTCAAAGGCCTGCCGTCCCACGTCCGTCGATCGTCCTGGTCATGAAAGGCCTGCCGAACAGCCTGGATCATTCGGATCATTCCGGTAAGATACGGAGAAGGGATGTCACTGAAGGCTTTATCTGGTAACGAAGCCTTTTCAAGAGGTGTAGTGTCTTTGAGAAGAAGTTCCGGGCCTCCGCCGCCGTTGTTCTTCTGTCCGTACAAGTCCGTCCCCATGACCGATAACCTCCCAACTGTTCCGACGATGATCACTTCTTGTCGGAATTCTCCAGGGACGTTGAAGTTGAGTGTGACGGTGCAGCAGGCCCCTCCTTCTAGCACCATCTGGAAGGTGCAAAAGTCGTCGCTGGTGATCTGCCGGATGCCTTGGATGTGGTCCGTCTGTTTGACGAAGGTCTTGAGGAAGCCGTGGACTTTTGCCGCACGTTGGCCTGTCAGGAACGTTAGCAGGTCGATGATGTAACTGCCCACTGAGTGCAGGCCTCCGCCTCCCATGAGGTCATCACAACTCCAGTTGTATTTCTTCCCTAGTAGACTGCCACTGTGGACCTTCAAACAAGGCCCAAAATACACATTTTAGCATAGTAACCTTTTGATTAGCTCCAATCCAAAAACGTTTGAGCAAAGGTTAGAGTTCTGTTCTAGAGTCTAATTCGGTGTCAAACCAAATCATGACGTTAATGATTCTTAAATAAGGGTTCAGTTCTGGAGTCTAATCGTAATCATGATAACGTTACTGATTGTTAAAAGTTCTGTTCTGGTGTATAAATAATCTTGTTTCAAACCAAATCATGGCGTTACTGATTCTTAAGAGTTCTGTTCTGGAGTGAAATCCTGTGTCAAACCAAATCATGACGATGTGACTAATTCTTAAAAATTTCTCTTCTGGAGTCTAATCGTAATCATGACAATGTAACTGATTCTGACGAGTTCTGGAGTCAAATCCTGTGTCAAACTACATCATGACAACATTACGTCATTTTTAAAATTTCTCTTCTGGAGTCTAATCACAATCATGACAACATTACTGATTGGTGTGGATGAACGTGATTCACAGTCTCATCCTTGCTTGCTAACTATGCTAATTTCCGTTAACCAGTCTATGATGTTGTGCATTATATGTTAGCATTAAGCTAGTGGTCTGGTTTGCTGTTTCTCTTTGGTGTTGTGTGTCAGTTATATGGTAAACAAACTAAGTGAGGAAAAACTTGAAGTACAAGTTGACTCTTGCTTGGCTATGGAATACTTGTGTGGTTCCGGAATGTAACCTCGCGATAAACGGAGGTTCATGACAGTTTGATCATACCTGCGCCTCGCAAACCAGAAGCTCCCCTACGTAGCCTTCCTCCAACAGCTCCTTCATTCGAACAAAAGCCGGCAAGAAGCGAAGAACATTTCCCATAATGCTTAGCAACTTGGGGTAGTACTGGGCAGCAGACATCATTCGGAAGGCATCCAAAGGCGTGGCTGTCCTGTCACAAATCACGTTCTTTCCGATACCTTCAAAAAAAAAAAAAAAAGAGCACAGTTTGGCAGTCAGGGTTAGTAATTTTGATTAACCTGAAAAATTATGCTGATCTTTTTTTCCTGTTATGTGTTAGAAATATTAAGCAATGCCTACTAAAGTGATTTCAACAAAGCTTTGTGTGAGGATGGTGAGATCTGGACCAAAGACAAAACCACTAAGTACCCCATAGATTTTTCATAGATTTAGTCAATAACATGCAGCAAGGTCTGTGTTTGTCGCATTCAGAATTTCCTCACCGAAGTAAACGTCATCAAGCACAGTAACTGATTCTCGGTGGTGGAGAGGGTGGCAGGGGTGTGTGAAAATGAAACTTCCCATTCTAATCTGTCATTAGAAGCAATTGTCCAAGCATGGAAACTAATCCCTTTGACCCAGATCTGAGATATACAGAGGAAGAACCAACCCTTACAGAAACACAAAACACAAATGTGTGCTCTATCCATTTCTGTTGCTTATCAAAGCTCAAAAGATGCATTAACTTGTACTGTTTGGTCAAGTCTGGTTAAACATCTTCATGGAGACGATGTCTCCACATCTGCACCTCACTATTACGCCTGTTTTGACAGCTGCTGTCACTACACTGCCGTTAATTTTGATGGCGAAGCATGACAATTTAAGCTAGTAGTCGTCTGGCAACCTTAACGGGGGTGATAGCCAGAGCGGTGCGGCGGCAGAGTCGTAATGGAGCAGAAAAAAACTCAGCACTACAGCTTGGTCCCCTTACATCAATAATTTAGAGACAGGACATACTGTATGCTGCAAAGCAAGGAGAGATTTTGAATGACGCGAGAGACACACAGTGTATTATTTGATGAATAGACAAACCAATTTCCAAATTGTTTTTCTATTATAAAAGTTGTCATTCTAATTTGAACTATTTCGATACGAAAAAAATAGGTTTGTCAGCAGTCTTAGGATGCCTTCAGGTACCTTTGAAGCACACGGAACTGACATCGTGTCAGAGCGGGTGAGTAAACCTCAAAGACTGAAATCCAATCCTGGCGTCTTAAAGTAAATCCAAGTGCTTAATACAAGCTGCCATATCCAGGAAAGCCTTCACAGGAAGACGGGTGCGCCAGAAATATCGCTGATATCATAGGTTGTTTGGCGTCTATATTCAGATATTTATGTTGTCAGAGATGGAGAAATTAACAAAAGGCTGATGTGAATTTTAAACCAAATGGTCACCAACCCACTACCACTCTACACAGATCCAACCTATCAATGCTAATTGTCAATACAAAACTCACTAAACCCATGAGATGTGCTGCCAAAATAGACACTGATTAACTCTGCTCACTCAGGTGTGCGACTCTACACAGGTGGCACTCGTTCTCTAAAATGAGCAGAAAAGCTAAGGCCCCGATCACAAATGCGCCAATTATCGCCTGACTGCGCGTGAACCGCCAGTCTGTCAACAATGGCGGATAGCCGTGTCGTAGTCGTTTTGTGCAACCTCCTTCACTTTTACAGCAAAATATTTTGCGTGATGTTGTTGTACTGCAATCACCCGCCATTGACACTTCTCCTGCGTTCGTCACACTGAACTGTATATACTCCTGAATAGCCGATAGCCCGTACACGCCTCGTACAAGCCGTTGAAGCGACAGGGCGGCCATCTTACTCCTCCTATCTCGCGAGCAGACTACTGTATAAACGATACGGATACATACAGATTAGACATACTGTAAATGTATAGGATCGTATGCCGAGAAACTTTTCTTATGAGGAGTAATATGGCGGAAGCCGTTGAAGTGACAGGGCGGCCATTTTACTCCTCCCATCTCGCGAGCAGACTACTGTACAAACGATACGTATACATACAGATTAGACATACTGTAAATGTATAAGATCGTATGCCGAGAGAAGGTTCTTGGAAGTAATATGGCGGAAGCCGTTGAAGCGACAGGGCGGACATCTTACTCCTCCCATCTCGCGAGCAGACTACTGTATAAACGATATGTATACATACAGATTAGACATACTGTAAATGTATAGGATCGTATGCCGAGAAACGTTTCTTAGGAGTAATATGGCGGAAGCCGTTGAAGTGACAGGGCGGCCATCTTACTCCTCCCATCTCGCGAGCAGACTACTGTATAAATGATACGTATACATACAGATTAGACATACTGTAAATGTATAGGATCGTATGACGAGAAATGTTTCTTAGGAGTAATATAGCAGAAGCTGTTGAAGCGACAGGGCGGCCATCTTACTCCTCCCATCTCGCGAGCAGATTACTGTATAAATGATACGTATACGTACAGATTAGACATACTGTAAATGTATAGGATCGTATGCCGAGAAAAGTTTCTTAGGAGGAGTAATATGGCGGCCTCGCGGCTTCAAAAGTCTTGACCCATCGGCTATTCAGATCAGTGGTTCGTTTTCTTCGCTGATTCTTCTTCTACGCTTTCCATTAACTCCCTGTGGCTGCGCTACAGCGCCACAAGATTATTTTGAGGATTATTTGCTTCATAACAGTGTGATGAAGCTTTTATGTGACGGTCCCAACTCTTCAGTAAGCAGCAGTCAAATTTTTACAGAGGAAAAGCTTGTTATATACCCTTTCTACATTGAGTCACAATTAAAAACGGTTCTTCCTCGGTGCCGAGGGACCCGCAGGAAGGACTGAGTGCTTATTTTAAAGGGAAGCAGCAGAATCAAAGTCACAAGCGAGAGCAGCTGCGTCATTCTAAGTCAAGGCTGACTCTGCAGTCGAGCGCTTCTCTCAATTGGCTACCATCCAGACCACCTGGGTCTCTCTGGCAATGGCTCCAATGTTATCTTCTTGCACACTAATACTCACCGGTCCAGGGTGACATAATACCCTTTGTGAGTGTGCGGCGGAGGGAGTTGAGAACGTGTGTGTTCATAACGCAAGAAATTGGTTGGAAGCGGTAGCTGTAAAGGAAGGCCAGGTCGAGCCCAGATTATCATCATATGGCGGAATCATTATTACTCATTTGTTTTCGACCGTCTACATGAGTCAATTCGGATATCAAATTGACTGTCTTTCCAAATGCATCCCTGAGACAACAAAAGGAGGAAATGACCACAGGGGGGAGCCAGGTGGATTAGGAAAGATGCTGAATACGTGACTGGAACAGTCCACACAAAAGCCATCTGCCAAGCTGTGCGCCAGCATCTGGCCGGCCTGGCGAAGCAAGTCCGGGTGGAGTCTTTTACATTCCTGCATAACAGTTAAAGTCATTGTTAACATTTTAACATGCTAACTTTCAGTTGAAATGAGAACCTGTCAACACACCAGATATGTTTGCATTCTCTACTTAGTGTTGCATGCTATGATTTGTATCTCTAATTGTTTTGTTTTTTCTCAAACTTTGAAATCCTTGATTCCATCTTAAAGTCAATCACACTGAGACAATTGAAAAAATTGTCTTTTTTTTTTTCTCCTCAAAAAAGGCACATTCGTTTATATCCCATATCAGAGTGTTATTTAGGTCTGAATAGCAAATGCGGGGGGAAATTACCGGCAGGATTAGAGTCTTAAGCACAAAGCTCAGACTTCATGTTTACTCTGTCACTTTCAAATGGCTTTATCATCTGTGTACCAGTAGAAAGCGACAGGGCGGCCATCTTACTCCTCCCATCTCGCGAGCAGACTACTGTATGGCTTTATCATCTGTGTACCAGTAGAAAGCGACAGGGCGGCCATCTTACTCCTCCCATCTCGCGAGCAGACTACTGTATGGCTTTATCATCTGTGTACCAGTAAAAAGCGACAGGGCGGCCATCTTACTCCTCCCATCTCGCTAGCAGACTACTGCATGGCTTTATCATCTGTGTACCAGTAGAAAGCGACAGGGCGGCCATCTTACTCCTCCCACATCGCGAGCAGACTACTGCATGGCTTTATCATCTGTGTACCAGTAGAAAGCGACAGGGCGGCCATTTTACTCCTCCCATCTCGCGAGAAGACTACTGTATGGCTTTATCATCTGTGTACCAGTAGAAAGCGACAGGGCGGCCATTTTACTCCTCCCATCTCGCGAGCAGACTACTGTATAAACGATACGTATACGCACAGATTAGACATATTGTAAATGTATAGGATCGTATGCCGAGAAACGTTTCTTAGGAGTAATATGGCCAGTAGAAATGACTATAGTGCTACAATATAAGCTTAAGAATGAGATGTCCTAACTGGTCCAACAATATTTTCAGCCACTAAAACATGTGATCCGGGTTAGTTATTCTCTTTACTGTGCTTGCTACTGTGTACCAATACAGTATATGGACTTTACGCTTGTCGTCAGCAAAAGCGGGGAAAAAAGAAGTAACACACAAGAATGTAACCTTGGACATTCTCATCCCAAATGTTTAAACGGTGATGTCATCATTTGAGAATGCATTTGCTTTTCGCAAACAACGATCCATCTTGATGAGATAAAGATTCTTAAAGCAAATCAAATTTGATTAATGACGAGTGAGTACAGTATTATATATTTAGAAGCATGGATTTAAACCCCATTTAGTGAACTTATTGAAATACAAATTTTTATTTCAAACCCAGAAGCCCTATTTCAAATGATCATGATAAAATGTCACCATAATGCACTTTTATCTAATTACCAAATTTGGTTACTATAGCACAGAAATGGTTAAAAAACACACACACACACACACACACACGCACACACAAAACAAAACAAGCATGTGTATAGGCAGATGATGACCCCAAATGTAATTTGACCTAAATCAATTACAAAGCCAGGAGGGAACAACACACAGGAGCAACATTAGATACACCTGCAATGGATACATTAAAATTAATTTAATAATAATATTTTTTTCTTTCATTATTTTGTTTGAAATAACTAGGAAAAAAATATCCTGGCGCATAACACACGATCACACACACACACACACACACACGAGACTAGATTAACCAGATAACCCGGTTGCCTTTGAAAGATGTGCTTCAGCTCCATCTCCAACTGCACGCACGTCAAAACAAAGCGAGTATGAATGATGAAAGGCATTAGTCTCACTCAGCCAGCTTTTCCTCTTTCAGCTAATGCCCTTGATTTACTTGATTAGCATTGCTAAAAGTGCTGCCATTAACCCATGCACCAACCCGGTCCGCTGGAAGATGATAGCGAGATGACTAGTGACCAAAACGGCTTCCATTCCGGGCCGCTCACGTCGAATGGGCGCGCTAAAAGCATAGCGATAATGGCCGTGCACTCGGCTTGTTTTAAATGATACCATTAGGCTACGCTGTATTGAGTCAAGTGAAACGGAAAAGACCCTGCTGTCGTGCACGTCAAATTGAAGATGATGCTAACGCTAGCATGGCTAGCTTCTGTTTTACACGCACTGTTGACAGAAATGTTTTGTGAAACTCAATGTTTGTCACAAAAATAAAAATCATCTACAAACGAGGTTCACCAACAATAAAATTTAAACTGGAAATTGAAGCTGACATATTTGCTAGCATGCTAACTGTCATAAGTCAGCGCAGGATACTGAGTACACAAACAGCATTTCATTTTTTTTGTCTCACGAAAGCTCAGTATTGTTCATTCGATTTGACATCATCATTGCTCTCCTTTTTTTTAATATTAAAAATAATAATAATAATAAAAATAAAAATAAATATTTTACATATATATATATATATTTTTTTTTTTTTGTATGTGGGTGAGTATGTGTATGTGCGTGTGTGTGTGCGTGCGTGCGAGCGTGTGTGTATTGATCAGTTCACCTAAAGCCTATTAAAAAAAATCCCATACTAATAATATAATATAATAATAAATTGCCAAATGCAGAAACATCAATGTAAGTTATCACGATGTGGTGGCTCTCGCTAACAGACAGAATTAAGTAACCAGAATTAGGTTAAAAAATTCTATATACGTAGACCATGTTTCTATCAATTTTGATATTTGGTTTTTATTTGAGGCAGATATTTTTTCCATTAAAATGTGATTTATGAAGAGGTTAGACCATTGGTCGATATTCAGAGTTTGTTTATTTTTCCAGTTAACAAACAGACAAACACAAACAGCATTTCAATAGTGTGGGGTATGGAATATAATAATAATATTATCCAGAAAAAAAAAATAATAATAAAAAAATAAAAATAATAATAATAATATTCCAGATCCACCTGCAAGAGATGAATATGTGATATGAGATTGTGCTTCTCTCGTAATGCTAAAGTGTTAGTGCTCATATTTCTGTAATGTCACGTCAGTTTGAGCTAGCGTGATATTTACGGAACAAGTTAATAAGCCTCATCTGAAGATGGTTTGCTGAATACAGTCATTTATGGAACATGGGCTCATGGTTGTGTATAGGCTAACTGTGTTGATGTTAAAAAAAAAAAAAGTTAAAGATGCAGGACAGTGGCTAATAGTCATGACAAATACGAAAAAGGTTGCCACAGAAGTGGTTTATCAGGCTCGAACCCCCTGTGGTCCTGGGGTGGCCTGGGGTTGAATAAACTGCCGGGCTGCAAGTCCTCTTTTCTAATCACTCGCGCGCACACACACCGCACTGCAGCCTAATCAGCACACTTGTGCTCACAGCCTACAACATAGACCGGTGAAATGAAACCAACATGGCCCCATGTTATTATCACATTCGTGTTTCTTTATCAGATTGAGGTCAAGCGCAACAAAATGATACATGCCAAATATTGAAAATATGTCTTTGAAATAGTTCTTCTATTGATTTTTTTTTTTTTTTTTTTTTTGTCATAGTCATGAGAAGAGAAAACGGCCACATCGACAATTCCATCTGCTACTTCAGAACCAGAGACAGTGCCATGGAATTATCAATACACATCTCAGTTAGCCAATTATTACATATTCCAGAGCCCATGGTTGAGGTCAGAGTCAGACTCTGACTTGTGAGTAAAGAGAATGGGTCCAGCGGACCGGAATAACTTTCAATTTAATGACTCAACTTTACAATTAGAAGATAAGAGGCGGAAATTCTCTACTGTTTTCATAATTAAAAAAAAATGCTGTTATAGCTTCATAGACGCAATAAATCAGTACAATGAAGTAAAAAAAATATTTTTTTTAGATAAAAAAATAATAATAATAAAAAAAAAAATCTGAAGCTCTAGTCAAGGGAGTGAGGGCAGCTACAGTTTATGTGAAGTCTTTGAAGCGAAACCAATTTAGAATGTTGATAAGATGCAAGGCAGTTCTAATAAAAAAAAATCCCCCACATATAAACAAAATGCTTAATGGTCTTGTAAAGGAACTGAATAACCAACTGAGTATCTTCATGTTCTCAATGGTTCATAATTAGAGAAGTTGAATTAATTTAACATGAAATTATCCTCGAGTCCCAACACTGATGTGACGCCAAAGAGAAAAGACCCAATCTGACACGCTAATTAGATGACAAACCCGCATTACTAATAACAGTAAACTAATAACCATGAACATCCTTGGGCAGCTGCGTGACATCTTCACCCTGGGGCCCAATGACGGCTGTCCTAAATAGCTTGGTGTGAGGCTCATATCTGTCGGAGACAAATGAATTTTTTTGCGAAAAGAGCACACATTGCTGCTTGGTTAAATCTGGACTGTTGTCATGGTGATGAAACCCCCCTGACACCCTTTCTTTCCACTCAGGTCTATAAAGGAAAGAGAAGGCAAGGAAGAGAGGAAAATGGGATAGCATCATGCGACTGGCTAGTGTTGTATTTATAGTATACACAGAATGGGGGGGGGGGGGGATGCAGTGTCAGCTAGCTAGCTAGGATGAGCTAGTACAACACAACGCGGATGGACTTTAGCAAAACAATGTCAAGCTAAAATGCAACTAGCGCGTGTCATATCAATTTCTGTATCAATATATGAAATTAGCTCTTCAGTAAATTACATTACAGCTCAGGAAAAACTATTTCCCGTCCAGAGGTGGCAAATCCCGGTCCTGAAAGTAAAAACCCTGCCACGGTTTGGCTTTAGCCCCTGACGCTAGCTAGCTAGCTCCTTAGCAGGTAGACGAGCACCATGGGAGCTAGCTAGCTAGCTGGCTGCCCCCTAGCGGGTAAACGAGCACCGTGGGAGCTAGTTAGCTAGCATCAGGGGCTAAAGTCAAACTGTGGCAGGGTTTTTACTTTCTGGACCTGGATTTGCCACCTCTGTTCCCATCTCTACCAGTGATCTGTGTTGGAAATGCAAACAAAGTAGAGAGTGGAGGGAGGAGCATGAGAGGCATGACAGAAATAAACTGTTATATAAATTAACTGTGAATGTTCGATTTGCCTACTCACCAATTTAGATGTTGGAAAAGGCCACAACTTTGCAGTGTGCTAGCATTGCATCCAATGAGAATACAATTTAAAACTCTGATATTTGACTCTATTTTTGTTATTTGGTTGTTATTAGCCACCGGACCTGAGGGATGAAATAGGTTAGTGCTAGCTAGGATGAAGCTAGTACAACACAACGCGGATGGACTTTAGCAAAACAATATCAAGCTAAAATGCAACTAGCGCGTGTCATATCAATTTCTGTATCAATATATGAAATTAGCTCTTCAGTAAATTACATTACAGCTCAGGAAAAACTATTTCCCGTCCAGAGGTGGCAAATCCCGGTCCAGAAAGTAAAAACCCTGCCACGGTTTGGCTTTAGCCCCTGACGCTAGCTAGCTAGCTAGCACCTTAGCAGGTAGACGAGCACCATGGGAGCTAGCTAGCTAGCTGGCTGCCCCCTAGCGGGTAAACGAGCACCATAGGAGCTAGTTAGCTAGCATCAGGGGCTAAAGTCAAACTGTGGCAGGGTTTTTACTTTCTGGACCTGGATTTGCCACCTCTGTTTTCCATCTCTACCAGTGACCTGTGTTGGAAATGCAAACAAACTACAGAGTGGAGGGAGGAACATGAGAGGCATGACAGAAATAAACTGTTATATAAATTAACTGTGAATGTTCGATTTGCCTACTCACCAATTTAGACGTTGGAAAAGGCCACAACTTTGCAGTGTGCTAGCATTGCATCCAATGAGAATACAATTTAAAACTCTGATATTTGACTCATTTTTTTTTTCTTATCTTACACAATTGAAGTCCAGACAATGACTCCGTACTTGAGTCATGGAAGGCAGCTGGAATTTATTCACGGCCAGACAGAACCACACCAAAGCTTGAGTCATGCACGAGAAAGACGGAAAGAGATATGAAATGTCTCTCCTCCCCATCTTAGTTTTAAGATGGAAGCTATTTTTGAATAATACAAGTTTTCATCCGAATTCACCCAACTGTGGGTAACAGGAAATGAAACGGGCCCAGATACAATTTCCTGTCATGGATGAAAAGTTTGACTTTGAACTGAACAATTCTTAAAAAATATGTTTTCTTCAACATTCACATATAACCTGAAACATCAGACTGCAATCAGTATCAGCCTGAAAGAGAAAGAAGGGCGGATTTGACTAAACAGCCCCCCGCCCTCGCTTGGATATTCATGTTGTCCTTCCCGCCCCATGTGGCCAATTAAAAAAATCAGAAGCAAGCTGATTCCTGAATGCTGCAACATGAAGGACATCTGCGCCTCATTCTCATCAGCTTTACCTTCGGAATAAAGTGTTGCCCTCGATACACTGCCGTACATAGTTTACGTCTCCGTTGTACCACAGATTTTTACGTGAAGGTTGTTTTATGGGTTTTACAGAACACAGTCTAAATTACATTCAAGTCACAGCTGTTTGAAGGTTTATGATTACCTTGACATTTTTGCTCATTTTCGTTAACGCCAGACGTTATACGGTAGGCTAACATTAAGCTAGCATCCGTCAGAAATCATTTTTACGCAACTAGAATGCAGAGGTGGCAAATCCAGGTCCAGAAGGTAAAAACCCTGCCACAGTTTGGCTTTAGCCCCAGGTGCTAGCTAACGAGCTCCCTAGCTAGCTCCCCGGGTGCTTGTTTATCTGCTAGGGAGCTAGCTAACAAGCTCACCTAAAGAGGAATAAAATTATTTTGTCCTCTTTGCGTGTTCCAAAAATGAAGATAGATTTAATGTAAGAAAAATACACCTTTGCAAAAATGATTTTTAATCAGTCAGAGATCTCTGGACAGATAACAGCCTCTAATTCATCACTTAAACAGGTGGGATTCAGAGCGTCAAATGTAGCTCTTCCGCATGCACAACGCTTTCTTATAGTTAAAAAGACCGCCTCTCTTTCATTTGTAGACAAAACATACTCTCTGGTACTTTTCCGTGAGCGATGGCGAAAACAGAGTCAGGTGTGGGTGTTCAAAACAGATTCTGTTCTCAAGGACCAAATGTGTTTTCGCACAAAACGCTGAGAAGGAACTTTTTTAGACTAAATAGTATGTCCCAGCTTAAGGTCAAATTATACCGAAATCAACACCATCTGCTCTGCACAGGACACAAAACATTTCGACAAGGTTAATACTGAAGAATTAAAATGTTAATAATGTGTAACAATGGTTAATATATGAAATGAAGTATTAAAAATGTTACAATATCTATCACTGGTGCTTGTTTACCTGCTAGGGAGCTAGCTAGCTAGCACCTGGGGCTAAAGCCAAACTGTGGCAGGGTTTTTTACTTTCTGGACCCGGTTTTGCCACCTCTGCTAGAGGGATCTTGGCTGCTGTCCTCTGTTATTAGCTACAATCCTAAAATGGTTCCATGCACTCAATATTTAGTAACATAATGTGATCCCTCAACCAAAAAAGCCTCAAGTTCACCACTATACACAACATTTCCTTCTCGCAGATCCAAGGTAAAGAAAGACAAGGCTTAGAAAGGGGCGGCGATCAGGCGGTTCTCGACTTAATACAAGAATGCTCACTTGTCAGGCTGCCTGAAAGAGCGTCCCCTGCTCAGCTATTCATCAAACAGACAAAAGCAATTTCACAGGAAGGCAAAGCTTTCTCCTCGTTGTCACTCCATCGTCATTTTCTCCGTCTCTGGGGCTTTTTTTTTTCGCAAGCATGCTCCCAGAGCAGCCATTAGCATGTAAATAGAAGGCTCGGAGAACGTGAACATGAGCCAGTGAGAAATGTATAGGAGCTTACTGCTGCCAGATATCTGAGACAAACCTGGCTAGGTTGAAACCAAAATCCTAAGTGGAAGTTACTGATAAATGTAAAGCCCGTATCCCACAAACGAATGTTGATTTCTTAAACAGTCTCAAACTGTCTTAATGGTTCTCTAAACACTCTCAATGGTCTTTCTAGTTGCAAGGAAAACGTTGGTTATAGCAAGCTTGTATGGAAAATTCCCAAAACGTTCATCCATCATTTTTTATACAGCTTGTCTTGATTTGAATCACAGGTAAAATGGACCCTTCCAACTAATCAGCAACACAACTCAGATTAGACGTTGGAATGTCTACTTGACCTGGTAAAATGGTTGACAACAAATTACCTCAAGGTCATCTCATACTCTGAAAAAGCAAAGGTACACAAAGGTATTTACAGGTCAGAACATAAAACCAGAAGGTTCATTTACAGTAAATCTAAGAAATGTCAAAATCAGGACTACTACAAACTATTGTCCAACTCTTGTCTGGATTATTTTTGGTATATCTGAAACGTGTTTACTCCAAAAACTCCCGAAAGTGCTTTTAAATCGGAGGTTAAAATAAGAGCGCCAAGGATACATTCTTTGACAATTCGATGAAATAAACTCATTAAATTCTCCACCAAAGATTTCAACGCCACTCGGAAATTGCACAACACCATTTTCAGTGAGCACACGTATTTATGATGACGCCTACTTGCCCTTTGCGGCCAGATTATAAATAGCTTTTTGGGTAGTCTTCAGAGCAGGTGTTATGACTCTACAGTTTAGTATCTAAAAATGTATCCTCACACAGTATTGCAGAATTTACTGAATTGCACAATACTGAATATTTTCTATTTTTTATTTTTGAATGAATGACTGTTGTGGAAAAGTAGTCCACTTCTTTCATGCCTGTGCACGGTACTGAAAGCCCGCTCTACTTTTTCCTCCAGACCACAATATCAAAACAACAGAAATAGCACCTGAAACTTATTTTTGCTATGTTACACTTCAGTACTCAGATTCTTACTTGCATCGGACTTACACACATTGCTTGCTTCTTACAACCTGAGCCTCTTATGTCGTGAATCCAACAAACCACTTGATATTCAAATATCTTATGGCATCATTCATAAAGCCGGCTAGCCAGAGGTGGCAAATCCAGGTCCAGAAAGTAAAAACAGTGCCACAGTTTGGCTTTAGCCCCTAACGCTAGCTAGCTAGCAGGTGAACGAGCACCATGGGAACTAGCTAGGGAGCTAGCTAGCTGCCCCTAGCGGGTAACCGAGCACCATGGGAACTAGCTAGGGAGCTAGCTAGCTAGCTAGCTGCCCCCTTAGCGGGTAACCGAGCACCATGGGAACTAGCTAGGGAGCTAGCTAGCTAGCTAGCTGCCCCCTTAGCGGGTAACCGAGCACCATGGGAACTAGCTAGGGAGCTAGCTAGCTGCCCCCTTAGCGGGTAACCGAGCACCATGGGAACTAGCTAGGGAGCTAGCTAGCTAGCTAGCTGCCCCCCTTAGCGGGTAACCGAGCACCATGGGAACTAGCTAGGGAGCTAGCTAGCTAGCATCAGGGGCTGAAGTCAAACTGTGGCAGGGTTTTTACTTTCTGGACCTGGACTTGCCACCTCTGCGGCTAGCAACAAAAGTTCCTTTCTAATTGTAGATGGTAAAGAATGCACACACAAGAAGAGCCGGAAATTTTACATAAGCGTGCAACTGCCATGTGGAGTCAACATTTTTGACTAGTAAATACATTCCATACTTATTTGCTAGTACGTTCGAACATACATGGCTAAATGCTAAAAACTTTTTTTTTTTTAGCATTTGGCCTATATTAGATCAATCCATCCATCCATTTTGTACTGTACTTGTCAGCTAAGTTTTTAGCCTTTAGCCAACAAGAAGGTTTAAACCTATTAGCAAATACGTTTGAATGTACTTGCCGGCTGTTTTTAGCATTTAGCCGACAAGAAGGTTTGAACGAATGAGCAAATACGTTTGAATGTACTTGTCGGCTAAGTTTTTAGCATTTAGCTAACAAGTACCTTTCGAAAGTACGTGCTAATACAAACGCATTTGCAAAAAATGTTTACTCCACATTCCCGTAGGATTTTGATTTGATAATGAGTAAATTTCATTTGAAGCTTGGCCACGGAATAAATCAAATTTGTTCAGTCCACATCTATGAAAACAAATAATCCTTTAATCCACATAACTGACAACACTGACAGAATATGGAAGTCCTAACACGCTCTCATTTAAGAAGCCTTACTTTCACACCAGATATTCCGAGGTCAATCTTTGAACACACCCAGAAAGCTTGAGTGACATCAGACGCCCCAGGAATGTCATAGTAGTGAGGAAGGAAGAATAAAAAGTCAAAGAAATCCCAATGGAAGGAGAGATGTTGTTGGACAAGAACGACCGGTTTGTTGAGAAGTCAAACCCAGCCTAGTAGAACCTGAACAACACGTTAGTGACCTCCTATGATGGATTTCTTGCTCCTTGTCAACACCATGACCAGGCCATATCGTGAGTCTACAGGAATCAGAACGCACGTGCGCCGGCCACATGGAGATTACAATCACACACGCAAACAGGAAGGGAGTCTGCCCCAATTGTGTCACTTCCTGCCTTTACTGTGGGCGTTTAAGAGGTATATATAAAACGCAATATGTGGATATTGATGTAGCGTGAAGTAAATTGTGACCTCTGACTTCCCAAAATGTAAATACCATTGAACATTTGGGGAGAAGCTGAGGAGAAAACAAGGTGTGTGGGAAGGAACGGGCAGCAAAAAAGCTGCGGGGAAATGAGCAGGGAGGAAGGGGGTGAGGGGGGGGGCATTGACAAGCAGCTATTCACATGTTGCCGTTTGACTCAAGTTCACTGGGACATGACTGATAATCTGGCCCGTGATCGGCAAGCTTGTGCAACAGCGATATCAGCAACTTGACACAAGAACCCCCATAAAGACACCCAATAAATCACTTTTTTTTTTTATGTATTGTTGGCATGTGCAGATGTTAGTCTAGCCAGCCTGTGATTTAATGCAGTGTAGATATTGACATAAGTGTAGCAACGGGATACGGCGGCCTATTGTACAAGTGGTCCAGTCTCTTGTGTTGGCACTCCACAGTGTTTAACTCAAGTAAACAAGGCTACAGTGTGGGAATGCACCAAGTGCCAATACAGAAGCCCCCCCCCCACACACACACACACACTCTCATGCCCCTGCTGATCTAAATTGAATTTCCGAAATACGTCCAACATGACTTGCAGTTGATATCTAAATCACATGCCTGACTGCGTGTGCGTCTAGACACAGTCATCTGATTTAAAAGAGCTGGGTGATTTTTCACATTGGCTGCGGTCACAAGATCAATTTCATGAGTTCCCCTTACATGGCAATACAATGTGGGGAAGAAAAAAAAAAACATTTTATAAAAATGACAATATAAACTAGCATCTAAAAATAAATACCGTCAAACCTGTTTGACAGCAAATAGCGCAACAATGTAAAATTGTAGGACGTTAGCTATACAACTCAAATTACTGCTAATTCCTGTATTGTTGTATTACGGGCGATTCATTTCCGAGCCATTAACTTTTTTTTTTTTAAATATATGTTTACACACCCACACATTTAAACGTATTAAAACAATTCCTTGATGTCTGTTCTTGCGCGTTCACACGCGCAGTTCTCCAAATAAGATGTAAAGCATGCTAGCTAGCTTAAAGCTGTTTATTTGACCCTCAAAATTGATGTTAACAATAAAACTGACTCACAAACGATATGTAATTAAACATTTTGTGTAGTTAAACGCTAAAATGTTCAACCAAACTTTGGAATTATCATTTAACATTTAGCTTAAGGACAACAACAAATAATGTGAAACATCATTAGCATAGATGCTAATACACCTGCTACATTTTGTAGAGTAAATTTGACTCTAAACTGAGTGTATTTGGTCCCACTCTAAACAGAGTAAAATGTACACTTGGAAGAGAGTAAAATATTCAAAATAGATTTTACTCAAAGTATTTTTTTTACTTTGTAGGGTTGAGGAACGAACTCACAACTTTCCGCTCGGGAAACTGCCACTCTACCACCTGAGCTAATAACCACAAAATATCGTTTTTGCTATAGAATGGTATATGCCAAGCGAAGCCTTGTCTCCAGCCACACCTTTCTAGTCAAGCACACTGACTGAAGCTGCAGGGCGGTCGTATCGCTCGGACCCCCAGCAGCAGCGGCAGCGGCAGCGGCATCCTCCTCCTCCTCCCTGCCACTCACCATCCCCTCCCGGCCACTCACCCAAGGTTTTGACGGCGATCTGTCGCGTCAGAGGTGGAGGCAGGTTGATGCAAACCAGGTCGACGTCCTGGTGCAGCAGTACGTCGTCGATCCGGTTGGTGTAAAACGGGACGTCCATCTCCTTGGCGAGCTCCTCCGCCTCCTCCTGCGTGCGGCCCCAAAGCGCTTTGACGGCGAATCCCTCATTCTTTAACAGCGGGATGATCACCCTGGCGGTCAGGCTGGTGCCGAACACGCCTACTCCTGGAAGCATGATTCGGCTTGAAAAATGTCCGGCGGCGCTTCTGGGAGGTCGGTTTTGCAGAGGCTTTGCGTCAGGTTGGCCATCCACCTGCAGACAAGCGCCCGCCGCTGTGCTGCATTGTCCCACCGGATACGTGATCGGGGGGGATGAACAACCGTAAATATAAGGGCTGGAAATAAACCGGCAGATAAGAAGAGCAGCCCGCTTGTCCTCGCGCGGTGTCAAAAAGCAAAATAGAAACGCACCATTGCGGCGGCGTTCAGCGCGTCCGTCCGGGGGGACTGCACCAAGCGGAGGCTTGCCTGACACCTTCTCTCGCTTGACACAAAATAGACACAACGATGCGTAAGTCGTCAAATGTGGCGTAGTTGTGATGTAATGGAGCTTCTTGTCCTTAAAAGGATCCTCAGAAGAGGCGGCAGTAGGTAGCAGGGCAGCGATGTTGCGGCTTTGAACTGCTTGTCAAGCACTTGCTATTTACCGGAAGTTGCTGCTGCTGCTGACATTTCAGAATAAAGACAACAGGCTCGTTTTTTTTTTTTGTTGCTTGTTTTGTTTTCTCACCTTTTTGGCATTCATCAGAAAAAAAATGTTTTCAAGTTTTTTATTTTTAAATTATATGGTTGTTCTTGACTAGTTCACATACAGCTAAAAAGGCTAAAATTAGCTTTGACATTTTCTTACTGTTTTCATTAAAATGAAATGAATCCATAAGATGAAATGTGACTTTATTTATAAGTAAAGTTACTCATTTACTCAATACAATATTTTTTAAATTCACCTCCCCCCGACCGTGTTTCAGTATGAAACAGGGTTTGTGAACTTGTGCCAAGCACTTCAACGTATAAATGCTTGTGTTAGACAATTTAGAAAATGTCATCTAAATATATGAGGGAGATTAGCCACATTTGAAGCGGTAGAATAACTACCTTTTATTTTTTAGACCGTCTTTGGCGTGTTCCTGTCTATGCGTACTTGACGCCTTCTGCCTCTCACTTCTCTTTTAACCCTTTAGCTACCGGATACAATTAAAGCGCGTTAACAGGGTAAATTATATATACACAATTAAAAAAGATGTTTACTTTTTCCAAACACAAACAAAAAAACTTTTATTTCAGAGTTGTTGTTTTTTAACTTTCACTCTAATAAAGTAGTATTTTTACACACACGCACCGGCGACATTGTACGAAACATGCCCATTGATTTTCACTTGTGATTCATTAAAGATGACAAAGACAAACATGAATGAATCATTAAGCTTCTGTGTGCTTTTCAGTTTTCCAAATGTAAACAATTGAGGTATGAGACATATCGATATGGTCAACAATGTAACGAGCAAACAAATGACACAGGAGTTACCAGGCAAAATGACTTATTGGTGGGCGATTTGGGACCCTAATCTACTAGAGCGCTAAATTATCTTGCAAGTGAAAGAGATAATTTGTATATGGACTTCAAACTGGTTTCCAAAGATTTTGAATAAATGCACAAACGGCTTTCCACAAGACAGCTGCTGCTCCTGTACTAAATAGAAAGTTACACGTTTGTCATTTTATGAAAACACAAAGCTGCCCTCTGGTGGACGGATTAAGTAGTTTGAATTGAAAGCTAGTCATCCAAATGATGTTCATTTCTGTATTGTAATTTCACCCCCCAAAAAATCCCTAACTTTAATCTCAGCCGAGTGTGCAGGATAATAAAACCACAGACAAACTTCGGTTTTTATTTCAGCACTTTTAATAGTTACTCAGAGAGGCACAAATATAATTTACAGGGCTAGCGTCTCTACGTGTGCTCCCCACAAAGTGACTTCCGTTTCCAGCCAGTGCGGGCAGGACGAGAGCAGAAACACAAACAGCTTCTTCACCTGTCAGAAAACACACACACGCACGTGCACGCACACAAACACACGATTCTGCCGCTCGCCTTATAAAGCCGAGGCTTTTTTCTTCTTCCTTTTTTCCCTCTTTAGAGAAACTGCAACGTGTTTCCGCGAGTTTTTTTTTCTTCTTCTACGTCTTCAAGCCTCCGTGACATATTTGAGGTAGATAACATTCTCCAGTCACCTCTCAGTTCCCACTGAGTTGTGTAACAACACACCTCCGCCACCCCCGACTCTTTTGCACCATCTTTTTGTTCACGGTGATATGATTACAAATTTAGTGCCACTGAGCTCAGTGACAGAATTAAAAACGAAAATAAAACTTTCATAACGTGACTTTGGTGTTCATTTCTCAATGACTTCTTTGTGAGGCTAAAAATGAAACATTTTCAAACTGTTATCCTGCTTGCTTTCAGTTTGTTGTTGTATCGTTGACGTTTGCATTTGAGGTGGGTTTAAAAAAAAAAAAAGTAGCTGTCTTCATTTACACATACTTCCTCCTTCCTGCCTCTTTTGATAAAAATCAACAGACACGCAAAGTAACACAAGTTCAGTTCACGTAAGAAAACAATCTAGGGAGACCATACGACAACAACTGAATAAAACACAAGAAAACAAAAAAAAATGTGAAAATGACCACTGGACTCGCAAGTTGGCCATTTTACAGCAAAGAACTGCAGGAAAATACAACTTTCATCACTTAAAAAAAAAATACTGCTAAATGAAAGAAACTGCGGAGAGACCTGTGTGTGACATGGCGATATTTTGTTTTCAAAATTGCAACAGTTCAATTATTTTTTTTTTTTTGTAACACTTGAAGAAATATTTAAATTTTGTGATTGCTAATGTTTTTATTTATTTTATTTTTTTTTAGGGGGGGGCAACGTTAAGACTTCCACAGTTTCTTTTTAAATTATTTTGGCACTTTCTCTTCCAATCTATTGATCTAAAACAATCAGGTGCTCAAAGCTTCTAGCAATTTTGTCAGGTAATATATATATATATTTATTTATTTTTTGTGTGCAAAAGTCTGTCAGTGTATGTATGACGTGACATTTGTGCTTACTTTTGAAATGCAGTGAGGGCCGATGATGACGCAATCCACTAAAGGAATATGAATGCGGAAAGTATCAGCCACTTTAGATGACGTGAGTATGTTTGCGTGTAACAAATAGCTTACGAAGAGCCAAAAAAGGGGCGGGGTCACCGAGGACACAAAATTCGCTTTTTGCGCCTTCCAGAGTAAAGAGACTTACGAGGTTCGACAACAGCACAGTCAACAGTCAGGTTCGGAACATGACGACGACGACGACGGGGGGTGGGGGGGGACAAAATAACCTCGTCACGAGTTGAATGAAAAATATAAAGTGTCTATGCTCTATTGTTTTGTAGCGCGACCTCAAGTGGGTGCACCGTGCTCGCTCGCTTAAGAGCCCGCAAAAAAACCTTCCCTCCTTTCCCAAAGGACTTGCTGACGAACCATCAATCACTACCGATTGCGCCATCCCATCGTAAAAGAACCCCATTTAACGTCCGCCCCTTCAAAATAAATGCCTGTTGATAAATATACGAGGCAACGGCCCAATTTGCAAAATGGGGCGGGAGTTGTTGTTTTTTTTTTTTCCCATCCCTTCCTCTAAGAGTAAATGGTGATAACTTCCCGTCCACCGCCTCGGACTAGCAGGACTCGGTTGAGACCTTCAAGCAAAACCTCGAGGAACTCCATATCTGAGAAGGAGGAAGTGAAGGAATGCAACGCACAAAATATATATATATATATATTCAAATAGAATATCCCCCCTGTGTAATTTAATTTGATGTGACTTAATGTGCAAAAAAAAAAAAAAGGATACAGTTTTCGTCTCCTCCTCGGTTCTTGGGTGGTCCGGGCATGTTGAGCAGAACCAGGTGGGCTCCCTGCGACTTGTTGACCACCACCTCGTTCAGTTTGATGGCCGTGTGCATGCGCCGGACGTTGGTCTGGTTCCTGGTTTTCACGAGAGTAAGTGAGTACATTTGATTTCATTTTAACAGTACAGCACTTTTAAGTGCTCTTCAAGGGGAAGTCAACCCCCAAAATTTCTTTCTTGTTTTCGTCGTTTTTATCCATTTCAGGTAACAAACAATTACGGCTAAGTTTGAAAACAGGTGAGCCATAATTGGTTGCTACCTGAGCCCTGAGCAACTGTGATGTCATTTTCGGTTGCCAGCGAGTGGCAAAATGGCCGCCTCCCTGAGATGGATAAAAACAGACGCATTTTGCTGCTTAATTCATATTCCACAATGAGGTGGCAAACCCAGGTCCAGAAAGTAAAAACCCTGCCACAGTTTGGCTTTAGCCCCAGGTGTTAGCTAGCATCATGGGCTAAAGCTAAACAGTTTGGCATTAGCCTCAGTTGCAAGCTAGCTAGCTTCCATGGTGCTTATTTACCTTTTAGGGAGCTAGCTAGCTAGCTAGCATCATGGGCTAAAGCTAAACTGTTTGGCTAGCAAGCTAACTCTCTAGCTAGCTCCCATGGTGCTTGTTTACCTTTTAGCTAGCTAGCTAGCTAGCTACCGTCATGGGCTAAAGCCAAACAGTTTGGCTTCAGCCCCAGGTGCAAGCTAGCTAGATTCCATGGTGCTTGTTTACCTTTTAGGGTGCTAGCTAGCTAGCTACCATCATAGGCTAAAGCCAAACAGTTTGGCTTTAGCCCCAGGTGCTAGCTAGCTAGCTCCCTAGCTAGCTCCCATGGTGCTTGTTTACCTTTTAGGGAGCTAGCTAGCATCAAGCGCTTAAGTCAAACTGTTTGGCATTAGCCCCAGGTGCTAGATAGCTAACTCCCATGGTGCTTGTTTACCTTTTAGGGAGCTAGCTAGCTACCATCATGGGCTAAAGCCAAACAGTTTGGCATTAGCCCCAGGTGCTAGATAGCTAACTCCTTAGCTAGCTCCCATGGTGCTTGTTTACCTTTTAGGGAACTAGCTAGCATCAAGCGCTTAAGTCAAAGTGTTTGGCATTAGCCCCAGGTGCTAGATAGCTAACTCCCATGGTGCTTGTTTACCTTTTAGGGAGCTAGCTAGCTACCATCATGGGCTAAAGCCAAACAGTTTGGCATTAGCCCCAGGTGCTAGATAGCTAACTCCTTAGCTAGCTCCCATGGTGCTTGTTTACCTTTTAGGGAACTAGCTAGCTAGCATCAGGGGCTAAAGTCAAACAGTTTGGCAGGGTTCTTACTTGTTTAGACTAGTGGGTGCTCATAAAACATATTGTAAAGATAATTTTTCGGTTGACTTCAACTTTATGAGCTATGTAAAATACAGTCATAGTCATACATTTAAAAAAATACCAAATCAAAGAAGACAAAAGGTTTATAAGTGTGAGATGTACAAGTGATCGCCACCAAGTACAGTTGTGGCCATTTTGTTTTAACGGCAACTAAATTTTCTAGTTTTGTCATTAGAGTTTAGAAATGTAGGAATTCCTTAAAAATTTACAATGTTTGCTGAGTTCTAAAAACGAGTCAACATTGCAAATGGTCACATTTAATTCAATTCAAAATAAACATATATTCTTTAAATACTGTCTGTCAAACCAGCAAAGTTAGTCAATACAGTGGCTGCCAAAAAAACGTTTGGCCTCAACTGTGTGTTAGTGATGGTCGGCTTCAAACAAACAAGCACACAAACAAAAGTAATTTGAGTTTTGACGTCAACACCTGCTAATGCAAACAAACACCGCTAAACAATTACATGGAAATGACGACACGTAAACAAAATTCTGCTTTCCAATGTAGTGAAAGAAATAGTTTGCCACGTTTCATAAAATATCGTTACATTAGGGTTAACTCACTGAGTATACTTTTACATTTACTTCACTAAATGCGAGATGGAAAGCCCAATTTTGCTAACAGTCATATTTTGATATGCAAGTTAATCATGGTATAATCACACACACACACACATGCAATCTTAGGTCCAATAGAATGCAACTTACAAGCTCCCCCACTCTCTAGAAGGACAAAAATGGGACAGAACAGAGACAGGCTTTAGATGCAGCTAAAATCAGTGCAACTATGCAGCTAATTGCTACGCAAAGCTTGGCTCGTCTGTGAGACCCAGCGAAGAAGATCCCTCTCTAAGTGTGGTGACTTGACAATAATAGACAAGGAGTTAGTCCTCATTAGTGTGCACGTGGGCTGGGGGGGGGGGGTAGTCATGCACCAAATCAAGGCAGACGTGCGCGCACGCTCACCAGTGCAGCCTGAATGCATTGCTCATGCCATGCAAATGTTCATTTGATTTTTTTTTAAATTTATTTATTTTTTACTATCGTCGTGACCACACAAGCTGCTTTGGCAGCAGCAATGAGATTTGGCCGCGTCAGCCAACAATTGCACGAATAGTGCTGTTGAGTTCATTCTGTTTTTAGCAAAGTGGGCTGGTACCAGGTCTTATTTCAAGGGGAAATTGTCATTAATTTCATGGCATTTTACGGAAAATGGGATATATAGGCCTTTCTTTAAAATGAGCTGTCATGAGGAAATTGTCTGTATCAAAAGTAATAGTGGTATCGGTACTTGGTATCGGTGACTACTCACAAATCTTACCTACTGGTATTGATCAGAAAAAAATTGTGATATTGAACGTCTTTAGCTAAATATAATGTGTATGCATGATCAGAGGCTATTTTTTCTTTTAATTGGAGTTGATCCACATTTCTGCATTTGACAGGAATGAAAACGTAACATGGAATGATCCAATTTGACAATTTTGGATGCTTAACCTAAATATCACTTTAACACATATCAGATGAGGCTGTAATTTGACAACGATGATTTTCTCTTGACATTGCACGACATGAAACTGTTTGAGGCCTCATCATCAGCTACAGGCAACTTACGGCTTCATGTTGAAGAGGTCTCGCATGGGCACGTTGGAGTTGCACTCGCGGTTACGGTTGCGCTCCGTAAAAAGCTTGTCCTTGGTCCAGGTCATGTGAACCCGGTCGGGGGCAATCTCGGACTTGTCGTTGATGGAAGCGTGGGAGGCCGTGTTTCGGTCGTGGATTAGCTGAGCCTATTGGAGAGTGGAGAAAGAATAACGTATGTGGATGGTCGGCAGGCGGGACGTAGGAATGAGAATAGAGGACATGTGCAATTTGGAGAGAACATAAATGATGAGAAGTTGAAAGGATGGCGGGAAGATTGGATGATTGCCCACAATTCAGAGATGGTAACCAAGGGAACAAACACAAAATGGCAGACGTATTGAAGGAATACAAAACAAAGGATGACAGTGGACCACCATACAATATAAAAGAAACAACACGAGACAATGGGCCACATTCACTAAAGTTATTTTCTTATTTTCCACCCAAAAAAAATTTAAATAAGAAATGTTGTCCACAATAACAGTGTCCTGACAACTAAAGTACATCATTGTCATGGTTCGGTTCTGTGGGGGTTGGATTTTTGTTTGTTATGGGTGTTCTTGTTGTTTTTGTCTGTGGTTGGTGTTTTTTTTTTTATCGTATGTTCCTGGTTTCTTCCCTTGTCTCGTTATGTCTAACCACGTCCACCTGAGTGTGTCTTCGCTTTCCCAGGTGTGTCTCATTAGTGTTGTACCAAGTCGTCATCGCCACAGCCAACCAAGTCGTCATCGCCACAGCCGACCAAGTCGTCATCGCCACAGCCGACCAAGTCGTCATCGTCACAGCCAACCAAGTCGTCATCGTCACGCCAAGTTGTCACAGCCGACCAAGTCGTCATCGTCACAGCCAACCAAGTCGTCATCGTCACGCCAAGTTGTCACAGCCAACCAAGTCATTGTCGTCACAGCCAACAAAGTCGTCATCGTCACAGCCAACAAAGTCATCATCACCACAGCCAACCAAGTCGTCATCGTCCACAGCCAACCAAGTCGTCATCGTCACGCCAAGTCGTCACAGCCAACCAAGTCGTCATCGTCCACAGCCAACCAAGTCGTCATCGTCCAGAGCCAACAAAGTCGTCACCGTCACGCCAAGTCGTCACAGCCAACAAAGTCGTCATCATCACAGCCAACAAAGTCATCATCACCAGCCAACCAAGTCGTCATCGTCCACAGCCAACCAAGTCGTCATCGCCCACAGCCAACCAAGTCGTCGTCGTCACGCCAAGTCGTCACAGCCAACCAAGTCATCGTCGTCACAGCCAACAAAGTCGCCATCATCACAGCCAACAAAGTCATCATCACCACAGCCAACCAAGTCGTCATCGTCCACAGCCAACAAAGTCGTCATCGTCACGCCAAGTCGTCACAGCCAACCAAGTCATTGTCGTCACAGCCAACAAAGTCGTCATTATCACAGCCAACAAAGTCATCATCACCACAGCCAACCAAGTCGTCATCGTCCACAGCCAACCAAGTCGTCGTCGTCACGCCAAGTCGTCACAGCCAACCAAGTCGTCATCATCACAGCCAACAAAGTCATCATCACCACAGCCAACCAAGTCGTCATCGTCCACAGCCAACAAAGTCGTCATCGTCCACAGCCAACAAAGTCGTCATCGCCACGCAAAGTCATCATTGCCAAAGCCAACCAAGTCGTCATCGCCAACCAAGTCGTCATCGTCCACAGCCAAGAAGCCACAGCCCCAGTCATGTCAAGTCACTCCACAGTCAAGTCAAGGCAAATCAAGTCCTGTCACGCTCGTTCCAGTCATGGCGACCAGTTTACTCACGTCCCGTCCAGTCATGGCGACCAGTCCTGTCACGTGCCGTCCAGTCATGATTGTCTGCTCACCTTTCTTTATATGGTTAATAAAAGTACCATTCATTGCACTTGATTCCTGTTTCCCTGCATTTGGGTCCACCCTCCCTCATCCACTCACGTTCCCTCATGACAATCATGATGACAAGTACAGGCAGGTGTAAGGTAAAATGGGGCAGTCTGTGTACAATATAATGGACAGTATTGACAGGTCAAGTTAGTATTTAATTACTTAATATAGATTTATAAAAAATCATACATTTGAGATTCTATAGAGGTCAATTTTGGTAACAATACTGTCCATTCTTTGGTCAGGGGTATTTTGGGATGGTGTGAATGTAGGTTGGATATAATACAGGCTTGGGCAGCATTCACGGGGGGTGACAGGTTGGTATTCACAAAGCACCACAGAGCTCTTGCGTTAACTTTAGAACTGTAGCCAAAGATTCCACTTTGTGAAGCCGGCCGGGGACACTAATCGTGAAGGGACAGTGTGGGGGTTGACAAAATCCACTACCTCATCCTCCTGCGTGTCCTCCGTTGGAGAGGACTGCCGGCTGAGGCTCGCGCCCTCGGCAGGACTTTGGTTCTTCCTCCGGATTGAGTTACGTGATTCGTCAGTGATACTCTGAATCTGAGTAGTGCGGCATAGCCCCCGAAAGGTGATTGCAGATAAAAAGGAAATGGGACCAGCTGTCAAATGAGTGCCACGGATTGCGATGATGGTCATAACGTTCGGACCTTTTTAACTGATTGTAGTGCTAGATGATCTCTATATATATATCTTAATAATAATAGGAGGTGATTATTAGGGCTGGGTTTGAATAATCGATATCAAATCGATTTTCCTTTACGAGCCTGATATGGATTCATAAAACCCATGAATCGATTATTTTAATATCTTTTTTTTCTCATGAATTAAAAATAATTTTTTTAGGCTGTTACTGTTTTCTTGAAATGTATTGTTGTTTATATATATATAATGAAATATATATATATATATATATATATATATATATATATATATATAATGAAATAAAAAAAATTTAAAAATAAGAAAAATTAAAAATATGGACAAGACTAAATTTGTCTAACATCTGTTTAACTTATAACAGAGAGAACAGAATTTTCAGTTTTATTCAAATTAGGGTGATGCAAAAATGAGCACACCCCACTGAAAGTCTCTGGAGCAAAGCCCAAAAAGCCTAAATTTTAGACTACACACTTCTACAGCTTAGTCTAATTATTCATTACACAGGTGTCAAGCAGACTGTTGACTACTATAAATAGGTGTTAATTAAAGAAAACAATTTCCCATTTCATGCTGTTAGCAATCGCACCACACGGAATATATATATATATATATATATATATATAGTGATTATAACACGTTACTTTCATTCATAAACTGAATCATTTAACCAGTTAATGCCTCTGTTTTTAAATTGTGCTAAATTAATAAAATAAAAATTTAAATTTAAATCAAATTGGGAAAAATCTCAATCCAATCGAACTGAATCGACTCGATTGAGGAAATTAGAGTCGATACTCAGCCCTAGTGATTATTGATAGAGTTAGAAAACTGTAAAACGAGTAAAAAAAAAAAGTGACAGTGGGCGGTACCTCTCGCTCCCTCTCAGTCTTGGATAGCTGCATCTGTTTCAGCATCTGCGACCTCTGCTCCATCACTAGGGTCTTCTCATAGGTGAAGGCTGAGATGTCATTATCGTGCTGCACACAGAAGAGCAATGATGGCCTTTTCAGTTTCAATCACATTTCCTCTGTTCAGTTCAATGGCTGATTACTATTACTATTGAAAAAGTCTTACCATTTCCACCACTTCAACCTCTGCGTTCAGCCGCAGGTGATAAAGGAACGTCTGGAGATCTTTTTTCATCTGTATGCTGTTGTCATCCATCTGGGCCACGGTGAAAATGCGCATCTTGCACTTTCTCCACACCTGAGAAAGAGGTGTTGAAATGTATTCAATGGGCTTTATTTTATTTTATCCATCCATCCATCCATCTATCTTTCTATCTATTAGGAGTGTTAGAGAAAATCGATTCGGCGATATATCGCGATATTACAGCGCACAATTCTCAAATAGATTCAATATGCGGCCGAATCGATTTTTAAACATAAAATTTTTAGGAAAATATTCAACAAAATGTCTTATTTAGCGTTAGGATTTACACATTAAGCATGGAAGAATGTTTTATTAATGGAACATTAAGCCTTAATATTTTTTTAATTTCAGTGCTGTTCAAACATGAAACCGACTGTTAAATGCAGTGGCTCAGTTATAAGCCTGGATTTTCAGATAAATATTTACATTTTTATACAAATCTTACAGTGTACAAGTACAAGTTTACCGATTAGTATTTTCTAAATTTGCGTAAAAAATAAATAATTTTTTTGCAATAATCAATTTATAGATTCGTATCGGGATTAATCGGTATCGAATCGAATCGTGACTTATGAATCGTGACACGAATCAAATCACCAGGTACTAGGCAATTGACACCCCTACTTACTATCTATCTATCTATCCATCCATCCATCCATCCATCCATCCATCCATCTATCTATCTATCTATGTGGCTAGCTATGTGGCTAGCTATCTGGCTATGTGGCTAGCTATCTGTCTGTCTGTCTGTCTGTCTGTCTGTCTATCTATCTATCTATCTATCTGGCTAGCTATGAGGCTAGCTATCTGGCTATCTATCTATCTGGCTCCGTGGCTAGCTATCTGTCTGTTTAACTATCTATCTGGCTAGCTATGTGGCTAGCTATCTGGCTATCTATCTATCTGGCTATGTGGCTAGCTATCTGTCTGTTTATCTATCTATCCATCTATCTATCTATCTATCTATCTATCTATCTGACTAGCTATGTGGCTATGTGGCTAGCTATCTGGCTATCTATCTATCTGGCTAGCTATCTGGCTATGTGGCTAGCTATCTGTCTGTCTGTCTGTCTGTCTATCTATCTATATGGCTAGCTATGTGGCTATGTGGCTAGCTATCTGGCTATCTATCTATCTGGCTATGTGGCTAGCGATCTGTCAGTCTGTATCTATCTATCTATCTATCTATCTATCTATCTATCTATCTATCTATCTATCTGTCTGTCTATTTCTTAGTTTTTATTCGTTATTTATTTATATTGTTTATGTATTCATTTTATAAGCTACCTTGTGCTGTCGCAACAGGAAAGGCAGCAGCATCAACAGGCCTCCGTCATGAACCACCCACCACACGTCGATGGTCCCCTCACCGAGGCGGTCTTGGTTAGTGGGGAAGCTGTCCACGTTCTTAGCTACTAGCAAGGCCTGGTGGGCAGATGTGGTCTCCCGCACTGTCTCTGGACAGACAGCAGGATGATCACATTTAGTTCCAAATTCCGATGCCATTTTCGCTGTCTGGCTCCGTACCTATGAAACTCTTCCACGATTGTGGGTCATTGGACTGCTTCCAGGTTCCCGGCCAGGCCATTAGGACCGTGTTATGCTTCATGCCTCCCAACCCGGCAGATTGGATAAGATGAGAGACTCCATCTCTGAGGTTGGAAGAAACGACAACATGGCAGAAACCCTTTGTCCGCTCTGCTGTCATGGAAGACTTTATGTTCTGGAGTGAATTGCAGAAAAAAAAGAAAAGGAAAAAAAGGATGTTAAACCAATTAAAAGTGTATCAGAACGCATGGAACCACACTGCCCCTAAGTGGCCAAATCGTGTACAACATGGACAGTGCTCCCAATAAAGGCACACGCAAACTAAAATCATTTAAAAAAAAAAAACGTATTTGGGGACATTTAAAATCAATTCTGAATCATACTAAATGAGAATCTATTTTTTGGGGCACACCCTATCCTCTTTCGCTGTTGATATTCTTTTATACCTGCTCTGCCTTCTTTGCTTCGGCTTCTTTGGTGAGAAAAGTCCCTTCCAATACATTTCCCACTATGGTTAGGCCTTTCCCCGCCTTCAGCTGAGAGGTGAACGACAGCAGGCGAGGATGCTTGACCGCTTGGTCTGAGTCCAGATTCAGCAGCACCAAACACTGAGGCCTGGGATCATTGAAAGAAGAAATATACATACGGTAAAAGAGCCGTAAACATGTCCATATAAATGTTCATCAAATCAGTCTATTAAATTAGATATTGAAGATGAGATTACTGAAATTCACTCCGGGTCTATTTGTGTCTCGATTTTTGCACAGAATCTGACGCCCACAGTGTTAACTTAGAATTCGCCGTACCTCCAGTTCTTGGTGTGTGGGGGAGCCTCCTCAAGACGAATGAGGGCAAAACGGGCTGCGTTGAGTGAAAGGCCGCGGATGCCGTCGCCCCATTCCTTCTCGGCCCTGGAAAAAAGCATGCAAATAATGAAATAGAATTCATGTTTAGCCTCACATTTGTGTAAATGGTGCCAGGAGTCTTATCACATGTCAGGCGATTACAATTTTTAATCGTAATTAATCGCATGACTGCAATAGTTAACTTGTGATTAATCGCAAATTTTATATCTGTTCTAAATGTACAATAAAATGTTCAATAAAATATGTTTCCAAAGTGTTCATACTCTTGTTAATATAAAAGTGGAAAAAATGTTCAACTAACAGAAATATGATGTTTTAGTCATCGATATGGTACTTTCATAATAATTCATAAAATTGAGTTAAAATTAAAAAGATTTACTGCACTGTAAAAAAACAAATGTGATATTGATTTGTGTTGAGGTCATTTTTCTGCCACTAGATGGCATCATTGCATTTCTAAGACCTTGGTGACAGCTCAGTGCATTTTTCTTTTTTCTAATCTTTAACATGAAGTAACTTGTAAAATTCTGCACATTTTTTTAAATTGTAAAATACATACTTGAGCCTAGTCTCAACAAATATATGCATTATTATTAAATTTATTACTGCAAAATTTTGACGTGGACATGTCTGCTGTGTTGCAACTGGAATTCCAACAGTACAGGCTTTTCAAGCAAAGGGCGGTCATCAACTGTACATTAAAAAAAATTGTAGCGTTTAAGGAACTTTAAATGAACACACTAATTTTGACAACCCTACACAAAACATACCATAAACATATACAGCATTAGAGCCCGACTGATTAATCGGGGGCAATTATCACCCTTCGAAGCAATTGGGCAATTTGGCCAAATGGCTGATTATTTTTCGCTTAAAATGTTATCGAATATAACCAAAACTTCCGACGCTGTGAAAGTACCCCGAATGCACCATTTTGTTTGCGTAGCATTAGCAACTAGCAAGTGCGTAGCATTTGTTATTGTGGTTATTCTGTTGTCCCTAAGCGTCCTTTAAGCTGTTTAATGACACCCCAGTTGGAGTTAACTGTCAAACTAAACACACGGCGTTAAGAATTACATCCACTATATGTTTAAATACAAAACATGCTAGCCTAGTGCTAATGCTAAAATCGACGGGAGGATCCCATTCAAATGCTAACAGGAAGTTAGCTTCAACTTCGGGAGTGTTTTCCCTTCAAATAACGAATAGTCACACACAAATGCTGTGGGAACACATACCCACAGGTAAGAACACTTCACAAAGGCACAAAAGCTTCCCAATGCGTGAAAAACGAGTTATTTTAGTAGAATTTAATCGCAACTTTCTTAGCTGTACTCACTTTAAGTGTGTACAACGTGGATGCATGGCACCACACTGCCCCCAAGAGGCCAAAATATATATATGCATTACGTTTAGATTTTTTAAATAATCGTCAGATTAATCAGTAATCTGTATTTTTTTCTGCGTATTGATCGGGCCCTATACAGCATATCAGTACACATTATAACATTGTGCTCATTTAGCTAGCTAGCTAGCATCAATGGCTAAAGCCAAACTGTGGCAGGGTTTTTATTTTCTGGACCTGGATTTGCCACATCTGCTCATGATCTAATTTTGACCTGATAAGAAGCTCAATATGTTTTAGCATCAATGGCCAAAAGTGCTAGCTGGCTAGCTCCCATGGTACTCATTTAGCTAGCTAGCTAGCTATAACAAGTCATTCTCACCCTCTGTATTCAATGTATTTGTAGATGCAGCCAGCGATGACCATGGCAACAATGGCATAATACCAGGACGAAATGAACATGAGAGCCAGGCACAAGCTCATTCCCAGAAAGGACAGAGCCCTGTGGAAGAAGAAACAATTAACAACTCACATTCACTAATTACAAAATCCATCTATTTATAGAACAGTGTCATGAGTTTGCCTCATTAGCGGGCAAACCAATAAACCCCTTTTCGGAATGGACAGCTGAGAGGCTTAAAACTGGAGTAAAAATGATGACATTCTCGGGACACGAGGGTGTTGACTGGAATGTTGTGCAGGCTTTGTTGTGGAACTAATCTTAATGGGGGATGAGTTTGTGTCTGAGTACGAATGAAAGTGAAAGGGGCAACACATCATTAGGAACATAGCTCACTAACTTTTCCATATTGTAGGCTAATAATAGATCACTGACCAGTGGTAATATTTGAAACGTGGTCTCCAATTTGGTGTTCGCAGTAAAGTTTGAACCGCACATGCCAGGTTGACAAACAGGTAGCACATAAGGAAAAACCTGTCGGAAGATAACAGGTTAAAATATTCATGAATAATATCATCATTTTTTCAAGGCTAGCATAAAAAAAAAATACCCACATGGAGAGGATCGGAGCCACGGCATCCAAAGAGGCGATCAGAATTCCAATCTCACAGATCGCACCGGTCAGTAGGAGAGCCCAAGTCGGTTCTCCATTGGCCTTTCCGTGACCAAACACCTAAACGGCAAAAGGGCTTTACACTCTGCTTTGACTGCACACGGGTCCGAGTCTCACCTGTAAGAAAGGTACGATGCCGTCTCGTGCGATGGCTTGCAGCAGGCGGGGTGCGCCGGTCAAACTCTGGAGTCCGGCGCCGCAGCAAGAGAAGAAGGAGCCGATCACAATGACCCAAGGGGAGGGCCAGGATAGCGTGCCGATGACGAGGTTGCCTTTGACAGAGTCGCCAAACCTGCGGGAAAAATAAGCTTAACGTAGGAATACCAAGTACTGGTAGTCAATTTCAACTTCTTTTTTTTTCACTCCATCTTTGTTATGAGCGTTTTGTCTCATGACCAGAGGTGGCAAATCCAGGTCCAGAAAGTAAAAACCCGGTCACAGTTTGGCTTTAGCCCCAGGTGCTAGCTAGCTAGCTAGCTCGCATAGTGTTCATTTAGCTAGCTAGCTAGCATCAATGGCTAAAGCCAAACTGTGGCAGGGTTTTTACTTTCTGCAAAGCAGAGGTGGCAAATCCGGGTCCAGAAAGTAAAAACCCTGCCACAGTTTGGCTTTAGCCCCAGGTGCTAGCTAGATAGCTAGCTCGCATAGTGCTCATTTAGCTAGCTAGCTAGCATCAATGGCTAAAGCCAAACTGTGGCAGGGTTTTTACTTTCTGCAAAGCAGAGGTGGCAAATCCAGGTCTAGAAACTAAAAACCCTGTCACAATTTAGCTAGCTAGCTAAACAAGCACCATGGGAGCTAGCTAGCTAGCACCTGGGGCTAAAGCCAAACTGTGGCAGGGTTTTTATTTTCTGGACCTGGATTTGCCACCTCTGCTCATGACCTCATTTTGACCTGATAAGAAGCTCAATATGTTTTAGCATCAATGGCTAAAGGTGCTAGCTAGCTAGCTCCCATGGTGCTCATTTAGCTAGCTAGCTGGCATCAATGGCTAAAGCCAAACTGTGGCAGGGTTTTTACTTTCTGGGCCTGGATTTGCCACCTCTGCTCATGACCTAATTTTGACCTGATAAGAAGTTCAATATGTTTTAGCACGTTTGCCTCATAGTCAAAGAGTTCTCGTTTTTGGGCCTCTTGTCCAAAGTAACCTCGGATAGGCTGAATAAATCAATCTTTTAACACAAATTTGATGCACCCTCGCCATGTTTCTGAAATACTTCTAAGCAACTGCGATTGAATTCTCATAAACAAAAAAGCTCTACGTCTAGAGAAAAACACACATTCTGTACTCAACTAAAAGAATGAAGAAATGCAAACTTGTAGATCAAATAAATGACTAATCAGCAGATTTTGACATGTGTGCGTAATATTGCAATGTTTACTTGTCTCGAAGTAAGACACCCTCAATGCAGGCACCAAATAGCACGACACAGGTGACATCTAAGGCAAATTGTTAAGGAAAATACATGATGTCATTACAATCTAAATTAACTCATTCACTCCGAGCCATTTTTACTGAAGTAACCCCCTTCGCTCTCTGCTGTTTTACTTGATTTTGCAAGGCCCACAGTTTAATATTGTGTTCTATTGCTATAAAAACAAGGAAACTACCAAAAGAAAGATTAGAGTCTCTTCTTTCATCAGGACATAAAAAGTATATTTCTATCTGGTTCAGTTTTGCAGCAATTGGCATTAGAATATTGCTAAATGTCATCATTATTCACAAATCTGTTGAAAACACTGAGGAAAAGAGCTTTTTTTTGCAACATGGCCCTGGTTGATCTCTTATACTCCGTTGCCACCCGCTGGCCGTTTTTTGTAACTACTACCATTGCTTTAAGCGACCTCTTCAGGCCAGAGGCTGCATCAAAGCATTCTGTATGCTCTAGCATAAAAAAAACCCCATAAAAAACGTATAAATATGTTTTGGGACCATGGCAATATTTAAAATAGAACGTTTTTATACGTTTTTGGGAGCAAATGAGGTAATCTTCTACACATCTTGGAAGTCTCTCAATATTTTTTTGCCTATTGTGAAAAAAAAAAGGATACATATGACAGAGGTGGTAAATATGGCCAAGATGGTTCCAACTGGGATGGACCTTTGGGCATCCCGCAAATCACCTGATCGATTAGAACCAGCCATGATACCTGAAAGGTCACAAAACCAAAAAGGATGAAATCATAGTAAAAACACAAAGGCCAACGCCGAACAACCTTAAAAATAATAAACCGGTATTCTCACCTGTGACAGAGGGGAAGTAGATCCCGACAAGCAGAGTAAAGAAGGAGGCGATGTCATTGACGACATAGGGCAGGTAGATGTCCTGAGTGGGCTCGCTCCCTCCCACAGATGGCAGCTTCTTGTTTTCAACCAACATAGCCAGCGGGCCATATTCGGACCACATATTTTCTGAAACGGTTTCCGAGAAACAGAAATTCAGAAACATCTTCACGCGTCAATCAAATTCACCAATCACAGTGCAGTGTTCAAACCTGAAATCACCCCACTGATAAGTCCAGGGATGCCTTGAATCTGGGTCACGTTGTTGTTGAGGAAATATTCGTTGCAGGTAGCGTTGAAGTCGGGTCCGCTACAGAACTGCTTCCACAGCTGGGTGGTTGCAGTCACATTATCGATTATGTCCATCTTAAGACACTTATCGAAGTTGTGGTTCTGCAGTGTACGGTTTCCCAGCATGCAAACACTACGACAAGAAAGAATGAAACTCATTGGACGTCACTGAAAGTTTGAAAATGTGAATTTCTACGCACTGATGTAGAGCTGTCAGATTAATCGATTAATCGACAAATAATCAATTATCAAATTAATCCATAACTATTTACATCGTTGTGAGCCATTTTTTTTATTTAAAATTGTCCAAATCCTCTGATTTCAGCATATCAAAAGTAATTGTTCACTGATTTCTGTAGTTCTTCATGAAAGAAGACTGTGTTTAATCAAAATAAGACATTTGCAAACATCTGCTTTTACTTTGGAAAACAATGACTGAACTGGTAGTACAACATCAGTCAATTTTTTAAATCACTATACAAATACGAAGTACGAAATAAACACCAATTATTGGTTAATAAGTATGGAGCAAAATGAAAAATAAATAAATGAATGAATAAAAGTGAAAATAAAAATGGATATTAATTTTTTTAATACAAAAATAAATATAAATGGAAATAAAAACAACAATCTTTTGTGCAAAAATAAAAACGAGATTCAAAAAATAAAATAAAATATCAAAATAAATATATAAATACAATTAAATACTAATTAATAAATGAGGGGGCGGTCCTAAGCATGACTTGGGTTGGGCACACTTAGGACCGCCGCCTCATTTGAATAACATTTCGACCTGACAGAGCGTTTGCAGCATGAAACAAATAAATGTGAGAGCAGAGCGTTTTTATCTTTTGACTCATATTTAATTCTATTTTAAATTTATTTTTATTTTTTGAATCTTGATTTGTATTTTTTTTAACTTTTATTTATGGATATACATATATTTTGTTGTATTGATTTCCATTTATATTAGTTTTTTGTATGTCATTTTTTAATTATATCTGTTTTTATTTTCACTTTTATCAGGGATGTGATTTGACCAAAGTGAAATTATCTGAAAATTTAGCCGGGGGTCTGGGGGCCGCTGGCACCCAGCTATGTCCAGGTATGCTTTTTAAGTACTTTCAATGCACTCACATGACAAAGAAATAGACAAAACAACAGCATAAATTTTCAATGTATATTGAACTATCCCATATAAAATGGCAGTTTTAGTCAACTCAAAATCAGTCACATTCAAAAACATTGGACTGCCTTTGCTTTTAAAAACTATCACTGAGAATATCATCATATCTAACTAATGTGATTACTAAGTTAACACATAAATAATGTTGAAGAGTTCAAATTTCATGAACAAATAATTGTATCATGACCAAATGAAAAGTAACTCATATTAGAGCATACCACAAATGTCTTTGTTATAGCAGAAGATGTTATCTGTCGGAGTCATGTGCATACACAATGAACTACTAAAAAAAAAAAATAAATAATAATAATCGGAATTTTTTTTTTGGGGGGGGACATAAAAAAAGCGGAATTCCGCGAATTCGCGGAAAAATCACATCCCTGATAAATAGTAATCAGGGGGAAAAATGCTTTTGTAATACACTTTAACGCAAAATTAAAATGAATCCAATTCGTCGATGAATCGATCGAATAATTGATAGATTAATCGCTTCTAAAAAATATTCGATAGTAACGGCACTGCACTGGTGTAAGGTCGACTCACGGGAAGTCAGGTGGCTCGAATATGGTCTTGATGACTCCGGCGTAGATGGCAAGGATGGAAAGAATGACGCAAGCCAGGAAGACGAGCGCAAGCTTGTTGACATATTTGACTCCCACAAAGACAACCACGGACATCAGCGTAAGGCAGCACGTGCCGTAGACGCGCATGTTATTCAGGAGGGCGTCGCCTTCATCCTCCTTCTTTTCTGCCACAAAGATGGCCGCCTTAGGCACGATGTAGGTCTGAAGGGGTTACAGGAGACATGTTGCAAATTGGAGCTTGCAAAATGGCTGCTAACACCGAACGCGCGGCGCGCCTTCCTCACCAATAGAATCTCAATAGTACCCAGGATGTACATGGAGCCGGCAAAAGTCGTACCCAGGTAGAAACAGAGACCGACAGCTCCGCCAAACTCAGGGCCAAGTGATCTGGAAATCATATAGTAGGAGCCTCCCGCTGTGGGAAACACGTTGAATTTGAAGTTGGGGAACATTTTCAACAAACTATTGATCATTGATGAATGAGTAGGCATCGTACCTGGCACAACGCCATTTGTTGCAATTGCACTCATGGATATGGCTGTCAGCATGGTCTGGAAGGAAAATCATCTCAAATCAATTATAACTGTCACCTTGATGTTGTCCCTACCTTTTCCATGCTGGCATAATTATATAATACACAAAGTTGGGAGTCTTTTGGTGGGTTAAGCCATCATTTAATCTTAAAGGCTTATGCTCCAAATCGTTAGGATTGGTAACGGATACAAGCTTTTCCGTGAAATCAGTCTTTTGTGTAGCTGACATTTTCATCAGCCATGCCCAACAGAGCTTTTCAAGGAAAGGGCACGAGAGAAACTTAGTTCGAAACTAACTTAGCAGAACAAGAGAGATGGAGGTGAGATAATGGAAAACAAAAAAGTGGAGAGAGAGAGAGAGAGAGAGCGAGGGGAGAGCGGCGAGGACCCGAAAAGCCGTAACTATCCATGACCGAGATAAACCTCCGGCTCTTCGTCGACCATCCGGTTTTAAAACGGCAGACGAGCTGGAGTAAAGCCAATTAGCTGTTAATTTTAACGTTCGCTTCCTCTTAAATCCAAAGCAGCTACATAACGTCGTTTGCACTCTACCGGGAAATACTTGACTTAAGATACCACGAAGAAAAGGAGAAGGAAGTTTGATAACATTAAAAATAATCGGACTCAATATGACAAGGACGGAATATTGTGATGTAGCGTTATTATACTTTCTTTTTTTACATGTATTTTATATTCACTACTTAATCACTCTGTATATAAAAAACAAAAACAAATTTTGGAGTACAGTACAGTAATTTTCCAACTGGGGCAGTTTTTTAAATTTCATTCACTCCCAGCCCTTTTCACTGAAGCAACCCCCTTCTCTCCCAGATGGTTTACTGGATTTTGACAGATTTTGCACGGCCCACAGAATATTGTTCTATTGCTATAAAAATATGGAACCTTACAAAAGAAAGATTTGAGTCTCATCTTTCATCAGGAAAAAAGTATAATTCTATTTGTTTCCGTTTTGCGGCAATTAGCTTTAGAATATAGCTAAGTTTAATCATTATTCACAAATCTGTTGAAAACAGTGGGGAAAAGAGCTTTTTGCAACATGACCCTGGCTGATCTCTTATACTCTGCTGCCACCTGCTGGCCATTTTTTGTAATAACTACCATTACTTTAAGCGACCTCTTCAGTTCGGAGGCTGCATCAAAGCCTTCTGTATGCCCTAGCATAAAAATAAATAAAAACAAAAACGTATAAATACGTCTTTGGGAGCATGGTAATATTTACAGTAAAACTTATTTATACGTTTTTGGGAGCAAATAAGTAAAAGAAGGTTTTGGTGAATGCGCATAGGAAACGAGTGGGGTTCAGTTAAGAACCACTGCTCTATATTATCGTATATGCCTTTAAAAAACAAAAACTAAAAAACATCTGTTTTCGGTTTAACAAGATTCCAAGCATTTCTCATTTAAGGATAAATACAGTAAAATGTTTCGACACTTTGACATTTGCGTTTCCCGTTGCTCTTTTTTGCTCTCTAAAGGTTAGTTGGACTACATTGCACAAACTATGACCTATGAGCACGCAGACCATGTAAATATTACAGAGCACGGGGTCTGAGTAGTGATAATGACCATTAATCTATTTGACTAAGATCGGCCCTTTTTTTATTATGTAATAGTAATGAACCTTTCGAGTGCATGTAATTGTGCAGCGTGACGTTACGTCTCAAACGAGTGTCACAATGATCCCACATTTAAATCTCATAACAAGAGTTTTATCTTTTTCTTTTTCAGGATCTATACATTACACACGTTTTTTTTAAATCTAAAATGTAATTATTTTGTCTGGCGTGGCAATGGTCAAAATGTGAAAGCAATGGTCATGTTGTGTCAGCAAGCAAGCAAGGAGACAAAAAAAAGCATCGCGCTGAGATTGTACCCAAGGTTTCTGCATGTACTTCCCATGATTAATCTGAAGTAATCCATTGTCTGCCGCCGGATTGGGAAATATCAGCAAGTGTGCGAGAGTGCACATCGCCGTATTTCTGACACTTTGCAGATGGAGGGATTATGAGTTAAGCGCGGGGAGTGGGTGGAAAGGTTGGTCCGTCATTACGGCACACAGACGGGCAGAAGCACACACACACATGAATTTATATAACCTTGCATGTGACTGCTCTAAATCTGATAAAACACAAATGTTAAGAGTGAGGCCACAGTTTTGTGAGTTTAGTTTAGTTTGGAGACTTCTCAGTTGCCCCTTTTACACTACTCACATAACATTGAAATATTGGGAGATATTTGGCTTCTGTTATGGCTCTAATGCAACAATATACGGAAGAGGATTAGGGCCAGTGAAGAGAAAAAAAAGGTTGGCAAGATCCTGACTATTGTCAGAATTATCACTTTAACCCCAGAATTCTGGGGTTAAAGTGAGAATTCTGACTTTAACGTGAGAACTCTGACTTTAACGTGAGAATTATCACTTTATTTTCAGAATTTTCACGTTTAACTCAGAATTTTGAGTCCGACTTTAATCTAAAAATTCCGACATTCTGATTTCCCCCCCCCAGAATTCATAGCTCTACGTCACAAAGAATTATCACTTTAAAGTCAGAATTATCACTTTAAAGTCAGAATTCTGGGGTTAAAGTGATAATCTCAGAATTCTTAGATTTAAATCAGAATTCTCATTTTAAAGTCTGAATTTTGGAATTAAAGTCAGAATTCTGAGAACAAAGTGATAATTCTCACTTTAAAAAGCAAATTCTGACTTTGTGACGTAGAGCTATGAATTGTGGGGGGAAGTCAGGAAGTCGGAATTCTGAGATTAAAGTCAGTCTCAGAATTCTGACTTTAAAGTGAGAATTCTCACTTTAAAGTCAGAATTTTTTGATTAAAGTCAGATTTAAGTCAGAATTCTCACTTTAAAGTCAGAATTTTGTGATTAAAGTCAGATTGAAGTCAGAATTCTCACTTTAAAGTCAGAATTGTGAGATTAAAGTCAGATTTAAGTCAGAATTCTCACTTTAAAGTCAGAATTTTCACTTTAAAGTCAGAATTGTGAGATTAAAGTCAAAATTCTGAGAATTCTGCCAATTCTTTTTTTCCCTCTTCACTGGCCCTAAACCTCTTCCGTAGTTACACATGTAAACATACAATTATGAAACATATTTTGGTTGAATACTCACACATGAGCAGCACAAGCAAACAATAGCCAGAGATTCTAAGATGCCGGCCGTGCCGACTATCCAGGTAAGGCGAAGGAAAAGGATGACCCCCAGAATGTTCTGGAGGCAGGGGAGATAGACGCCCATGAAGGTTCCCATTTGTGGGCTCTAAAGAAAGTTGAAACTGGTTGTTAGAGGAGAATATTCATTTATTGCCCTTGAAAGATTGTCATTAGAAAATCTCAGTGAAAAAAACTAAAAGTAAAAAACACACACTGGCTTATGCTGACTCATTAATAAACTCAAGATAGACTTTTTACAGACTATGATCTCTTGTCTCATGACCTAAACAACAGGGTCACATGCATACCCCCCGGATCGATACAGTAAACCAGATAAGTTTACTGGTTATAGATCGTGTTACGTTCTGCAAGTCTTAAAATACGCAATATAATTACCTCGACCACCAGTAGATTCAAACATGCACATAAAAAAAGACGGCGGTACTTTCATTCACTTTGACAGCTTTCTTTTTGGAGCCCTCGTCGTCATCGGCCTCCTCGTGTTCCTGGGCTCCCTGGGTGAGATTTGTGTAGTTTGCAAGTTTATTGAGAAGCGATGACACCATGGGGTTGCTGTCCATCTCCTCCTGCAATAATAAAGGAAGGATTTTACATGCAAAATAATAATAATAATAATAATAATATAAGTTTTTTTTTTTAATGAAAACTAAGAATCCAACTAAATGTATCCAAAAGACGTAGACAGGAACTTGCTCAGACACATCGAATGTAGGGCTGGGCAATTAATCGAATTAATTCGATTAATCGTCATCAGGAAACCGAATTTTGTCTTTTGGATTATTAAAAGCTGTTGTTCTTATGTTCTGTTACATCCAGATGTTATTGTGAGTTGTAATTTTGCCAACTAGCATGAATGTTCAGTTTATGTTAAAACTGATTTAGAATCATTATACATATTGTTGTCTGAACATTTTGTACATGAATTATTTTCTAATAAATGAAACCTTTAAATAAACGTTTGTTGGGTTTATTAGATTAAAATCGCAATCGTCCCGAATGACTGAAAATATCGAGATTTTATTTTTGGGCCATATCGCCCAGCCCTAATTGAATGTTAAAAAAAAATCCAAAACCTTTTGGTAAACAGCAGCATGACCTGATCGGGCTTACGTAGAGTTTATGAAGTGAAGGTTATGCCTTCTAATTAAGTCAATACAAAGTCCAGTGATCACGAACAGCAAGGTTAGCCAAATGGCAGCACAAAGTACCTGGAGCTGGCTAAACATTTTAAGGTAAATAAGCTCATTATTATTTAGCTTGACTAAAAAAAAATATATGTAAATGGTAAGTGGACTGCTTTTTAAACCACCACTACATACAGTAATAGCAACATTTTTCCCCCTTAAAGCGCTTACCTCAAAAAGTGCCATGTTAGTGCCATCGTAACTGTTGCTCTTGTCATTGTCTGTGTTGTTGATGAAGGGACTGTTTTCTTTTGGGACACCATCCCCTGTGGAAACACAAAACAGTTTTTGTCTTAAGGGGCTCTATAGAGTTGTGTGTGTCATCATCCGCACAAACACTTATTCTTTAGCCGTTACACAAACCAAAGTATTTTTTCTTTATTTGTTCAAACTTTCAGGAACTGAGAAAGCAAGACTCTTGGAGATTCTAATGACTTCAAACGAAGGTGACTGAGGTCAGATCATGTGGTATGTTCAGTGCTCTGCTGGGAGCAATAAAGTTTAGACGATTTTGAATATATTTCCAAGCCAAAGCAGGAAGTGATTTTTAATATCACGAAGACAAAATTGTGGTCGAAAGAGACTTTTTTTTCTTTCTTTCTACCAGTTGCATATATTTTAGGGCTGCTTGATTATGAGGAAAATGTTAATCATGATTATTTTTGGTAATTATTGGAATCACGATTAGGATGATCATTTCATTTTTTTTGTCCAAAACAAGAAGATGTTTAAACGCAAGAAATATTAAGAAAATATACAATTCTTTGAAACATAATAACTTATGCAAGTTCCCTTTGAACGAAACAAAATTCATTAAATTAGTTATTTTTAAATTTAAAATATTTTCTTTTTTTGACGATTATGCTGATTTTGTAATTGTGGAGTGTCATAATTGAAATTGTAATTGAATTTCGATTAATTGCACAGCCCTAATATATACATATATATATATATATATATATATATATATATTTTTTTTTATATATATTTATTTATTTATTTTATTATTTATTTATTTTTTTTGTACTATATAAATGCTCAAGTATCAGACGGGCTGTTCTGAAAAGAGAATATCCGATGGCTGCCATAATATGAGATGATGAGCAACCATTGGGAAAAAAGTCAAATGAGTCATGTGGCTGTAACCACAAAGATGAAATACAAAATGCAGTATATTGGAGAGGATGATGGGAACGGAAACAATTAGGCACATAAAAGGTTACCCATTCGATCATTTATAAACTAACCGCTAACATCTTAAATGGTTGAGCTTTGAAACCGCACGTGGTTTTTGCTGGATTCGTTTTTACTTTGCATACGATAAAACATACGAACAGAAAGATATTCAATATTATATATTACTATAATATTCAATTATACAATTGTATTTGAATATATTTGCATGAAAACTACCACTTGGTACGTATTGTGTAGTATAATAAGATACAATTGTGGCATAAAAATAGTACAACAAATGAAGTATTGGGCATCATGGCGGGATAGTTGTTAGCACATCTGTCTCAAAAAATGATGAGCCGCCTACAGAAGTCGGTCTGGAGTGCAGGGATTTGAAGGGTATCTTACTGTTTGATTCAGATGCACGGTGAATAAGAGGCTTGCACCATGGCTTAGTCTGGTGTAATCACAGGGAAAGTCACTATGTCCTTGCACTCGGTCGGCAACCGTTTACAACAGTGGTCAATGCCATTAGATTGTACAATACAATATTTTTAAATCAATAACATGTAGCTCTCATATGATGAAGTCGCACATTCGTAATGTGGTGCAGACCTATCCTTTAACATTGGTTACATTCTACTCCTATTTCTGCTTAGCATACCCAAAAATATCGACATGGCTCCTCCACCTCCCTGTCAATAACTATTCCAATGACCTTGAGTTGCACTTGCAACTGTAACAGGAGCTAAGCAAAAAGGGCCGGCATCAACAAATGCTGTCAGTGGAGGCCGAGTATCATCGTTAATGCGATGCAACGGGGAAAATAAACAAATAAGCAGGGTATGAACCCTCTTGTGAATTTTGTAGTCACATCCTTCTAAATCAATCAATCAATTTCAAAACTACCAAAACTCAAATACTAAAAACTAGCTAGCTCCAACCTGGGTACCTAGTTTGCCTTGCAATTGACCAAACTTACAGTATTTTAATGTTTGACATATCAATCTAAATATGGCGAGGCACTTAAAATAAAAACTTTTTTTTTCCCGGGAAAAAAAAAAATAATAATAAAAAATAAAATAATATATATATATATATATTTTAAAAATTAAAAAAAAATTAAATAAAATAAAAACTATGACACAGACCACCCTCTCGAAAGCGAGCTTCACGCGTCACTCACGTTTATACCGGAAGGGATTGAGGTGCTCATTCTATGACTTGACTGAAAAGTTAAGGTGGTCAACGTCCTCAGAGCCACAGCCACACACATCAATTATTATTATTATTATTAACAGTACTGACCAGTCAATCGTATTTTTCATGTTTCATCTATTATCTGTTTCTATGCAGCTCCATCAAAATTGTTATTGACGTAAAACCGGTCCACAAAAAATGTTAATGTGTTAAATGCGTAACCAATATGGAAACCAAAGAGTTTTCTTATGGATGTTATATTGTGAAAATCAGAGCCACTGCACAAACATTGGCCCCAGCGCTACCTGCACCAAAGTCAGCCGAGTCAACCGCAACATCAGCGACTTGGCAGACACAATGTTTCGGTAGCCGTCTGAGTTGTTTTTGCCGCTGACATCAGATGTCAAATATTCGGCGGCGATTACTAGTGAGCCCAACCCAGAAGCAACCATGTAAGACCGAACCATGATATTACCTCCATTTTCATAGATCAGCTTGTATATTTTGGTCTTATAAGCAGATACTTCCTATTTGCAAACTTTAGCCTGCCCATGACTTTCGGTTAATTTTTCCCCCAGATTTTTTTTTTTAGGATCGTCTCTGTACTATTTGGCAAACTACAGCCAACCAAGGTCTTTCTTTTAACTCACTTTTTCTCCCATTTGTTTACACAGTTTAAGCAGTGTTGGCAATTTTAAGAATATAGTGTATTTTGATGAATGGTAGTAATGATAGTAGTGGTAGTCAATCAAGAGATTTATTCTTTAGACTAGCACATATGAGAATAGAAACAGGTTGTTTTTGATGATTGTCAGTAAGCTGCCAAATTGGGGGACCGTTGAAGATTTGGAACTAGCCGACCACAGTCTTTAAAATAATAACCTTAGTAGTGTAACCTCTGGACGTATACAATCTGGTGTTTTACGGAATAATTGAGAAGTCTGATGTAAGACAGATTGTTACATCACGGAATGTAATGTCCAGTACCCGATAGCTATAACTTTTTTCTTCAGTTTTGTGTTAATGATGACATTACTGATTAAAAAAAAGAAAGAAAAAAAAGGCATTTAATATCTTAGGCTAGGGACAGAATCCATTAGCTCAGTGCTTACTGATTGGTACAGGTTCGTCATCAGGTAGCGGGAACATTGAAGATCCACTAATAATAGTTAGGTCAGCTTCTCTGGTCGCTGCGGTAATAAATGACCAGGCATCCTATTTATATCGGTTAAGCCGTGCACTGTGACGATGCCTAAGCTGCCTAACGTTGACGGAGTTAGCTCGTGGCGCACCCGACAAACATAAGAAGGGAGTGACGATATAGCCGGCGTAATGGAGACGTTAACACTCCTAGATGATGTCAAGAATCAAAACTCACACCCATCAACATTCCTTTCGACTCAACCTTAGGATCATAAACATGTATCAGAATAAATAAAAAAAACTAGCATAGAGGATTCATGGATTCAAATCAATGACAAATGTGTGTTTTTCATCCTTTTAAAGAACAAACTAGCATAACTCTTAATATTAAACACATTTTGGTGTAGACAATCATTTCAACTTTTGATGCACAGTCAAGTTTTAAATGACCTGACAAATTACTCCAAGATGAAAAGAAACAGGGAACACATACACAATTCAGCTCAAATATAATAAATAAACACAAAATCCAGGATCATTGAAAAAATGATTCAACTCACCCCTCCGACGAGAGCCTCCCCCCCTTTGCTCCATTTTGAGGAGCAGGGCTTAAAAAGGTTCACGAGGAGGGGTCCCCAGGGAACTCCACTGATAGGGCTTCAAAGTATAGCGATATTGTTTGTGAAGTGCAGAAGTCAGGAATGCTGCCTGCGCTGTGTGGATAATGTGAGGATCAGCTATTTCTGTGACTGGGGATGTGCGTGTGTGTGAAAAGTGGCCTGTGATGACGATGTCAGCGACAGCCATGCTTCACAAAGCGCCCGTTACCCTCCCACCGAGACCGGCGTGCACGCGCGCCCTCGCGCACGCCCGCGCGCACGCTTTCCCTCGATCACCCTGAGCTTCTGATCCCTTCTACTCACATTAACACTTGAGTTTGTGTGTGTGTGTGTGAACGCGCAAGACCGAGTGGGCGGAGCAAAGAAAGTGAGGAAAGCGGAAGGCTTTGGAAAAGCAAGAGTGTCGGGACAGGATGGACTGGATGGACCATGTATTAAACCTAGAGATAATTTCTTCTGAAATTCATCATTCCAATTTGTCTCAGTTGCCACAATTGATTACTCGGTTATTATGCCCATCTCTAATTTAAGTATTTAACAGTAAAACAAAACAGAAATACAAAACTGAAAGCTCCAAAGTTAAAGGATGAAGTCTAAAATTTAAAATCAAGCCGTTCTTTCAAAACGCAGATACTGACTAGTTTGGTTCATAATGGATCGTCCAGCATTCCATCTCATGGCAACCAGATAAAAATGTGACATTTAAACAGAAGTTGACTGTAACTAGCCAAATTGATGATGAGCAGATGAACTGTTAAACTTTGACTGTTAAAGAAAGACACGTCTGTATTATCATCTGCGTAATGACTCATACCCGCGATGGTTTTAATGTTGCTGCTGTGTATCCCCTCCACTTTAGAGCAGCAACAGCTATGTAACTAGGAAATGCCCTGTAAAAAAATAATTAAAAGAGAGGGCTCAGGAGAGTGTGCCTCAGAGCGGGTAGGAGATTGTAATTTGTGCACATCTCTGTCCGTTCTCCTCGCGAGTAAAAAAATAATCTAAGTCACTTGTCTTCCTTCCTTGTCTGTTGTTTATGAAATGTTCTGATTTGACTGAGCCTGACATGCATAATTGTCAATTTGCATGTAATAGTAATGGACGTTAAACATCTTAAAGAACACCAGAAAAAAGTTGCTAAATTTGTCGCTAGTCGCTTTTGACAAGAAAATAGTTGCCAAGAGGCTTTGGAGAGTCGCCAGATTTAATGAGAAAGTTGCCAAGTTGACAACACTGCAGTTAGCTAGCTTCTATTGTTATTTGTTATCAAAGCTAGTGTTTTGTTTTTTGTCGACGAGCATCTATGTGCATAAACAGATTAAAATAATACATATAAAAGTGTAGTGTCATCCAAGTATGTCTGCACTGCAAATTTTCTTGAATCATGCAGTGCAATATGAGCCTATTATGTACATTTTTTGCTAGGAACAGCCAAGACTACCTGTGACGACTCGAGGAAGTCGTCCCTCTGCTCTATGATCCTACCTTTGTTTTAGCTGCTCATTAATCTGTCTGTCTAAGAGCATGTGAAGTGGATTTAAATCACTTAACCAGATTAGGCTAATCCTGCACTTTTTATAAAACAGAAGCCACACCGGGGCTACAGCGCAGAGCAAGGCCTGGCTTTTAGCCACAGACTCCTTGAATGTGGACTTGTGCTTCCGTCTTCTGGCCACGGGCTACTGTTGACATTTAACATTTTCAATTTATATTTTTACTGTTTTTGAATTTACTTACAGGTATATAGATGCCATATAACTATGTGTAGTTAAATGAATAACACTGTGATAATGATTTTGTGAAATATGTTGGAACCTCTCACTCCCTGCCAGCTCTTGAGATAAGAATGTGTACAGTATGTTTTAAAAGTTGTCAAGTTCTCATGTCATTAGTCATTTGGTCGCAAAAACTGAAGGTCCAAGGTCAAACAAAGCCTGTCCACATCATTTCTCCGAGGCTGGTGGGGAGCTGAGATAATCGTATCAGTATCATCATTTCTGCTTATTAAAAACACTAATTCTTTGTCAAGTCTGAGAGGCGGAGAGAAACTTTTGTACTAGTATAAAGCAACTGTGTGTTTCCATATTCGACACACTGGAAGCTTAACATCACCTTTCGAATGTAAGCTTTTTTCCTGTGTCTTAAAGAGCTCTTAATAAAATCCTTGCAAGGGAAACTTTTTCATGAGATCTCAATTCTGATTTATTTGAACACGCAAAAGATTACACTTAATAAAGTAATCAAATAATGCCTTCACTACCTATCAGTCAGGTGAGTGCGTTACACCATGCTGGGGCACATTGGCTTGTTTTCAAGGTGAGACATTGAGCCATGACTAGCGGGGCCTTCTTGTGAACACATTGGAACGCATTGGAAAAGCATGCAATGTCATAGACAGTACATACTATTACATTTTATCATCAGCACGGATGTGATTTGACCAAAGTGAAATTATCTGAAAATTTAGCCGGGGGTCTGGGGGCCACATATCAACATATTGAAACCTGAAAAGTGCAAACATGATCATTATTACGTTATAATATTTTCGAAAAAAAAGGGGAAAACTGTCAAATTAATTTGAAAAGTTTACCACCTACCTCAAAATTCACGACTCTATCAGCAACTGGTACAGGTTGTTGGGGTTGGATCACGTCTCTCTATTACCGCTTCCGATTGTGATGTCAATAAGGGATGGAGGCCGTAAAGTTTTGGAGTTTTCGTTTGGGCACCGAAACTTCCAGCGATGGAATAATTTGTTGTTCTTGACTGGAGTTCTTTCACGTGTTTTTTTTTGCTCTTTGCGTGACTTTCAAGAGCTTTGAAACCTCTCCCACCATAGTCAATGGTATCATGGCACCAAATGCAAAGCGCTTTCCCGGCACGATCGATCTTCCGAATAAAGTCACTGAACAAATTCGTCACAGTCTTCTTTCCAACATTTGTAGATATATCCTTCTCTAACCAGTCCCATCGAACCTTGTTTTTTACGATCTTGTCAATTTCCTTAACTCGCGGAGCATCTTTGCGTTCGACGTCTTTCTTTAAACACCCGGCAAAAACGTGTGAGAAATGACTTCAGCCAATCGCAAGGTCCGTTTCATTTCAGTTACGGAAACACTAAAATGGAATGCTGTAGAGACGAAATCGGGAATTTTAAATTTTTATTTTTGGAGATAAAAAAAAAGCGGAATTCCGCGAATTAGCGGAAAAATCACATCCCTGCATCAGCTAAGGATAATTAACTCGCATTCATAAACTAAAATGTCCGCTGCCTCGCCAGCCTGTGTGACCACTCAACATCTGCTGAAGGTATCATTAGACGTGTCAAAGCTCGAGCTTTAAGAGGGTCTATCAAATCACTCAGTGAGAAGGATTTAATCGTATCAAGCCCCACTTGGTTCCATGTCAGATGGCTGCAATTTCAGTGTGTGTGAGTGCATATGCATGTGTTTGTACGTTCCGCTCAATGATATCCTCGGCCCTTAAACCCTAAGGCAAACAACATAGTTATGTAACACGTGCCACAGTGGACTGGGGACTCTTCAGGGTTTTTAGGTTCAGTCCATCTTAAATATGACTAAAATGGAAATGAATTGTTTTGTTTTTTTGCCAAGCAGTTCTAACACGTGATCAGAATTTTTTGTCTCGTAAGCAATCGAAAGGAAGAGATGAAATAAATGCGACTTTAAAAAGTCAGTAGACAGAGAATGAAAAGGAGAAATTAAACAGAGCACTAAAACGTGCGTGTGGGTCTTATCACGTAAACCACATTGACAAAAGGGAGCTGGTGGGGAGGAGATCTGTGAAGTGGAAACAGGAAGTAGCAGTTGGAAAGAGCTGAACCATATGACTTTTGGATTATCATTATTTTTTTTAATTCTGACAGGAAAATGTGTATGTGATATGTATGTATGCATACACTATGTATCATATTTTAATCCCCGATGAGGCTGAGAAAGTCTGAGGAATTTGGTCTTTCTAAGTGAGGAAATGTATTAGTTATACAACTACATACAACATCGTGAGTTGATGTCACGTCTCAGTACAGGCCACTGAAGTTCCTCCTCACCAAATGGGAGTTCTGCAATGTCTTGACTTCATTTCCGGAACAGAATTCCACACAACTAGAACAGAAAAGGGACTTCCCCAGTTGTTTAAAAAAAAATATATATATATATATATATATATATATATACAGTATATATATATATATAACATATAGCACAAATATGAAGAAAAACAGTATTAAACAGAACCAGATTTGGTCAGGAAATAAACAGGAAACTTACGGGCAGATGGGCCAATGGACAGAGGAACTGTGTTCTTGACTGAAACACAATATTTTTGGTTTCTATTGAACCAAACGAGGAACAGCAACGTTCAAAATTCAACTTGGTTCAAAAATTCACGCCTCCCTGGGTACAAATTACACATTACTTACAGTATTCGCACAATTTAACGTTAAATATCAACTTTTCCCCATTCATTTTAATACTTAAGTAATTTCCTGGGTTCAAACCCCACTTGGACCACATTTTAGTACTTAAGTACTTTCCATTTACTTCATAAGCGCATGCATTCAAATATTAGCGTTCAGATTTTCAGCATTCCCACATCATTTCAACAGAAATTCTATTATATATATTATATTTAATTTAGTGAAGAGCACAATTTTTCCTTGTTCGGTTTATTTGGAGCATGTTTATATTTAAAATTTGTACAATTGAATCTGATTTTCAAAAAAAGCAAAAAATGAAAAGGTTATTTTAGTTAGTTTTTTTTTTTTTTACAATAATAATTTTATAATGTCACTTTTTATACACATAAAATACTTTTTTTTCAATAAATATTGGAATTTTGCAATTAGTGCTGTCATTATCGAATATTTTTTTAGACTCGATTAATCTATCGATTATTCAATCGATTAACTCATTCACTGCCATAAATTCATTAACAAAAAAAGATTATACAAAATTAGGGACAAGAGGCGATTAAATTTTTTAATTGTAATTAATCGCATGACTTCAATAGTTAACTCAGGATTAATCACACATTTTATATCGGTTCTAAATGTACAATAAAAAATTCTAGGTTTTCATACTCTTGGTAACAAAAGTGGGAAAAAATGTTAAACTAATAGAAATAGTTGAAATGAATTTTTGACGTTTATAGTTAGTTGTCAATGTCAGTGAAGGAATAAAAATAAAGAAAAGATTAAAAATTCAGGGTGTCAGGCAATTCAAGTTTTTAATCGTAATTAATCGCATGACTTCACTAGTTAACTCGCGATTAATCACAAATTTCATATCTGTTCTAAATGTGCAATAAAAAAAATTCTAGGTTTTCATACTCTTGGTAACAAAAGTGGAAAAAAAATGTTAAACTAATAGAAATAGTTCAGATGAATTTTTGACGGTTATAGCCGTCAATGGCAGTGAATGAGTTAATCGCCTAATTGGATTCATTTAAATTTTGCAATAAAATGTGTTACAAAAGCATTTTCCCGCCCATTACTGTTTAATAACTGGTGATTGGTGTTTATTTCCTACTTCGTGTTCGTATAGTGTGTGTTTGCAAATGTCTTATTTTGATTAAACAAAAACGGTCTTCTTTTATGAAGGACTACAGAAATCAGTGAACAATTACTGTTGATATGATGAAAATCAGAGATTTTGGACCATTTTAAATGAAAAACAAAAAAGAGGCTCCAAACGAGTTGTCGATTAATTAATTAATTTTTTTACAATAATAATTTTATAATGTCACTTTTTATACACATAAAATACTTTTTTTTTTCAATAAATATTGGAATTTTGCAATTAGTGCTGTCATTATCGAATATTTTTTAGACTCGATTAACCTATCGATTATTCAATCGATTAATCGACTAATTGGATTCATTTAAATTTTGCAATAAAATGTGTTACAAAAGCATTTTCCCGCCCATTACTGTTTAATAACTGGCGATTGGTGTTTATTTCCTACTTCGTGTCCGTATAGTGTGTGTTTGCAAATGTCTTATTTTGATTAAACAAAAAAAAACAAAAAACTGTCTTCTTTTATGAAGGACTACAGAAATCAGTGAACAATAATTACTGTTGATATGATGAAAATCAGAGATTTTGGACCATTTTAAATGAAAAGAAAAAAAAAGATCCAAACCTGTTGTCGATTAATTAATTAATTTTTTTACAATAATAATTTTATAATGGCACTTTTTATACACATAAAATACTTTTTTTTTCAATAAATATTGGAATTTTGCAATTAGTGCTGTCATTATCGAATATTTTTTTAGACTCGATTAATCTATCGATTATTCAATCGATTAATCGACTAATTGGATTCATTTAAATTTTGCAATAAAATGTGTTACAAAAGCATTTTCCCGCCTATTACTGTTTAATAACTGGCGATTGGTGTTTATTTCCTACTTCGTGTTCGTATAGTGTGTGTTTGCAAACGTCTTATTTTGATTAAACAAAAACAAATAAAAAACGGTCTTCTTTTATGAAGGACTACAGAAATCAGTGAACAATAATTACTGTTGATATGATGAAAATCAGAGATTTTGGACCATTTTAAATTAGAAAAAAAGGCTCCAAACGAGTTGTCGATGTATTTGATCATCAATTCCTCGATTCGTTTTGACAGCTCTACATGAAATTGAGTTTACACCCCTGTTAGTGCGCACGGATAAATATCAAGTCAAAAATAAAAACTTTAGCTAGAAAGGAGAAACAAGACAAAGAGGGAAGAAGAAGTGCTCTCTGTATATACATCATGAGGGTGGTGTCTCACCTCCCCCTACTCAGCCAACGGGAAGCCAGCCAGCAGGATAATCGATAGCAGTAACTGCTATTTAACAACCATTCCACTCTCCACTAATACTCATGAGGCAACAACATGCTTTCAGACCCTCCCTTGGATCTCACTCAAATCTGATTTAACTAAATAAGAACCTATCACAAGACTTTTTCCCATATCTGTGATTCCACTGTCGGGGCCTTACTTTATACAACTTATTCAACAGTCGTGATTCTTCAAAACGCTTCACAACCAAATTAAGAGAGCAGCTCTACCCTGCATGGTCACAATAAACTACTTCCCTTTCCACCTTGGGAGTCTGTAAAAAATCTTTACCAGCATGAAACTGTAATTGTGGCACCACAGTAAATACTTAACACAGGCTTGTCTGATTTCCACAGCCAAACGTCGTGACGTGACTACAACTTGATACATTGTTGTCTTAAAAAAAAATAAAGTAAAGTGTCTGATTTGAGTGCGAGCTTTGCAAATTTTAAATGTGTATCTTTTGCCTCGACCCTGAAGGGTTGGAATGCGATTGTGTCACGTCTGAAACAAGAAATGATGCAAAAGGTTTTGATAACAAGTTGCTTGCATGCCCTGAGATTCCGGTGAGCAAGGAAGATAATCTTTATGCAGTAGTCTTTGGAAACTGTAAATCATGACAATAAGTAGGGAGGGAGTTAAAAAAAAGAAAGAAAAAGGACGGGTATAGATTGAGGCCATAGAACAACATGGATGTCTTGGTAGTAAGAATCAAATCAAGGAAATGACGGTGAAAAAAAATGAAACCTTTATCAACTCACACATAACGACTCCTTTTTTCCCTCCAGGGTAAATAATGTGGACAAAGGTTTAAACATGGCTATGACGTCGATTGGAAAATCACATCAAGATGCGTGACTGATTTCCCTTGACGTAATCACTCCCCATCATCCCGCCCAAAGATGCCCCCCCCCCAAAAAAAAAATCCGCCCTCACCTGTCGTGTCTTCGTTCTCTTTCAACTCATTGTTTTCGTTCCCGTCTTCCTCTTCAATCCTCTCTTTTGCCTTTCCCGAGCTGTCCTTTACAGGCACTACGGTGAAATTAGTTGGCATTTTACACCATGTGCTTCCTTCTCAACGTCTCCCCCGTTGCCGCCGCCTTATCTCCTTCTCCGCCTCTCGCCGTTTTTTGCTGGTCCGCTCCGGTCGATGGTCCCCGGCTGTTTTCACTTTTCACCCCAAAGGTTTTTTTCCCCCCGGATTCGCTCAGCTTTAGTGTGCGTACGTCTCCAAAACTTTTGTGTCCATTACTAGGAGACTGCTCTGTGCCGTGGAATCCGCAACCCCGTTATCCAAATAAGGAAGACCAGGATTGACCCGCCCCTATGGGGGGCAGTACCTAAACACACAGACAAACACGCACACAAGCAAAGAAAAACTCATACACACAAGCACACATGTGCTTCATGTGTGCGATTTTCTCCCCCCCTGTGCCTGAGGGCAGTGGCCAGCAATGTCAGCTTTTGTTCAAGGAGAGGAGGAAGTCCAGAGAGGGAGATTTCCTGGCACACATTGAGTATAACATTTCCTCATTTCCTATGCAGTGTTATTTGATTCCACACGCGTTTAAACAAGAGGGCAAGGCAAATCTGTAAAAAGCACGGTTCGTCACACATTGCACGTCGCCATACTTCGAAAACATTGGCTACCAATTGATGCATTCAGGCAGCATAGCCGTAACAGTAATGGGCTACTTGCCAAAATGCTTTTGTAACACATTTTATTGCGAAATTTAAATGAATCCAATTAGTCGATTAATCGATTGAATAATCGATAGATTAATCAATAGATTAATCGAGTCTAAAAAATATTCGATAATGACAGCACTAATTGCAAAATTCCAATATTTATTGAAAAAAAAAAAGTCTTTTATGTGTATAAAAAGTGACATTATAAAATTATTATTGTAAAAAAAATAATTAATTAATCGACAACTCGTTTGGAGCCTCTTTTTTTTTTTTCATTTAAAATGGTCCAAAATCTATGATTTTCATCATATCAACAGTAATTGTTCACTGGTTTCTGTAGTCCTTCATAAAAGAAGATCGTTTTTGTTTAATCAAAATAAGACATTTGCAAACACACACTATACGAACGCGAAGTAGGAAATAAACACCAATCACCAGTTATTAAACAGTAATGGGCGGGAAAATGCTTTTGTAACACATTTTATTGCAAAATTTAAATGAATCCAATTAGTCGATTAATCGACTGAATAATCGATAGATTAATCGAGTCTAAAAAAATATTCGATAGTGACAAAATTCCAATATTTATTGGAAAAAAAAGTATTTTATGTGTATAAAAAGTGACATTATAAAATTATTATTGTAAAAAAAATTAATTAATTAATCGACAACTCGTTTGGAGCCTCTTTTTTTTTTTCATTTAAAATGGTCCAAAATCTCTGATTTTCATCATATCAACAGTAATTGTTCACTGATTTCTGTAGTCCTTCATAAAAGAAGACCGTTTTTGTTTAATCAAAATAAGACATTTGCAAACACACACTATACGAACACGAAGTAGGAAATAAACACCAGTCACCAGTTATTAAACAGTAATGGGCGGGAAAATGCTTTTGTAACACATTTTATTGCAAAATGTAAATTAATCCAATTAGTCGATTAATCGATTGAATAATCGATAGCTTAATCGAGTCTAAAAAAATATTCGATAATGACAGCACTAATTGCAAAATTCCAATATTTATTGAAAAAAAAGTATTGTATGTGTATAAAAAGTGACATTATAAAATTATTATTGTAAAAAAAAACTAAAACTAAAACTAAAATAACCTTTTTATTTTTTGCTCTTTCTGAAAATCAGATTCAATTGTACAAATGTTAAATATAAACATGCTCCAAATAAACTGAACAAGGAAAAATTGTGCTTTTCACTAAATTAAATATAATATATATATAATATAATTTCTGAAATGATGTGGGAATGCTGAAAATCTACACTCAAGACGAGTGGTCACAAACTCTCATTATGAGGAGTTCATTTTATTGGGACTCAATTCCGTGCCAGCTGCACAAAAGTCAGCCATGACAACTGCTGCACTGCCAATGCCCCGCCCACAAACAACTCCCGTAATTACATCACTGAAATGAGATCATAAAGTCATCAGGTTGCAATATCCGTGGAACTGCCTGCAGTCCATCGACTTACTCATCGTCCTGCTCACAAAACACTATGTCCGCAAGACACAAAAGTATTTGTGAGGGTACGAGAAGCCATCTTGTCATTTGCTAAGTCAACTCACATGTTACGCATCACTCTACCATGCAGTTGTTTCTATAGCCCTCTAATGGCATCATTAGGCCCGCAGAACACAGAGTGTAGTGTGCGACGTTTTGCAACTAGTTTCCATGAGTGTCCACTCGCCCACAAAACTAGTTGCTGCAATTGGAAATGTAATCGGTCTGGCCGATTATCGGCGCCGCTATTGGGCATTTGGACGGCCAATATAAGGTAAATCTAAAACAATTTAAATCTCAGGGAGCTATTTATTTAAATTTTCAGTTAACTTCATAAGACATGCTACTGACCCTGGGAACCTTCTGAACCTAAGAAATGTGAACGTTTAAGATTTCAGGTATTTTTAAATTTGGGGGAAAAAATTGTTTACAGTTGAAAACTATAGAGAGCTATGGCATTTACTTGCTTAAGTTTCCAATTTACTTTTTAAGACGTACTAATAACCTTGGGAGCTCCCTGAACGTTTTGTTTCAAATTAAAAGGATGTCAATTGTCTACACTCTAAAAAACGTTGGGTCAAAAATAACCCAACTAAGGGTCAAAAATTGACCAATCTTCTACTTGGGTCGATTTGACCCAACTTTGAGTCAAGAAATGGGTCTTTTAGTGTAAAACAACTCATAAATATTGGTCAGATCCTTTATTTGGGTAAAAAAAAAAAATTGGGTCATTTTGTATAAAACAACACAGAAAGTTGGGTCAAATTGACCCAAGTAGAGGATCGGTCTATTTTTGATCCACTGTTTGGTTATATTTGACCCAACTGTTTTTTCAGTGTAAGAAGAAAGAAAAAAAATCTACATTTTGAAAAGTCTGAAAAATTGTTCAATAAACATGCTTTAATACATTACAATAGAGTCAAGATTGGCATTTGTATTAAAAAAAAAAAAAAGGTTGACACCAATATCCCCCCCTCCCTCCTTTTTTTCCCCACTGAAAATGATTATCAGCTTCAAATATCGGTTATCGGCCTCCTTGACTACTAATAATCGGCATCGGTATCGGCCCTGAAAAAAAAAAAACATATCGGTTGCGTGTGATTGGCTGGCAACCAGTTGAGGGTGTTTTCCGCCTATCGCCCATTGACGGCTGGGATATCATATGCCTGAATCTTACCATTAAGATTCAGTCCCTTTCCATAAGAAACCAAAGCTAAATATTGGGGGAGGGGAATGAAGGGGGGGGGGGCAGGGGGGGGGGGTCCCGTATTGTGATGTTAACAAAACAAACAAAAAACAGAAATCCTACCTAAGTGCAATCCCAATTCTTAACAAATAACTACCATCGTCTCTGAACTTCAACGTTACCCTGAAGAGCGCAGACCTCCACCAAGGCTTAAACTACCCGACATGTTTGTTCCAAGTCATGAAAAATGGCTTCCTCTTCCGCCTTCCTTCCTACTCAGTGTTACTCTTAAGTCCTGTAGGTGGCATTAAAACACATTACAAAGCGGGGCCCCAATTCCAGCAGATTGTGAAAAGGAATCCCTCAATATCCACTTTCATCTGGAACGACACATTTGTGTTTTCTTCCATCTCTAGACAGTATTTATTCATACGAGCAGTGATGCAACTGCGTTTGACTTAAGTGGCCAGACACTCAGACAACCTCTGGACAGTCAATACAGAAAGGCCCGGCCGGGGGCAACAAAATCTATATTTAGGAGTAAGGTTACAACATGTAGTGACGGTGTACTTTTGTGTATCAGCCAGTCGTCTTCCAAACTTGTGTCAGCGAACTTTTATCTTTTAAACAAATGCAAAGGTTAAACTGAATCTAATTACGGACGGATGTTATGTCAATAAAATCTCTGATACATGAAGGCCTAAATTCTATCTTTAAACTAATTTCCAATTCCCGGGGTATATATCGTCTGATTTCACAATGTTTATAGTATTCACACAATTTAACATTAAATATCAACTTTTTCCATCCTTTTCAATAGGACAGACATTGATTTTTTTTCTAAGTCCCACTTTCCACACCCACTTATATATACACAACTTATCATCATTACCACCAGTCTGTTACTGCTCAGTGGCGCATTTTGGTCGCAGGTTGGAATCCCGTCTCTGATTGTACTTTGCAAATATATCCATGACCATTAAGCTAAGTGCTATACATGTATACCAACTAGTTATCAAATCAAAATAATTTCACTGAAATGATTAAATGCTGATTAATCTTTTAAACGTTTAAAAAATTTGCTATTAGGGCTCTCAAAAAAAAAAAAAAAAGAGAGAGAGCAATGACGATGACATGTCAAATCGGTAAAATTTCCAAATGAACAATACTGAGCTCTCCAGGAAAAAAAAAAAAAAAGCTATTAGAGCTCTTGCCTTCCACCACAGTGTACCTGGGTTCAAACCCCCGCTTGGACCACATTTGAGTACTTTAGTAATTTTAATTCAAATCTTAGCATTCAGCTAATAGCTAATTCAGCTAATTCCTGCAGGAATTGCACTTTGACCAACACGGATTGTAGCATATCTTAACACTTATATTGTTTTTCACTCAAAACAAACATTGATTGAGGCTAAAATCAGGAGGAGACCCCCTTTTAAACAGAACCCGCAGTTGACTACAATCTCCCTGCCCCCCCCCCCCCCCCCACACACACACACACACAAAAGATTAGCAATATAGATGTTGAAGCAGGCGACCCTTTCCCGTGAATATCAAGCAAAGTGGATACGGCATCACAGTAGAGGTAAGTCCTCATACAATTCTGTTGACTATGTAAAAATACTTAAGCAAATATCTATATAAAGTTACAACTTTAAAACACAACTGAGGCCATTCTTACTCAAATTGGTGGACTCGCACTTTGACTTGAGCTTCTGTGTTCACACGCCATAACAGTTGAGCTCAGCTGCCACTATACTTTGTTGCCCTCTTGTGAACGCTCACGGGAATACTGCAACATGCAGCATCACCGTGACATAACATAGAAACATCATTCGTGGACTGTCAGGGTTTCCGAATCCCAGACTGGGAAAATGGTGACTGTAAAAAAAAAAAAAAATGTTCCATGACTGGTTAATTGCGGAAAGGGGATTTGTATACGAGCATAACAAGCCAAATAGACGCTTGCAGTCATCTGTTTGCGATACAACCAGTTTAGATATGGTGTTTACTTTTTTCTTTTTTCTTTTTACAATTTACACATTAACTCTTTGACTGCCAGACGTTTTCAGAAACGGGATGTCGCCAGTGCCAGCCGATTTAAGCATTTTGACTGATCTTTCAAGGTCCACAGAAAATGTTGTGTTTGGACTATGGAAACACACATACTACCAAATGAAAGATTGACTGAAAGTTTGTTTCTACCTTATTCCGTTTTTCAGTAATCAACAATAGAAAATGGTTAGTTTCACCGAAATGCTCTGTTTTGAAACAAAAAGCGGAGAAAAAGAGCTTTTTGTGAAACAATGTTATTTCATGCACTCTAGTGAATTCTACACTTCTTTTTGTCCATGAATGATGCACCTAAATAGTGCTTTACTTCTGTAAAACGCTTTCTCCAACAATGAAAAAGTGTTTTTGGTTGCAAAATACGTTTATTTCCATTCAACAGTGTAACAATTTGACAACAATTTCGCAAACTATTTACAAATGTGTGCAACTGTGGTACTATTTACAATTATGTGGATGTTTCAAATACAGTTTTTCTTTTTGTAACGCTCCCATGCGTGCAAGGAGACGCAGCAGGATTTGCACAACAGATTGCTTTCACTTGCAATGGCTCCTTTCTCGTGCAGACGTTACACTTTCTTGGCGGCCTTTTTTTCCGGGGAATAGCAAGTAGCAGACTGTACCCCCTCCTCCGATGAATATGCATTGGACTCGGGGCACTCTTCGTCGTCCGATTGAACGTCCGCCTGAGCGTGCTCGGTTGTGCTCCGCGTTTTCCGGTGTTAGCATCGCTAGCCGGTGAACCTTTATGACGTCGTCATAGCCGCCGCGTCAACGCTTGCAACTTCAGCGTCAACCTCGGAGTCACCATCATCATCATCGATGATGATCATCGTCGTCGTCAATGTGCTCTTTAGCGTTGGTCGATGCCTTTCGTCTTTGAAAAAAATTCCCAAGTGTGAGCTGCTTGCAACCGGTCGCCATTGTTCGCTTCTTCAGCCATCTAGCGCCGCCTCACGTCTTCTACTGCCGCGTCAACGCTTCCAACCTCGGAGTCACCATCATCATCATCGATGATGATCATCGTCGTCATCAATGTGCTCTTTAGCGTTGGTCGATGCTTTTCGTCTTTGAAAAAAACTGCTCGAGCGTGAGCTGCTTGCAACCGGTCGCCATGTTCTCTTCTCTTCCCTTCCCCAGCCATTGTCCCCTCAAGCTCCGCCTCACGTCTTCTACTGACGCCTACCCAATCTTGTCAAAAGAGAGTCATTGCTGCCATCTAGGGGCCAAAAATAGTCATTAGGCTAACTAGATCTGCTTGAAACTTTCACCACAGCTGGCCAAGGCTTTCCTCCACCCGTTTCCCCAAAAAATAAAAAATAAATAGGAGAACGTCTTATAACGTCCTTGGCGGCCCTCCGTAGGTTTTTACTAAACGTCATTTAACGTTTTTGGCAGTCAAAGAGTTAAAATGCAACATTTTTATATGAATAACAAATGAGCCACACCTATAGGAATGGCCATACAGTTGCATGGTACCATAATCATAATTGCCAGTGCGCCATGTTTGCTAATCTCGGGATAATGTTACTAGCCAGTGTTAAAAAAAAAAAACAGGGGCCGATTTGTGTATTTGCCAGTTCCAATTCTTTTCTGGCACACACCTGAGAGCTTGACTTTCACCTATGGCATTGGTAGCCTGACTTTTTACCACACGCATTTCAGCAGCTTGTGACAAGACTGGGACAAGGAGACTTACCCATAGTCTTGTCATTCAGACACAAGAAGAACATGATACGCGTTGCTGACATTTAACATTTTCAACTTATATTTTTACTGTTTTTGAATTTACTTATAAGTATATAGATGCCATATAACTATGTGTAGTTAAATGAATAACACTGTGATAATGTTTTTGTGAAATATATTGGAATCTCTCACTCCCTTCCAGCTCTTGAGATAAGAATGTGTATGTTTTAAAAGTGGTCAAGTTCTCATGTCATTAGTCATTTGGTCGTAAAAACTGAAGGTCCAAGGTCAAAGCCTGTCTACATCATTTCTCCGAGGCTGGTGGGGAGCTGAGATAATTGTATCAGTATCATCATGTCTGCTTATTAAGAACACTAATTCTTTGTCAAGTCTAAGGGCGGGAGTATTCTTTTTTTCAAGTATAAAGCAACTGTATGTTTTCATATTCGTTACACTGGAGGCTTAACATCACCTTCGAATGTAAACTATTCTCCTGTATCTTTAAGAGCTCTCAAATAAACTCCTTAAAGGAACTTTTTCATACAATCTCAATTCTGCAATTTATTTGAACATGCAAAAGATTACACTTAATAAAGTAATCAAATAATGCCTTCAGCGTTCGTACACATTTCTGATATTTCATAGCCACTGACGAAACAGCCTAGGAACTCTGACTGCCCTTTTTTTTTTTTTTTTTTTTTTTTGCGATTGCAGTTATTAATAATTTCTCTTCAACATGCAGCAAGCCTTAATCACCTTTGCGGTTATTACGGGAAAGTCCAGGATATTTATACAACGTTTTATATGCAGTCTCTTCTGGCTTGATAGCGCTATATTAAAATAGTTGATCCAGAATTAGTACTGTTTGTGACAAAATTGTGAGACCAATTCAGTCTTTTTGTCACACTGACCACATAAATCAGATTTCCCAACTGAACTTTGCATTAAAAAGCGACTGGAACATACATGCCGTGCAGAAAAGGGAAGCCGCACGAGAGCAGGAGCGGATCAAATGGATGCCTGGGCCCAGTTGGTGTGCTGACTGCTGGGCTCCAAATAAAGCAGAGGTCAGCGCGTGACACCAAAAGGTGCATGCCGTTTTAAATAGGAGTCCGCACACATGCATGCAAACATAATATGCAGCTTGACTCGCGTACAGTTACATAACTTGCATATCCCAACATAACTAGCGTGATCATATAACACAACCGCTTGTCTATGACGGGACTCATGTCTCTTGGATTAATTATTCTCACGCCAATATCTTTGATGTCTCTGAATCTCAAAGGGGATGGTCTGCATGCAGAACACTTAATGCTCATTTGAGACAATGATGGACATGAACGGTCAGCAATCCAGAGTGGCCATGAACTTCATTTAGCTAATCAAAACTCAATGAGTCAATGGATATAAATGTGGCAACTACACTAACATAAGTACATGTCATACAGCCGGTTACAGTGATGTTAGAAGTAACAACGTACACTCTAAAAAAACAGCTGGGTCAAAAGTAACCCAATTATGGATAAAAATGGACCGATTCACTTTATGGGTCAATTTGACCCAACTTTCTGGGTTATTTTATACAAAATGACCCAATTTTTTGACCCATGGAAAGGATCTGACCAATGTGTATTTGGTGTTTTACACTAAAAGACCCATTTATTGACTCAAAGTTGTGTCAAATAGACCCAAGGAAAAGATAAGTCCATTTTTTATCCAAAGTTGGGTTATTTTTTTACCCAACTGTTTTTTGTTTTGTTTGTTTTTTGAGTGTATTGAGTTTCAATCGTACACTCTAAAAACAGTTGGGTCAAAAATAACCCAATTATGGATAAAAAAATGGACCGATCCACTTTATGGGACAATTTGACCCAACTTTCTGGGTTATTTTATACAAAATGACCCAATTTTTTTTTTACCCAAGGAAAGGTTTTGACCAATATTTATGAGTTGTTTGTGTTTACACTAACCCATTTTTTTACTCAAAGTTGGGTCAAATAGACCCAAGTAGACTATTGCTCCATTTTTGACCCACAGTTGGCAAATTTTTGACCAAACTGTTCTTTAGTGTGTATTGAGCTTCAATCGTACACTCTAAAAACAGTTGGGCCAAAAATAATCCAATTATGGATCAGAAATGGACCGATCCACTTTATGGGTCAATTTGACCCAACTTTCTAGGTTGTTTTATACAAAATGACCCAATTTTTTGACCCATGGAAAGGATCTGACCAATGTTTATGAGGTGTTTTACACTAAAAGACCCATTTATTGACTTAAAGTTGTGTCAAATAGACCCAAGGAGAGGATTAGTCATTTTTTTACCCACAGTTGGGTTTTTTTTTATCCAACTGTTTTTTTGTTTTTTTAGAGTGTATTGAGCTTCAATCGTACACTCTAAAAACAGTTGGATCAAAAATAACCCAATTATGGATCAAAAATGGACCGATCCACTTTGTGGGTCAATCTGACCCAACTTTCTGGGTTGTTTTATACACAATGACCCCATTTTTTTTACCCAAGTAAAGGTTCTGATGAATATTTCTGAGTTATTTTATGCTGAAAGACCCACTTCTTGACTCAAAGTTGGGTCAAATCAAACCAAGTAGAGGATCGGTCCATTTTTTACCCATAGTTGGGTTATTGACCCAACTGTTTTTAGAGTGTACGATTGAAGCTCAATACACTCTAAAAAAGTTGGGTCAAAAATAACCAACTATGGGTGCATAGTTGGATTATTTTTTAATCAACTGTTTTTAGAGTGTACGATTGAAGCTCAATACACTCTAAAAAACAGTTGGGTCAAAAATAACCCAACTATGGATGCAACAGGAAATGTACACACGTTCAACTACCTGTTCTGTCACAGGCTACGCTCTAGATTTAAAAAAGACAGTTGTCTTTCAATGTCTGTTAAGTAAAAGTAATATGTGATTTAATATCAAAATATATTCATTTTTAATAATGCCACTTTTAAGTGACAATATCAACTCATTAAAAAGACAGACTAAGGAACAGGAGAAATCAGTTCTGGATCATCTAAACACCTTCAAAATGATAATCACTTGAATAGCTTCTATTCTTGAGTCAACAGTATGCGCGCTTACATCAATCGCTACCATTTCCCCCAAACCGCTGCATCCTATTAACAACACTTGTTAGTCAATCTCTCCACAGAGGCGTTCTTTTGCAATCCTCATCATACGTCAAAAAGATTTTCCACTCTTCATTAGTGGCCAGCATTTATTGTCAAGTCTCTGTGGCCCTCAGAAGCCCTGGCACAACACCTCGCATGACTGCACTGTTTAGTAGCGTGAAAGTGAGATTGTGCAGATCATCCATTCTCTGAATCAGAAGAGTGAACACTCATCAGTGGCATTTGGTATTTGTGAGAGTTCTCTGTAAAATATGTATCCCAAAGTAAGTACTTTTTACAAAAAAAAACGGTTGCAACCCAATTTAGTAACCCTAATTTCAAAATTGCAGTTAATGCCTCAGTGATCGTGAATAAATGCACACATTGTGGTGCGCTCATAAATAAACTAGCACATTATAAACCTTCATTCAACCTGTTGCTGTGGATAGAAGCACCTTGTATGCATGCAGACTGAGGAAACTATGAAACATCACAACCACACCCTTGAATTAAAACTAAGAGCTTGAAAAAGTGCAAACCCTTACTACATACTTTTGGGTCATTTTGACTAAATAGTGGTGGGAATGAAGAAACAGTGAAATTATACTTGGCATAAATTTGTATACTTTTCATGGGACCGTACTAGTAGAGAGAATCATCTGTGTTCCATAAATTCTTGCAGAAACATGCACCTGGTCTTTGAGGGATTATGGTCTAATACCGAAAAAAGTGAAAGAGTAAAACTCCACAGTGTCATATTTTCAAAAATGATCTCCTATTTTAGTCCCATATCGTCACCATCAACTCCACCATCACCCTAACGACCTAACCCCAAAAATAAGGAACAGAATCGGGTGCTTTGACACGGGACCGAGATCTACCCCTTTCTAAGAAACACAGATTCAAGATTAATCATCCATTTCTTCGTTTTAGGCTAATACTGTAGCAATAGTGAGGCGGCGCAGTAGCGCACTTCCCAGCATACTTTGCAGCGCTCCTGAGTCCACTTCTTGCCTTTGTTGTGAGTATTTCTCTGATGTCATTGATGATGATAATCAAAAGGGAAAAAGGGACATCTCAGAACGCTGTCTCAAGTCAGATGTCAGTGTGTGGGATGATGATGGCTTGAGATAGCTCGAAATTTGAATTTATAATTTGATTGACACCATTATTATGAGCATACTCTTGTTAAATTAACAGTATTTAAGTGCATTTAATTTATTGTTCTTTTTTTATTTTACAACCACGTATATATATATATATAGATAGATATATATGGCTAAAACGAATGCTAGCACAACTTTGAATTTTTATTAGCTCGTTTTTCGAAGTTTCCTTAGACAAAGTTACCTCAACGCCAACACTTTACCATAAATATATTCATCATTTTGTCTCTCAGCTCCAAAATAATTGAACTCTATTGAAACTCCGGCGTCATGACACTTTGCATCCAGCAATACGAAGATAAACCGAGTGAAAAGCACACAGGCTAATCCTAGAGTGGTTACAAGAGATAAGAAGTGGGACACTGTAGTAACGGCCCGGCTGACTCACCGTATTTGTTCGGCTCCCTGTTGTACTCCAGAATGGGCACCACGGCGTTGGGGTCCTGCGTTTCGAACTCCGGGTCCTCCTCCAACTCTGGTTCCTCCTCCCGGCCATCGTCGCCGGTGAGCCGCCTCGCTTGGGCTCCAACCAAGCCCGAGTGCTCGGCGCCACCTCCTCCCCCGTCAACCGGGACGACCACGAACCTGTCGCCCATGTTGGTTCCACTTTTTTGTCGCCTTGTTTTGGACCCGAAATGGAGGGGATAAAGTCAGCGACCAACGCGCGTGGTAACAACAGTGAACATTAGCAGACCCACGCTCAGCACCAGTTGATCAGAGGGTTTGATTACAGTACGCACGTGCACGCCCCCGGGATTCCCTCATTGGACGAGTGGGGCCTGGGGGCGCTGTCAATCATCTCAAATTTTGCTACCCGCCCGTGACGTCACAAGTGCGTGAGACAAAAAAAAAAGGGTAAGACAAGAACATAAAACAGAAATGAATGAAAAAATACCAAAACTGTAATGATGTAGTTAAATGTCATGGTTGTTATTTTACTTACAGTGGTGTCTAAACTATGGCCCGGGGGCCATTTTTGGCCTGCCATCTATTTTTAAGTGGCCTGTGGCAAATACTAAAAATGTCATCTGCTACTAATACATTTGTTTTATATACTGTATAGCTTTTCGAATGTGCAAATTAACTAATTACAATTAAACGATTAACAACATTTCTCTTCATAACACTGTGGTGAATAAAGATAATTAATTTTTACAAGCAAAAATGGCTTCCTCCATTTTCTGCTCTGTGTCAGGGTCCACATTGTGAAAATATCACGTGATAGATTCTCCAAGTAACTGCTTTAAAAATGGTCATTTTATGACAGATTGAGCCTGTATTAGTTCTGAATGTCAAGATGGGATTCAGCTGTTGTTCAGTGCAGGGGATTATATTTTCTGGTGGGTTACAGGGTCTCAACCACCCCAAAATCTTGTCAAATCCTAAACTATTTGTTTTATAGAAAGCTGTTCAGGTAGCAGTTCTTTAAAAAAGCATTAAAAAAACACTGTAATATATATAAACAATATGCAATCGTTTGATGGACTGATTTTGATGTGCTTAATAAATTAAAGTAAAAAAAAAAGTGGCCTATGCTAAGGCAATAATTTTTGTTTGCCATCACTGTATGTGAATTATCATCCAAATCTATATGGTTACAATCCATACTTATATATCTGATGATGTATCTGAAGCTTCGAATCCAAACCCATCCTTGGGAGATGGCAAGAATCCCACAGATAATGAATACACAATGCCCATAATTTGAGAGCACAATGGAGGACTTGTCCTGACATGTCCCACAAACAAATTACGAGCAATCTTGGAGGTCTTAAAATTATCGTGCAATTAATACTGGCATACAAATACACCATGAAGTTGAAGTGTTTAGTCATTCAACAAATACAAAATTTTTTATTTTATTATGGCTACCTATCTGCAATACATTAATTCTATCTCACTACTGTATATAGTTTGTCCATACCTATTTTAACATTCACCAAATATAATAATAATTTAAATAAAAATATTTAATCGATCTCTATTAATGGCATCCTTTGAGGAAATGATGCTACATTGTTATCAGTAACAATACTCTATCTAACTTAGTTAAAATTCTGTAAAAATTTTATTGGGGTATGCAAAACACTTCATCATTGTAATCAAGGCCTCAGGGTTCTCCAAACAAAAATTTACATTTACAAATAATTACCAGTGAGCAGAAAACAATTTGCTCAGGTCATGTTAGTTTCCTGATGGTTGCATGCCATATTTTGTTGACATAAAGCATTGAAAAGGTCATACAAGCTTTCATTTCGACAATATTAAATATAAAGCAAAATGACCCAAAGAAGCAGCGTATCATACATATGTCATATTATGTCTTTTTTAACCCATGACCTCAACATGCCAGGACTTAACTTGCCTCTAAACAATGTTGGCATGTCTGACATTTGCTTTTTCAGCTCTCCGAAACTTCTCAAGTGAAAATATTCTGGAAAGACTCCAAGAGGCCACTCAGACAGTAATCACTTGAATGCATGCCACAGTGTGAATAGACAACTGGCAGAACAGTTGGATGACGAGGAGTGGGTGGGTCTAAAGTAAGACCCGTTTTTGATTGCACAATGATTGTTTTGATGGGGGAGGAAACCGCATTTTACATAATACTAATCATCTTGTTATAGATTGTTCCCCATCCATGATGACCATACACTGATTGGCCACAACGTTATGGTCAACGGATGTAAGATTGACAGAGGAATTTGTAATCCTTCATGTCAGTCTTATTTTACTCATCCGTTGGTCGACTCATCAACCCAGCACAGACTGAAATACTGATTACGTTTGAATTGGGTGAGACAGACGTGGCTTTTAAGCACCCAGCATTCGCAAAGCCTTCATTAGTTGGCTTTGCTCGTATTGTGGTACGATTTCTAAGACCAAATGAAAATAAGGCCGTGATGACTGATAATCCTTTATTTCCACAAATACCAAGAAAATGCATCATGATTATCCTTTGAAATCGCTCCAATGGGAAATGGAGTCATTGTACCTCCTTTCGGTTTTTATTTTTGCCATTACACAGAACCACATGTTACCCAGACCTGAATCCACTCAAGCACCTCTGGGACATCATGTACTGTATGCATGCATCCGCCGCTGCTGGATCACAGCAGACATCTGACCCAGGAGGCCATCTGTCACATCTTCAGGAGAATGTCCATACTTTGTAGTATGTGGTATTTGGGATATTTTGAGCCGTGTTGGTGAAATTACTGGAGCAGCAATGTGTGTATGTCTGGAATATACAGGATGTGGGTCAGTCTTTATGCATGAACTGATGCTTCCCTTGTTACAAAAGATAGTTGTGGGGCATCCATGCTCATCTTTGGCTTGGTTCTCTGAGGTTAGTTCCAAGGCTTAATAGTGTAAAGAATAGTCTGTGTAAAAATCACACTGACATGATAATATAATAAAAGACCTACAGCGTGTTAGCGAATCAGAGAACATGGAGCAAAAAACATTCTCCAGAGGGGGACAACAGCAGTGATAATTGAAGCGGTAGGAGACACAAACAGTCAACTTGTTTTTCTTTGCCTGCAGATGCTGTAACAAGATCCCTTGGGCTACATTATTCCTTAGGGAGTCGTGATGTGCATGTTGGAAAGTATACGAGCACACCTGGCATCTGGCCTTTTATCAAAAAGTCATGTTGTACGAGACAGTAGACGTTAGAGCAATGTGCTCCTGGGTCACATCTGACTTCTTTTGCTGTCTGTCAAAGCCAAGCGGCAAAACAAATAAATAAACAAACAAAGTAGTAATGTCATGCAAGCACCACTGTAGGGTTTGCGGTGACTCAAATTTACTGCAGACTTTGGCAGATAAAATAGATCATGAAACAATAATAATAAATTAATAAATAAATAAATACATAATAATAATAATAATAATAATAATAATAAACACTTTGGGTATTCAAAACCAGCCACAAAGCTTAACATGGTCCGGTAGCATAATGCTAATGCTAAATAGAGTCTAGTATAAAAGAATTGCTCAGTATTTTCACGTTTCATTGAGAAATGGTAATTGAATTCTGCTGTTTTTCCACCCCTATTATTAACAAGGTAAAAAAAAAAGGGGTGGGGGGCACAAATAAATTGTTTTACCGTTTTAAATACAAGGGTAGTGACTGCCCTCTACTGGCAGAACGCTGCAGTCACCGGATGTGGCAGGCGAACAAGAAAACAAATTTGACAAGCATGGTACAGTATTCGTTTGTCACTATCAGTAATATTAAATTACATAAACCAGCACTACTACTACGACTGCTACTAGTACCTAGTCCTACTACTATTTGCGTTATTGTTAGATGAATACAAAACCAGTAACAGGTTGAGACCGACAATCAACGTGTCCTCGATTTACACAGGTGTGCAATTAAATTGGAAGCTTGTGTCTGTGACTAACGAACCCTAACGCAGTATAGTCATAAATTATAACTCATAATTACCGTAAACATTTGTGTAAGAAACACTTCTAGAAGTTCTAGGGTCATACATGATGATTGTGACAACCTTTTCGTTCGTAACCTCGAAACGTAGTCGGGAAGTCGGGACCGCTTTGCTCACTTTACGAGTCTGCGTGTATAGCATTACACAACCAGCAGGTGGCACTAGAAGACTAGTTACAGAGAAGCAGCTCTTACACATGCAAGAATAGAGCCAATAGGTTGCCAGAGTGATAAGATTGGGAAACATTTGGAAAGCCATTTAAGTATTTATTATATATCTGTGATATCCATCATAAGATCCATATTGTCCTCACTAATAAGACCATTCAGAGCACTGACGGAATGACAGTGTCTTACAAGTGAAGTTTTTGCCCCATCACTGCTGTATGACATTTCTGCACACGGATAAGACAACTATATTCTACTAGTCTGTCAAATTTGTGCACTAGTTGACATTGTTGCATTACTAGTACTAGTGACGCACTATTATGTTAACTAGTAGAACATTATTATGTCATTATTAGTATTAGCAGCATGCAGTTGTCGACTAGTGCACAGTTTTGCCTCAATCAAATGGATCCTCCCTACAGGAGAAATGCTCAAACAGCTTTATGGAAAGCTGTTCCAAACTGGAAAACTCACAAATTCATCACCCAAATGTCTTCAACAACATTTTATTAAGGTCAAACAAAACACATTTCTACTTAAAGAGGCCAGACAAATCATTTTAAAACATTGTTGCGTGACAAAATTAAAGCCGTGGCCTGGTATTTATGAAGCCGCATGCCATTTTAAAATGAATATATAATGTGTTATATTCCTACAAGCTTGTCTGTTGTGACGTCATGACCGCCATCTCCATGGCAATAACGACAGGAATGCTTGTTACTCTAGTTTGTGTCCGCTTCTCTTCCACCGTTCATTCGTTAATGCGTGCATAGCTGAACTTTTAACATGCACACTGTAAAACAGTGACACACAAATAAAACCGGTTTCAGATTTCGGCAAATCCTTTTGCTCCCATAAGTAAACCGTTGCTATTTACTGACACGCAAACAAATCCGTTTTATAAGGTCTGACTTATTTTAGTTTTTTAATAATGCCGAAGAAAATAAGAACGATATGATTACAATAATTGTATTTATTTGACCATTTCCCGCTTGAAGTATCAGTATATCGGAAATTTATGTATAATGATGCTACATTGCATATTTTGTCACATTGCTACTATATCGTCAGGTTACCATGACACCAAGTGGTATCCTGGATTGTTTGCGCAAAGGATCCGGTATCAGACTGTTTGCACTCGGAGCCTTGTTGCCTTTTTCGGGGAAAACATTCCCGCCAAGAGCTTGCTGTGAACCAGCAGGTTTACCGCTGGCTGTGCGGATACGGAGCATCCTGCATCCTGCATGCCTGTCACTGCTAAGCTTCAGCCATGGAAATAACTCACTGGATTGGAAAAGGCCGTCACACCATCTCCTTTTGTGAAAAGACCGGTTAATTAATTGAATTCCATTACTATTCACAGAAGTGCTCTGTCTAAGTCTAAGTAAAAGGCCATGCGGAACACATAAAAACAAACAAACAAAAAATAATTAAAATTATATACATATTTTACTATTACTATTATTTTGTTAGTAACCCAACTATGGGTAAAAAATGGACTGATCCTCTACTTGGGTCAACTCGACCCAGCTTTCTGGGTTATTTTATACAAAATTACCACATTTCTGATTTCTGAAAATGACCCATTTTTTGACTCAAAGTTTGGTTAAAATTGACCCATAAAGTGGATTGGTCCATTTTTTATCCATAATTGGGTTACTTTTGACCCAACTGTTTTTAAAGTGAAGGATCTGACCAATATTTATGAGTTGTTTTACACTAAAAGACCCATTTCTTGACTCAAAGTTGGGACAAATTGGCCCAATTAGAGGATTGGTCAATTTTTGACCCATAGTTGGGTTATTTTTGACCCAACTGTTTTTAGAGTGTACACTAAAGTGTCACGAGAGTGTACACTCTAAAAACAGTGTACCCAACTGTTTTTAGAGTGTACCCAACTGTTTTTAGAGTGTACACTCTCGTGACACTTTAGTGTACACTCTAAAAACAGTTGGGTCAAAAATAACCCAACTATGGGTCAAAAATTGACCATCCTCTACTTGTCAATTTGACCCAACTTTGAGTCAAGAAATGGGTCTTTTAGTGCAAAAGAACTCATAAATATTGGTCAGATCCTTTCCATGGGTCAAAAAATTGGGTCATTTTGTATAAAACAACCCAGAAAGTTGGGTCAAATTGAACCATAAAACGGATTGGTCCATTTATGATCCATAATTGGGTTACTTTTGACCCAACTGTTTTTAAAGTGAAGGATCTGACCAATATTTATGAGTTGTTTTACACTAAAAGACCCATTTCTTGACTCAAAGTTGGGTCAAATTCACCCAAGTAGAGGATCGGTCAATTTTTGACCCATAGTTGGGTTATTTTTTAACCCAACTGTTTTTAGAGTGTAGGTTGTCTTTCTCAAGGTGTCAAGGAAAGTCAAACACGAAGCCTCTTGCCCACTTTCATCTAGAATCGTAATTTCACCAAACAGCAACATCTCCTAGACACCTGTATATGTGCCATTGTAAAAGAATGGCTTGTCTGTCACACAATGACCTATGACCTCTGGTGTCCACCGTTGGACTCTAGGTTTGCCGTCCGGACCCGGTCGGACGATGATCGTGCTTCTGGATGCGACCGACGGGTCCTCATCAAAGAAGTTAAAGGGTCGGAGGAAGAAGCCCACCGCGTTGCCAGGTGTTGCCGTGTTGGGGATGTCTTCGGCGTGAGGCACATGCAGGAAGCCCACCGTCACCCAGGCGACCAGATCCTACTCACAGGAAAGTAAATATTACTCTCAGATTTGTCATCAGTCCACATAACCTGTTCATTTACGTGCTTAAAAGTGCAAACAGAAGTAAATGTCAGCATTTGCATTGACTTTGCAAGACCTGATATGACTCATGAAGTGTTTGACACAGTCCAAATTTGAACCAAGGTCCATCACAGCCAGGGACGACAGTTAAGTCAAAAAATTTTTTTTTACCTGGTTGACAATATTTTCATTGTTGCGAATGTAGTCTTCAAATGACACAACAGGTTTCCAGGGGTCGTTCTGGTTATAAATACTGCTGCTGGTGGCCTCACTGTCTTTATGACGAGTAACGGCTAGAGGATATCTGCGACCCAAAAAAAAAGTAATACAATAAATACAATAAAAAAAATAAAAATAAATTTCTTGGCGGAGATTCATCCCAAAATTTGTGAAAAACAAATGTACTTTTTCACAAATGAAATTACCTTGACCAACTGATGCCGTTTTCTTCCCGCCAACCTCTTGGAAGCACACTATCACCATGCGAGTTTAACTGTATACGATAGCTTTTTTGATGTCCCCACTTATTTTTCTCATTAGGGTTGTAAAAATGGACATAGCGGGGGAACTTTTTGCCGTAGCGGAAGGCGGCGGAACGCTCCGTCTTGTGTTCCGTCCAGTTGAGTTGGGATTGGACGATGAAATTCTTGGGGCTCCAGGGATTTGTGATGTTGACGTATTTCAAATCCAAGGTCTTAAAGCTGTTTTCGCGACCTGGGTCAAAACAAATAATTGTCAGGAGAAACACACTGAAAGGTATCGGGCTTTACTTTTCACGTTTACATTTAAAATTGATTATAAGTGTTATGCATGTTAATGACATGACATGACATTCTGTTGTTCTAGCTCATTATACATCTTTGTCCTGGTTGCTCGGCACAAGTTGACAATAATAATGATCATAGAAGAAGAACCACATCCGATTTGGTCATAACTAGATCTGGTATACAGTATATGCAAATTAGCCACGGGACTGGTCATCCGGTGCAGTCAACAAGTCGTCAATAATAATAAAAGAAGGGGATTGGTCCGAATGTGTTAAGTGTACATCGGAGGATGAGTAAACATTTGATTGTTTTCTACTCATCATATTACATTAATGAATGATTTACACTTGTTTTACAGTTAAGACTTTGCTACCTAAAATAGCTCTAAATGCTTTAAATAAGGTTTTTAAATTTTGGATTGAACACAAAGGTGCCTCTGTACAGTGAATCCCTGCAAATTTTCGGTTCAGCATTTGTCTTGGGGCCAAGAACCTATGTTGGAGTGAGGTGAGGACCTTCATTTAGCCAACTCTATATAATAGCAAAAAGTGCTTTTCTGCCATCTTGTGGCATCAATTGAGAATTGACTTTTTTGGCTAAACATTAATTACTAGCCCTAGCCTCAATCTAAAAACAGTTGACAGACCCAACTTTTGAGGTTATTTATTTAACACAAAACTAAACCAACTTTTTGGGTTATTTATGTAGCCCAAAAAGTTAAATAACCCAGCAATTTGGGTTAGTTATTTAACCCAAAACGGATAACCCAGCTTTTTAATTAATTAATAATTGTTTTTGTTTTTTTAACACAATCGTCCACCCCATCCCCCAACTTTTTGGGCTATTTATTGAACCCCAAAATTTAAATAACTGTTTGGGTTATTTATTTAATCATAAACTTTAAATAACCCAACTTTTGGGTTTATTTATTTATATAACCCAAAAAGTTAGGTCAAATGATTAAATCACGCAACAATACAATTTTTGTGTGTGTTGCAAAACAACACTACACAACACAAAACAAAAAACGGGGTCAGGGTGTTGTGCGAAACAACCCAATTTTGATTCATTTGACCTAACTTTTTGGGTTAAATGAATAACACCAAAAGTTGGGTCGGTCCCTTTTTGATGCAATTTGGGTTATTTTTGACCCAACTGTTTTTACAGTGCTGGGTTAGCTGTATTCTGATTAGTTTTGCCCTAATGTTAAATTAAATGACTTTGAACACGGAATTACACGGATTACAAAATAGTGTTAAAACGTCCGTCTTACCAGCAATATCCAGGTCAACTTTGTAATTGATGAGATGTGTGTGCAGGTTCCCAAGCACATAGCTGTACACCTTGCTGCCATACTTAAGTCCATTTGGCGTAAGGAAAGTGTCGTGGATGTAGCCAGTGGCGCTGACCTTTACCTCCATCACCCCATTTTGGTAGAAGATGAAATCCCAGATGTAATCATAGTTGTAAACAGTCGAAGTGGTCCGTAAGACCAGCACAGTGTTGTCAAGTCCTCCGTAGAAGTTATAATTGCCCTTGAATGCGTTGAAATGTCTTCTCAAAGGCAAAGCTGTGGTCATCTCAAAAATACAGAGTGCGTTCCTATAGCGCACCGGTTTGTCGGTGTCAAAATAGTGGTGAAGATCGACAAAGGTAGCGATTTCTGGACAGTCAATTCCAGGGGCTAGCTCAAATGATAAGGTACCCATGGCCCAACCCGCATCAATGTATTTGGTTTGCATGGCGGCAGGAGTGTCGCCAGCGTAGAAAGCGATAGCTTCTTGGAGGCTGATCTCGTAGGCAATCCGCTCTCCATTAAAACGGACGTCGAAGACCTGCAGCCCGGCCGACGAACGCACCCTGTAGGCAAACGACCATCCGGCATATTCAACAAAGTTGCCGTCGATGTGATAGCGATGACCTTGAGGCTCCACAAGTTTTGGCCCGTGGATGTTAGTGGGAGTGTTGCTTTGACCTCGAGGAACGTAGGTGGAGTAGAGATCGTTATCATCATGATGGGGTAGACGGACTTTCTCCACGGCTCCTGATTCATACTTTTCTACCAAGTCCTCCACACTATCAAAGAACTGACTGTTGTACCAGACTTTCTCAACAGCCCACTTATCTGGATCCAAGTCTTTATGGTTGAGCAGTATTTCAAACCCAATTGGGTGGATATAATATCCTTCCACAAACTTGACCAACATTATCCAGGACCTCCGCTCGCCCGACGCCAGCCCTCGCGGGGCTATGTCGATAAAAACCAAACAGCGATCAGAGCAGTTTGTGAACGAAAATCCTCCCGTGGTCTCCATCAGAAGCTTGTGAGCTTTAGCTGTGATTTTGCTCACGCTTCGATTCAAATAATCATACTCCACTAACGTCATTGGTCTCGACTCAAATGGGATCGGCCTATCTCCCTTGAACCTCTTGACCTCATGGGAGTTCGGAGACGGCAGCGGTCCGACGACAAACTCGGTGATATTCGGCTTGGTTTGGTTCGCAAACTGGATAATCACACGCGCTTGGCGCGGAGGTTTGGCCTGACCACGATCCAAAGCAATCAAGGCGTCGTGCTTTCTTGGCACTTGGAGCTCCATCATCAGAATGCTGTTCTTTTTGAGAGCCGCGTTATTAGCATCAGTGAGTCCAAATTCTGCAATTCCATGGAGGTAAGCCCGGACGGCCTTCATCTCGCGAGGTGTCAGGTCAGCAAACATGGGCGCACCGTGATGAGCCCAGTCTCTTGCTCTGGAAGCCTCGCAGGCAGCAAAGCAGAGCAGACACAGCAGACAGAGAAGACTCATTGCTAAAAGTGAAATGAAAAAAAAATTTGAATTAGGATAGACAGATATCAGTGTCAAAATGTCCATTTAGTTCTCTAGGTCAGAACAGAAAACCTCAAAACCGAGACTTGAGACCCTAAAAAATTGAGAATGAGCTCCACGTGGTAGCGTGCTTGAGTTATACTTTCTAAAATAATAACTTATCTTTCAAAATTGGTTTCACCTTGTGCAAATCATGAATCATTCATTGTAAAACTTGCCAGCCAAAATAAATAAATAAATACATAAATTAGAGGTGTCAGTCGATTAATTTTTTAAAATAGTAATTACCTTCACATGACTTCAATAATTAACTCACAATTAATCGCGCATTTTGTATCTCAATTTATATCAAAATTTACAGTAAAATGTACAATAATTTTTTTTTTTTTTTTGCAAATTTTTCCTACTTTTGCTAACATAAAAGTGGGAAGAAATGTTAACCTGATCGAAATATGGTTGCATTTTTTTTGTAATTGATACAGAATTTTTCTAACAATTTATAAAATTGTTTATAAATAAATAAATAAATAAAACTTGGCTGGCTGTTTGAGTGGAAAACAGAGGCTGACAGTGAGTCAGCAAATCAAACACAAACAGACATTGTATTAAGGGGGAAAAACTATTTTTTTTCTTTTTAAAAAAAACAGCACTTTAATCATTGATGCTAATCAAATGTATTCATGCACATTGATATCAAATTTGAAAAACAGTCTGTATTAAATATAATGTATATTTTAGAGCTGTCAAATAATTAATTTTTAAAATCCGATTAATCACTAAATTAAAAAGGCTTTTTTAATCAACATATATAGAACAGCGATATTTTTTTGTGATTACAGTATACTAAGATTGCAGGGGATTGGGACAGAGCCCTGATGCAAATACTTAAAATCGGCGTCCAATAGATGCCCACACATAAAGGTTTTTAATTGCTTGTGTAATGCCAAAAGATGGCGGAAAATCACCTTTTTCTATTGTACAAGGCTATGGCTGAAATAAATAAAGCTATTACCCGCAGTTCAAAATAGTATCTTGGCACCAATATACCACTTGATGGCGCCAAATCAGCATTTTTATCGTAAACATGGCTAGGTGAATTTTTAAGTTAAGTAAGTTAAACATTTTTCTGCCAGAGAAAAGTAGCAATTTAGAGACTATTGAAATAGTCTAACCTATTATTTTCAAATGGGAATAACATATCATATTTTGGAACCAAGTTCTGTTATGCTTGCTCTACTCCGCTAAAGTAAGGCGTAAGGTGGTGACAGCTGGGTTTGAGCCCTCATTCTAAGGCCGGGAGGTCAGACAGAAGAGATTGGCGACTCTCTCGCTCCCCACGCTTCATTCAATAAACCGCCCCATCACCCTTCCCCCGAATGCCCATCTTTACAGGATTAGGCTTGGACAAACATGTCTTTATTCTGCCACCGAGGCACCGCTACCCCTGACCGTCACCTCCCACCTTCTCTAACGTTTGGCGCTGTGAGGTCACGGGATGTGTTCGTCAAAGAGCCGACATCCAATTCCAGCGCTTCCAGCTGTGACCTTCCACTCTTACCCAATGGCTGAAGGTTCAGATGCTACTGTACGTCCTTCGAGTCGACCCCCGCATTTAAGAACCATGCTTCGGTCCATTCAATAGGGAAGATATCACTTCATTGGAGAGTGAATAACCAAGAAAATTGTCTAAGTAAAGGAAAATAGGAAATTCTACATGAACTGAGAACAGCTTTCTGGGGGGGAAAAGCAAATCTCAAAAGCACTTTTTAAGGTAAGATTTTTTTTCCGATATTATTTGTTTTTAAATATTTACCTGTAACCTATTGTATATGTTGTGTTTATTTTTTTTCTTCCTTATTTAAGCATGTGTTGCTGGACTGTGGAGGCACTGCTACTGACCCTGATTGGACTACAGACAGTGACGGGAAAAGGGTAAGCATATAGGTCACAACAAATACACATTTTAACACTCAATAGCAAAATGTCTACAAAATTTTTTTTTTTACTAAAAAGTAAAAAAAAAATTACAAAAAAAAGAATTAATTGACATGTATTTTGCTCCAGACACTGGTGCGAACACACAGCACAGCAGAAGGTGGATCGGGTCCTGACCCCACGTTTGCAGCTGGAGGCGAGCTGCTCCGAGGTCTACCAGTATAACACGCAAGGCTGGAGACTGGATGTGGAGTCGATGAGGGCTAAGCATGGCGGCGACGATGGCATCGCGCTCTACTACCAACAGCACGGACTCAAGGCACTCTGCTCGTTGTACAAGTAAGTCACTTGGTTTTACACTCTAAAAACTGTTTTTATCCATAATTGGGTTACTTTTCACCCAACTGTTTTTAGAGTGAAGGATCGGACGAATATTTATGAGTTGTTTTACACTAAAAGACCCATTTTTTGACTCAAAGTTGGGACAAATTGACCCATAGTTGGGTTATTTTTGACCCAACTGTTTTTAGAGTGTACACTGAAGTGTCACGAGAGTGTACACTCTTAAAAACAGTTGGGTTATTTTTGACCCAACTGTTTTTAGAGTGTACACTGAAGTGTCACGAGAGTGTACACTCTTAAAAACAGTTGGGTTATTTTTGACCCAACTGTTTTTAGAGTGTACACTCTAAAAACAGTTGGGTCAAAAATAACCCAACTATGGGTCAAAAATGGACTGATCCTCTACTTGGGTCAAATTGACCCAACTTTGAGTCGAGAAATGGGTCTTTTAGTGTAAAACAACTCATAAATATTGGTCAGATCCTTTACTTGGGTAAATTGGGTCATTTTGTATAAAACAACCCAGAAAGTTGGGTCAAATTGACCTATAAAGTGGATTGGTCCATTTTTGACCCATAATTGGGTTATTTTTGACCCAACTGTTTTTAGCGTGTACACTCTCGTGACACTTCAGTGTACACTCTAAAAATAGTTGGGTCAAAAATAACCCAACTATGGGTCAAAAATGGACTGATCCTCTACTTGGGTCAAATTGACCCAACTTTGAGTCAAGGAATGGGTCTTTTAGTGTAAAACAACTCATAAATATTGGTCAGATCCTTTACTTGGGTAAATTGGGTCATTTTGTATAAAACAACCCAGAAAGTTGGGTCAAATTGACCTATAAAGTGGATCGGTCCATTTTTGACCCATAATTGGGTTATTTTTGACCCAACTATTTTTAGAGTGTAGCATTAAAAATTGGTCTTGGAATATAATGTACTAGTATGTTCTTTGCCCTCACTAGTAGAACAACTTTGGCATACTAGTACAACTACATGTTAATAGGGAGATCTACTTAATGCAGTTTGTATTGATTGTTTAATGTGTTACAATAACACGAGAATGGAACATTGAATGGGAATGGAAAGAAATCGGGATCGGCAAACTCGGATCAGCGGGTCAAGTTTTTAAAGGTCGGTGATTAGCCAGAAAATTGTGATCGGTGCACTCCTAATAGTAACACTAGTCGTATGCAGATGATAAAGTATTGCTTCACTAATAGTGCAGTTGTCCTACTACTACGCCAAAGTTTTCTTCGTGATATGCAGGAATTTCATACAGTACGTTCTAATACTGTGCCCGATTCATTCTACTTGTTTGTCTTATTAGAAAGATGAAGATTCTATCCGTTATATGGATCTTAAACTGGATTTCAAGGATATCAAATAAATACTCAAATAACTTCGAGAGTGGGAAACTACCTGTTCTGGGTTGCTGGCCAATTTTGTTTTTAATGATAGGAAATAATGGAAATAAAAATACTCTACATAGTCTTATTGAGGGTCAAAAAGTTTTTTTATACAACTTCACTTGCTGCTGGCGAAAGGCAGACTATTATGGAGATAGATAACTAGTTATCGCTGAGTGTGATTTTTTTTTTCACTATATTGCAACTATTTGTCAGAAAAGTGACCAGCGAAATGAAGTCCTGCTAAGAAACTGGCAGCATTAATCATTTCCACATTATGCTCCGTATAACCGGAAGGGAGATGTGTGAATTTTTGCCAAACACATGGTAGTGCCCAAATGGTGTACAAATTGCAAAATCAGTGATTCATCGACATGTTGGAAAATTTGGACTTTGATACTTTTTGACGCCCGTTCTTTCAAATAATTTGCTGAGGGAAACATTTAAACATGCACACAGATGAGAGTCAGAACTTATTTGTATGGGCATGATTGTGACCTTTTCATTCAGCATCCATAAAATATTTCAATGAATTATTGATTTATTTATTTATTTTTTAAATGTGCTTGTGAGTGGGTTCAGGACCGCGCAGATTGCCCTTCTGCTTGGATGACTACCAGTCCAGTATATAAGAGCATCACTCTTGAGTGTGCCACCATTCAAGAGGGTTAATGCCTGCTTTTTATTCTGAAAAAAACAAAAAAAAAAAACTTAAGCTTAAAAGAACCATCCATTTTGTGGAGAGCTGGTGCTAATCCAGGCTGACTTTGAGAGAAAAAAAAAAAAAAAGACAGCTCTGAACTGATTGCTAGTTTGAAATTTAGGGTTGGAGAGGCAAAAATGTGGACTATCCATACATTATAGTCTACAATGAATTTGGAAATATATTTTTGGGTGATTTCAAGCAACGCCAGTCAATCACAGGGCACATCCATATCCAGACTACAAATAAATAACAATTGCACAAAGCCACCGCAGGATAATTGTAACAATGGAGCACATGACATTGCCAAACACAAATCTCCATACCGTCACTTGGCTGATCATTAACTGATTTAAAGATGATTAACTTCTTGACCTATAAAGGTCCATTTGCACCTGATAGGGAGCAAAGAGTGACTAGTTAGTAGTTTAGACAATCCTAGCAATTGAGCTTTTCACACTAACTGAAAATGCGTCTCGTTAATGATTTCTATGCTTTTCACAGTAAACATGTGAATGAAAAACACTAGCCATGAATCAAATGAAAAACAGTCATTAGCGCGGTAACTGAATGTTTTAATCTTACGCCGCTTGACATACGTCGATGCGCGAACTAATTCATTGCGCGCCGTTCGCAAACTCGAAACGCTCGTTCGTTAGATCCTTTTGCTGCACAGCACTGCAATGTGCGTCAATGAACTGCGGTTTGGAGATGCAGAAAAAAAAGGTGTGGGAGCATCATGCAACACATGCTAGTATTTATTTCTAATAGGCAATATCACAGAGTGTCAAACTCGTTTTACCTCGTGCCTACAATGTGCCGTGATTCATATTCTGATAAAGTTCAATGCAAATGCAAGATCCGCCCGCGCGTGAAAACATCTCGCTATACAGTACAGTATACACTTCTTTCTCATGATTGGACGTACTTGCCCGTGTCGTCGGCCTCGCTGCGTATGTCGAGTGATCCCGGTCAGGAAGTATTTGCTGTATTTGGTGAAGCGCGTATTGAGGGCTTTTATGATTTTGGTGAGGTCGACGTCACGATGACGTAAGAAGTCTGGTTTCCGCCCCTATGCGTGTTCTCCGTGTGTTCCATTTTCAATTCAATCGAAAAATTACGCAGTGACTCGTTATTTTTTTTTTGTCATTTTGGTGTCTGAGACTGATTATTAATTGAAGCAGAGCAAGCGAGGGCGTGGGTATATAATCCCATCTCTTATTAGATCGCTGCGGTGGTTTCACGTTCATTTATGAACCACAGCACATGGACGCACAATTAAGAATTTATTTATTTATTTTTTGTCCATGCAATTAAACCCTTGTGAAATTGCTAGTTTTTTTTTTTTTTTTGCAGGATAGCCAATATGTTTTTCCAGGTTCCAAAATATGTGACATGAAAATGCAAAGTGTGTGTTTTCCCCATTTGTCAAAGAGAGTATAAATCTCACTTTACAACAATCAGTATTACAGCTGACAAAGATGAATATGAACTTTTGTACTCACATCAGACTGCCAGTGATGGAAAGTCAAATGCTGAACAAGACAGTGAGAGCGTGCTGTGAAGGTTGGAGTGGACCACGGTGCACAGATGGTAAGAGAATTTGTTTAAAAAAAAATAATAATAATAATAATTCATTCATAAATTCTATCAAGATGCAATGACTGTATGTTGTGCAAATTTATGCATAATTTGTTAATTGATAAAATAAAATAAAATAAATGAATAAAATAAATGAATAAAATAAATATATAAAATAATAATAATAATAATAATAATAATAATAATAAAAATAATAAATAATAAAAACAAAATTGTGCATTAAGTGTAAACAACACATAACAATAAGATGACTCTGGCTTATCTTCAGTATCAATATCTAGAGCAAAATCGCCCTTACAACCTCCAGCTGTTTTTCCGCTCCCGCTCAGGTGTAGGAATGCATGGCCAGTGTTACTCCACCTGGAGTTGTGCGGAGTTCCCCGGAGTCCACAACGCCTCCCTAATGACGATGGAGCAGTGCTGCAGCACCCAGTGGGGATTAAGTTGGAAAAATGCCTCGGACCAGACCTGCTTATCCTGCACCTATACGCTCCTACCAGGTCCAAAATTATGAACGTCAATGGATATAACATCCTTCTCTGCTTAATTTATGACTTGATCCTATTTTTTTCCACACACCTCTAGACTCGCAATTCTCCCCGCTAGTACGTGGGGGTCTCCTCGGTAGCGTCAGGGCGCCTCAAGGCTCGGCCACCTGCATGTCTTGGGGTGGATCCCACTATCGCACTTTTGACAAGAAGCACTTCCACTTCCAGGGTAGCTGCACTTACCTGCTGGCTTCATCCACTGATGGGACCTGGGCGGTGTACATCAGTACGGTCTGTGTCAGTGCAGGAAACTGCAGTAAGGTATGAAAGGTTTTCATTTCACTAGGGAGTGGACTATTTTCAGATATTTAACGAGCTGACTGCACAGTAGAATTAATTAAAGTTGAAATTTGCATCGGTTTGCATTCAGTAAAGTTTTTCATTGCAATGTTTTAATGTTTTTTTTTTCAGGCTCTGAGGATAATGATGGGCCTTGATTTGGTTGCAATTAATGAGAGAAATGTAACCCTCAACAACCTTCATGTTCCAATTGGTGAACCCCTCTTTCAAAATGGTATGCAGCCACTCAACTAACAAGAACAGAATTATTTGTTCGAGGACCTTCAACATGTATTCTAACAATATGGCATCTTTATTTATTAACTCATTCATTCCAAGCCATTTTCACTGAAGCAACCCCCTTTGCCCCGGCTGTTTTACTGGATTTTGACTGATTTTGCAAGGCCCACAGAATATTGTGCTCTATTGCTATAAAACATGTGACCTGCCAAAAGAAAAATCAGCGTCTCGTCTTTCACCAGGAAGAAAAAGTAAATTTGTATCTGTTTAAGTTTTGCAGCAATTAGCATTAGAATGTAGCTAAGTTTCATCAATATTCACATTCCTTGTGAAAACACTGCATCAGCAACAGCTTGGCTGATCTCTTATACTCTGCTACCACCTGCTGGCCGTTTTTGTAATAACTACCATTGCCTTAAGCCTCCTTTTCATGTCAGAAGCTGCATCAAAGCCTTCTATATGTTCTTGCATATAAAAAAGAAAAAGAGGAAAAAAAACGTGTAATTACGTTTTTGGAGAGAATGACGAAGTATTAAAATAAGTGAAGCAAAATGCACAATAACATAAAATAAAATGTAAAAATAACAGATCTCACATGATGACTAAAATAATCGATTTTCGACAAAATGGGAAATTAGCCAAATTTGGGTATAGGAAGTTTCTGCTCGACAGTGACGATATTGACATCCAGGCCAACTTATTTCAGTGATTTATTTCTCACCATTTGTAGGAGTGAGCGTGCACTGGCTTGGAGATTTTGTGTTTGTGGAGAGTGGCCTCGGGGTGAGGATGAAGTTTGACATGGTCAACACTGTCTATGTGACAGTAACGTCTGAGCATCTGGCAGCCACTAGAGGGCTTTGTGGAATCTACAACAACAACCCAAATGGTGCGTTAATTCAACTTTGACCAAAAAAAAAAAGTGATGATATTGACTTTTTACAATGGTGGTGTCATTTGTTTACTTTGTTTGTTATAGATGATTTCACCACAATTGGAGGAACCGTTTCCCAGTACGCTGCTAGCTTTGGCAACTCGTGGAAAGTTCCCGACCAGCAGAATGAAGTAGCGCTCCATATACGAATGAAATGCTTGTTGATTACTTCAAGATTTCTAATTGCTCCTCATATTCTTTTAAGGTCTGCAATGATGCTGCGGAATTGGGACACAGCTGTGACGTCACGGGAAATGCTGCCTTGCGCAGGCAAGCAGAGACCGTGTGCCATCGACTGCTAGAAAGCCCCTTCACGCAGTGCCATCCTCGTGTGAGTGTTAAATTTTACACATAAACATGAACTTTTTCGAACAACAAAATTCGTCATGCTACTTGTGCATCATATATGAGGCGAAAGTAAATTTTCTGTATTTTCATTGTCGCAAAAAACACACTACAGTATCATGTCATTCCATTGTTTGCAGTACAATATTTGTGTTTTCCCCCTCTTTTTCAGCTGGACCCAGCAGCGTACCGAGATACATGCCTGTATCTTTTCTGTAGCTTGCCACTCAAGGAAAGGGAAGCGGCAGTATGCGACACACTGGCGAGCTATGCTCGAGAGTGTGCCCAGCAACATGTCATCATAATTTGGAGGCGAGGCACCCTATGTGGTAATAAAATTAACATCATTGTTATGCTATTTCTATTTATTTAGTTATGCTCCCTTCAAGGGGAGCACAGTGTGAGACTGGGGGGGAAGAATTTTTATTAAATTAAATTAAATTAATTAATTAATTTAAAAAAATCAATTCAATTGTAATGGCACTTTCTTTCTTTTTTTATATTTTTAATTAGGGGTGTCATGCGATTATTTTTTTAATCGTAATTATTCACATGACTTTAATAGTTAACTCATGAATAATCGCAAATTTTATATCTGTTCTAAATGTACAATAAAAAAAAATCTTAACTGCTTGTTTACATAAAAGTGGAAAAAAATTCAAAATAATGGAAATATGGCTGCATCTTTTAGTCATTTATTATTTCATAATAATTCATAAGACTTAGTTAACATTAAAAATATGTACCGTACTGTAAAAAACGAGTGTGATATTGATTTGTGTTGAGGTCATTTTTTTCTGCCACTAGATGGCATAATTGCATTTGTAAGACGTTGGTGGCAACTCTTTTCATATTAAGAGCTATCTAATCTTTAACAGGAAGTAACTTCTGCACATTTTTAAATACAACATGACCCTAGTCTCCGCAAATATATGCATTATTATTAAATTTATTACTGCTAAATTTTGACGAGGACATGTGTGCTGCGTTGCGACTGGAATCCTCCCAGTACAGGATTTTAAGGGGCGGTCATTAATCACGTGTTTAAAAAAATTGTGGCGTTAAAGGAACTCAAAATTAACACACTAATTTTGACAAATGTCAGGTTCAGTCAACCTAGAACATTTAATAAACAATAGACAAGGAAGGAAGACGAGACTTAGATTCTTTTTACTTGCAAGGAGAACGGACAGAAAATGGATGAATGTGCAAATGATCTTAAATTTTTAATCTTGTTCTCATTCACACTTCTTTAAAAAAAAAAATCTGTCATTGTCTTCCTACCATCTCCCCAGCTCGCGTCTGTCCCAGAGGGCAAGTCTTTTCAGACTGTGTGTCCTCATGTCCCCCTAGCTGTGCATCCCCCCAACCCCCAGGGCCAGCTGCGTCCGTGGGCCAATGCCGGGAGGAGTGCGTTGGAGGGTGCGAGTGTCTTCCAGGACTCTATCTTCACCAGGGACAGTGCCTGAAAAGAGACGATTGCCCCTGTTTTCATCGTAGACATACATACCAGTCAGGGGACAAGATACAGCAGAGATGTAACACCTGGTGAGGTGGAAGTGTGTTTTTGTTTTTCTGTCACTCGATTCGCCTTTTTTTTTTTTTGGGTTGACATTTTCCATTTTCCTGACATAGCGTTTGTAGAGAAGGTCGGTGGCAATGCACTGGGGAGAAATGTGCTGCTCTGTGCAGTCTGGTGGGAGCGCTCCATGTTACCACCTTTGACAAAAAGAGATACTCCTTACAAGGAGGAGACTGTCCTTTTACCACTGTGGAGGTAAGAAAACGATATTCGCTGGACAAATTAAGTACACTGGTGCAAACAGATTAGATTCCGTCCAAAAGCTGCATCGGAAGAATCCAAGTAATAATCCTTGCTTTTGACTGACCTTATTACAGAGAAGACATTTTTTACTTGAGTTGTCCCACATCGCTTCAGTGCATCAATGTGTTTCCAGGACTACGTCGACCGAAAGCTAGTGGTGACCGTGCGCTCTGGCGAGTGCACAGCAGGGGGAGGAGGTGGTGCACCAGGCCTGGGTTGTCTAATAGAGATGAGCGTTACAGCACTTCGCACCACAGTCACCATCACAGACACTGGTGAGTTTGTTCATTGAGCACTGATAGGAGAGAAACAAATAGAAAAAATGAAAACATAAAATGGACTACTTGACGTCTTATCTGTTGTAATGTAAAAGTACATTTATCACCCATCTACAATCGGCGAAAATTAACAACATAATGGCCATTTTGTTTTGTTTTTACCCCTCTTACACTCTTATCACAACACACTTTTTACAGTATTTTTAGCTTCTCTTCTCGCTCTGTTGCTGTCATGAAATAGAATGCTAGCATATTACGTCACTTAAGGAAAGAAAAAAAAAGACTTGCCCGCATGGATTTCCAAATCAAAGACAACACGTGCTTGTCTTAAGCTGTTCACTAATTATGCCCAGCTGATGTTTACTGTAGAATCGATACATAAAACAAAAGACAGTTAAAGGTATACTGTATTTAAACACCAAAACGTTAAGTCCCCTAGCTTAATGCTAACATATAACGGGAAACACCATTCCTGTGTATGGTGTTTCCCATTATAGGTTAGCATTAAGCTAGGGGACTTAACATTTTGTATGGATAATGGATAAGAAAAAAAGGATCACATAAAAAGCCATTTTGATGTTTTGTTTTTATTTGTCCGTCCGTCCGTCCGTCCGTCTTCTTCCGCTTATCCGGGGTCGGGTCGCGGGGGCAGCAGCTTTAGCAGGGAAGCCCAGACTTCCCTCTCCCCAGCCACTTCAGCCAGCTCCTCCGACGGGGCCCCAAGGCGTTCCCAGGACAGCCGAGAGACATAGTCTCTCCAGCGTGTCCTGGGTTGTCCCCGGGGCCTCCTGCCGGTAGGACATGCCCGGAACACCTCCCCAGGGAGGCGTCCAGGAGGCATCCGAACCAGATGCCCGAGCCACCTCAACTGGTTCCTCTCAACGTGGAGGAGTAGCGGCTCGATGCTGAGTCCCTCCCGGATGACCGAGCTTCTCACCCTATCTCTAAGGAAGAGCCCGGCTACCCTGTGGAGGAAACTCATTTCGGCCGCTTGTATCCGGGATCTTGTTCTTTCGGTCACGACCCACAGCTCGTGACCATAGGTGAGGGCCACGAGCTGTGGGTCGTGACCGAAAGAACAAGATCCTAAGATGTCATTATTTGGTTAACTTGAAATTAGAATTCCTCTTAAGTTTAGTTACATTGTTTATTCTAGGCACAGTGACGTTGAATGGCCAAAGGGAACTGTTGCCTGTGGTGACCGGGGACCTGGTCGTGCGGAGGGTGTCGTCTGCCTTTCTTCTAATCCAGACTTTTGGAGCTCAGCTACTCTGGCACCTAGATGGACCCCTCGCCATCATTACCTTGCAGCCTCATTTCACAAACAAGGTAGCCTTCTTGTCAAATTCACTGTCAGCCTAGCTGACAAAATGCCTCCATTTTTGTGTTTATCTTGTTAGGTGCGAGGCCTTTGTGGAACACTGACCTGGAATCAGCATGATGATTTTATGACCCCAGAAGGGGACGTGGAGAGCAGCGTGTCGTCCTTTGCTGGCAAATTCAGCACAGGACATTGCACTCTACCTGGAGGAGCCCCTCCAGACCCCTGCACGACTTACACCCAGCAAAGACACTATGCTGACACTTTATGTGCCATCATACATAGCAGCGTATTCCAGGTTAGTTTGCAATGTTATGTGGGTCAATTAAACGGACTTTTTGTGTGTGTGCATGTGTGTGTTTCTGTATTTTTTGTTTTATATAAAATTTCATGAGAAGTCCCATTCCCTCTCTTTCTCCTCCATTTAGGCGTGCCACGACGTAGTGGAGAGGGAGCACTATTTCCGCCTGTGTCAATCCGAGGTGTGCAGCTGTGCGCCCCAGAAGGCCTGTCATTGCACAGTGCTCACTGCCTATGCCAGACATTGTGCCCAGGAGGGCATAGCTGTCCCTTGGCGTAACCAAACCTTCTGCTGTAAGTATGCAAGAACCCAATTGGAACTACAGCTAAAAAAATTCTAATGACCTCAGATAGTAATTGTATTCCTATGTCAAAGGTCAATAATTAGATGCATTAACTGAGGGCCTTCTAACTGTTAGGCCTTTTTTGAATTTTAGTCAAATGTCACGTAAATAAACTCCTGGCTGAAATTTTGTAAAATATAAACGCACAAAAGAACTATTGACAGTAGTTAACAGGTTGTGTAAACAGCCATTTTTTCTTCTATCTATCTATCTATCTATCTATCTATCTATCTATCTATCTATCTATCTATCTATCTATCTATCTATCTATCTATCTATCTATCTATCTATCTATCTATCTATAAGGCTAGCAAGCTAGCTAGCAATAAGTAAATTATCATTGCTAGCTAGCAAATTAGAAAGTCTATCTATCTATCTATCTATCTATCTATCTATCTATCTATCTATCTATCTATCTATCTATCTATCTAGAAGGCTAGCAAGCTAGCTAGCAATAAGTAAATTATCATTGCTAGCTAGCTAGCAAATTAGAAAGTCTGCCTATCTATCTATCTATCTATCTATCTATCTATCTATCTATCTATCTATCTATCTATCTATCTATCTATCTATCTATCTATCTATCTATCTATCTATCTATCTATCTATCTATCTATAAGGCTAGCAAGCTAGCTAGCAATAAGTAAATTATCATTGCTAGCTAGCTAGCAAATTAGAAAGTCTATCTATCTATCTATCTATCTATCTATCTATCTATCTATCTATCTATCTATCTATCTATCTATCTATCTAGAAGGCTAGCAAGCTAGCTAGCAATAAGTAAATTATCATTGCTAGCTAGCTAGCAAATTAGAAAGTCTGCCTATCTATCTATCTATCTATCTATCTATCTATCTATCTATCTATCTATCTATCTATCTATCTATCTATCTATCTATCTATCTATCTATCTATCTATCTATCTATCTATCTATAAGGCTAGCAAGCTAGCTAGCAATAAGTAAATTATCATTGCTACCTAGCTAGCAAATTAGAAAGTCTACCTGTCTGTCTGTCTGTCTGTCTGTCTATCTATCTATCTATCTATCTATCTATCTATCTATCTATCTATCTATCTATCTATCTATTGTTGACATTGTTAACATTTTTACTGTTTTATTTTACATTTGACCTGTTTTGCATTTCATTATAGATGTGTTGATGTAGGTGTTATTATGTTAACCTAATATAACCTGATTAATGCTTTTGACATTTAATTGACAGTTAATATGTTTCGTTTGTTTATCTAAGAAGTCTAGTTCCTGTTCGTCAGAAATCCGGTTTTCAAAAGTTCAAGGACGATCTAGTATACTGGGAGAATGTAATCTGATTTTGTACTTGGAGGGAGGGGGGGGGGTGCGTTTTCTAATAAAAATCCCGTGTCTGAGAGAGAGGACACACATTTGGACAGAAACATGGCTTGGTGAAATTATTTTGTGTCATCAGAAGCTTCTGATTAAAATACCTTGCAAGGACCCTCTTCACGAGATCTCAACTCTGATTTATTTGAACACGCAAAAGATTACTAAAACAGTAATTTCCTTCACTATCTATCTATCTATCCATCTGAAATGGTTAGATGGATTGCAATAGCAGATCTATGCTTGAAGAAAAATTCAAAGCGGAAGTAGATTTTTATATATTTTTGTTTTCTTAACTTGTGTTGGTCACGAATTGAGCCAGAGATGAAACAATAAACTACAGCGGGACATTACGAAGCAAAACCTGCGGCTATTGCAACACTTGCCAATCTTGTTCTCTTTGTTTCAACTTTTTACAGTTTTTTTCCATAGGTTTGGCACATTTCTTGAAACTGAGATGACATTTTCAAAACACCATGACCAAATCCGCAAATCACCTTACAATTGTTGCCAACTAAATGGCATTTCTCATTGCTTTCATCAAATTGCCAATGTCTTAGTACATGTCTCAATTGCCTCAGTGGATCTGTGCAAATGGTTGTGTATATTTAGCTTACAGTTAGCACAATGTGCCCACATTTAGCACATTTTCCAAATGAATAGATCTTGCTGATCGAAGTGGATTTGTTGTTTTTCAGTCTAATGGCTGTCTTCTCCAAAACATGTCAGCAGGAATTCAGTGTGTAAGTCATAATATGCTAAATCATCTGTTGAATTGTCTGTTTTGGGAGAGATATGAGCTTTTGCAGATGATCCACGGTGTTGTGAAAAATCATCCAAGTTACTTTTGCCAAAAGCACTTAGTGAATGCAGATAAGCCAAATCAATTGAGAAGGATCTTTGTAGTTGGGAGCTTGGAGTGAAGCATGGGTGACCAGTTTTGGGATAGATATGTGCTTTTGTTAATGAACTGCTTGTGCGCAAATGTAAGCCTGTTTGACCAAATGAGCTTGCAGTTTTGAAAATGTCATCTCACTTTCAAGAAATGGGGGCAAACCTATGCAGAAAAACTGTAACTCTCTCATTGCCAATGATTAACATGCTAATTTTCACAGCCTATTTCCTCCTGTCTCCCCAGCGGTGCAGTGTTCCGGGGGTCAGGTGCATCACGAGTGCGGTCGAGCATGCGGCCGCAAGTGTTCGGACCTGCAGCACGGCTGGAGCTGTGATGATGACGGTAGTAGTGGTGGTGGTGGTGGTGGTGACGAGTTATGTGTTCCGGGTTGCCAATGTCCTGCAGGACTAGTGCAGGACTACCAAGGCCAGTGTGTGCCCACCACTATGTGCTCTTGTGTGCAAGGAGACAAGACATATCTACCGGGGGATATTGTTCAGAACAGCTGTAACATCTGGTATGTTGAAAGCGAAGATGACATTTATGAGACTAAGGATGTTTGTTTGTTTTTGTCAACAGTAGTGCTTGTCGCACCCTTCCACAGGTAGTGAAAATCGGTGAATATTTGCCGTCCCAACTTAAAAGGTTTATAATGAATTACAGATGACAGATGGCGGTAAAGCACACTTTTGTCTAAATCAAGCTCCTCAACTCATTTGACTCACTTTAATCTGCATTGCCATAAAGGGAATTTTTTTTTACCAAGCATATTGTTATTTTGTATAGATATTGTGAAAGTAAGTTAAAAATAACAATATAAGGTTATAGGTTAACAATATAATCTCTTGTTCAACCAAGGGTACAGATGCTATCTTTTACGGCACGTCATAAAAAAACCACCATCTGTGCTCCACTTTAGTTGCGATAAATAATCAATAAGTAAACCACAGTTTATGCCACTTGAAGGACACAGCTTGACATACTGGATATGTCTTCTTCCCTTCTCTTAATACTTCTTGTTGAGGCTGAAAACGGTGTCACTATAAGCTAAATAAAATCAAAATATCTTCAAAACTGTTATTTTTCAGGAAATATAAAAATGGCATCTTTTTTGCATTATTATACAATGTCTAGTTAAAGTTAGTGGGATATATATATATAAAACATAAAAATATAACCTATACACATGTACGACAATAATTATCCATTGTTCATATGTTGAATTTCTTCGTTGCTCAGGGAATAATGATTCAAATGGCTCAACATTCTGTAATATTCATTTAACCTTTATTTATTCAGATAAGCCACTTGAGAACAGGTTCTCATGAGCAAAGCCAACCTGGCAACAGATAGCAGAGTAAAACAAAGCAAAACTAAATAAAATACATAAGACAACAAAAGAGTACAATGTGATATACATTTTAGAGTACAATACATCATACATAGCACATGGTGAAAAAAAGTTCATAAACAGGCTAAAATCAAGTGCCGCTATTCCTCTAGCATCCCTCGCTATCTTTTTCAGCAAAAAATACATAAAAAATGGCATCTGGCACCCAGTAGATGTATTAGAAATCGTTTTAAATACTTTTACATCAAATTTTTGAATGTCCGTCCGTCTTCAATTTTTAATTTTTTTTGAAAAATTGTCTTGACAGCTTGAAAAAGCTTGACATTTTTGAATGTTAAATACCAAAGTCCCTGATGCGAAGAGAGAGTCTGCCACAATTTTTAAATGGATATAGGCACACATTCTTCAAAGCCTTGCATCTGGTGGCGCAAGAGCTCTGATGAAATCACTCTATGTTCCTGCTTCTTTCCACAGGATAGGTTGATTTCATTGCTTCTCTTCGCCACAAAGCAGCTGTGATGGTCGCTCTTGGCAAATTTATGGATCACAGTGTGAATAATTGCACATATGTCTATTATGAAATTCCAAACACAACACCGTACTTAACTTTATTGCTTCTGGTCCCTGACTTCTCCACTTACAGTGTGTGCGAGGAGGGGCGTTTTAATTGCACGCAGGGCCCCTGTGAAGAGTTCAACAAGTGTCCCGGCTCTCTGATCTACGCTCCACGTTCCTGCCTCCTCACGTGCTCCAGTTTGGACCCTCCAAGTCAGCAGCAAGGTTCCGGCCTCCAGAGTTGCCGAGAGCCCCTATCTGGCTGTGTGTGCCCCCATGGCACTGTATTGCTTGTAAGTGAAAACTCAACTTTTGAACCGGACAAAGCAAACCGTTTTGTTATGTCATATGTTTTGCTTTTTAGGCTTTGTTTTGCTTTAATATCGGTGGAATTCATAACCTTGTTACAGTGACATCAAAACTAATGCAAGCTATCAAGCTTTAAAAAACAAAAACAAATCTACATTTGAAAAAAAAAGTTTTTTTTGTGCTCACACGCACTCCTGAAATGCTCTCATGTACAACAGAAATGCTTTTTACATGATACCCTCTCACACACACACACAAGTGAAATACACATCAGACTGAAATGTACTCATACGATAACTGAAATGCTCTCATACATCAAACTGAAACGCTATCTTAAATTTTCTTGAAAGACTCTCATATACATTACTGAAAAAGCTCTCATATATACGCTACTGAAAGGCTTTTACACATTAGCCTCTGTAATTAGAAAAAAGATTGTTACAGTTATATGTATGTAATTAATGAATTATTTCCCCGTCACATTGCAAGAAATAATTAATATTTGAATATATATATATATATATATATATATATATATATATATATATCATTTTATACCAAATTCTAAATGATTGAATTTTTTGCAGTTTTTCCTTCACATGAATTTTGTCTTTTCCTGTAGGGCGATCAGTGTGTCCTGCCTGCCGAGTGCCCGTGTCGCCATAATGGCCGCCTCTACTACAGCAATGACACCATCACCAAAGACTGCAACACGTGGTATTTAGACACAGTGACAATGAATAAAGATAGCCTTTGGAATATGTACTTTTCAGAGGTGGCAAATCCAGGTCCAGAAAGTTAAAAACCCTGCCACAGTTTGGCTTTAGCCCCTTCTGCTAGCTAGCTAGCTAGCTCCCTAAAAGGTAAACAAGCACCAAGGGAGCTAGCTAGGGAGCTAACCAGCTAGCACCATGGGCTAAAGCCAAACTGTAGCAGGGTTTTTACCTCCTCGACCTGGATTTGCCACCTCTAGTACTTTTCAATCAGTGTTTGGCATGTAACTTCCATTTTGCAATAGCATCCAGAAGCTTATTTCTTAAATCATTTTAAATTTGTTTCTATTTCATCTTTAAGCATGCAATGTTACAGTATTTTTTGTTCCCCTGTGATTTTTGTTCCCCAATGATTGCTTAATCGGTGAAAATCTATTTTCAAAATGTCACCAATCTCTTGATTTCCTCTTGCAGTGTATGTAAGGAACGCCACTGGCACTGCAGCCAGTCGGCCTGCGCTGGCATGTGTGTGGCTACTGGCGACCCTCATTATGTGACGTTCGATGGTCGCTACTTCTCTTTCCTGGGCGACTGCCAGTATGTGCTGGCGAGGGAGACCAGTGGTTTGTTCAGTGTCACCGCGGAGAACGTGCCCTGCGGAAGCACCGGGGTCACCTGTACCAAGTCCGTTACCCTCAGCCTGGGCAATACCATCATACACTTGCTGAGAGGTAAGAAATCTTGTTAAAGGGGAAGTCAACCTTAAACATTTCTTGACAATAATATGTTATATGTGACCTAACTAGTCTAAACATGACATTCTGATTCATATTATATTTGTGGAATATGAGTTATGAAGCAAAATCCTGCCGTTTTTATTCATCTCAGGGGGCGGCCATTTTGCTACTTGCTGTCAACGGAAGATGACATCACAGTTGCTCAGGGCTCAGGCAACGACCAATCATAGCTCACCTGTGTTCTGAAGCTAGGCTGTGATTGGTTGTTACCTGAAACCTGAGCTACAGTGATGTCATCTTCAGTCGACAGCAAGTGGCAAAATGGCCGCCTTCTGATCTTGATAACAACTGCTGAATTTTGCTGCTAACCTCATATTCAACTAATGCAATATTGACCAAAAATACTGCATTTAGACTAGTGGTGCTGCATAGAACATATTATTGGAGTGTGCATGTAAAATGCTTAGTACCGGCCTGTAAGAGTTTGCAATAATCTAATCTTTAATTTAGGTAAAGCCGTGACCGTTAATGGAATGCCAGTTACTCTACCGAAGACCTACAGCGGAAGTGGACTGATTTTGGAACAAGTGGGCATGTTTGTGTCGCTTTCCTCCAGACTTGGGGTCTCTCTGTTGTGGGATGGAGGTAAGAATCACCCACAGTCTTGATAGAACCTCACGCTTAAGTGCGTTTTCACTATGAAGTCATACAGATGTGTTGTTTTTGCCAAAAATAACTGGGATGATTTTGCACACCATGGATCATTTGCAAAAGCTCTTATCTCTCCCAAAACAGCTTACCTATATGTCAAAATCAAATTTCTTTGTCAGTGCCCCCACAATGCATCATCCCTTTGGCATTGTGTGAGCACTGCAAGTCAAAATGATTAGATGCTTTGTCACAACGGCAGAGGTGCCGCTAACAAAATACAACTCTGTATAAAACAGAGGGGAAAAAGGATTTTACAAGCGCAATTTTTAAAGTTTGCGGTTGAGTTTGCGGAAAGTGCAACAAAAGTCTAAGCTGAATTCTGTATATTTATGAAAAACTAAAGACTACGAAGAGGAAAACCTCCAAAACCTGCAGCATGCTGGCCCTCGAGATCGAGTTTTGCATGTTTGCACAGATGTGTTGTTTTTGCCAAATATAGAAATGAAACCGTTTCAGTGCATGTTGCTTGCAGGTATGCGCTTGTACGTGCGTCTGGCTGCACACTTGCGGGGAAACGTCGGCGGCCTGTGCGGTAACTTTGACGGCGACACGGAGAACGACTTCACCACACGACAAGGCATAGTGGAGTCCACTGCTGAGCTTTTTGGAAATTCTTGGAAGGTCAGCCCATCCTGCCCGGATGTTGCAGACCAAGATCTGCGAGACCCCTGCACAGTGAGTTCAACATGCACCGATTCACGTGAAATGTGTGACTCTAAAATGATAAAATGGCAAAAACATGAATGGATTGATAGTGGTGACATTAAAAGACAATTTATGCACAGGTCAACTTGCACAGAGTACCATGGGCCAGGAAAAGATGTGGCATCATGACTCAGGAGCTCTTTTCGCCTTGCCACCTTGAGGTGCCCTTCCAGCAGTATTACGACTGGTGTGTCTTTGATGCTTGCGGGTGAGTAACAACATTTTATTAGTATTCATTTTGCCATGTCTACCAAAGAGAGAATGTGTGTAGCTTTGCTGGCAGTTTACAGTTGTTTTTTTTTTTTACCTGTATTTATTTTGCTGAGGATCCATACAAAAAATATTTTCATATTTTATTATCTCTTAATACAGATTATTTTCTTTTTGCCTTGTGCTCACTATTATTAAGATCCTTGATAATACCTCAGTGTATTCAAGTTCTGCTCAAACTTTTCAGTACGTTTAATGCTGACCTAAAAACGTTATTCAAAACCATTTATTTTGTGATTGTAACTTGCTCATCTACATTGTATAGGGATGTTCGATACCAATTTATTTTTAGACCAATACCGATACTCAAATATTCAGTACTCACCGATACTGATACCAAATTTCCCCCCAAAATAATGTCAGATAATAAAATTTTTAAAAAAGACATACACTATATATCCCAACTACAGCAAATTTCCTTAAAATTGAATCAAATGAATGGCAATTATATTGTTTCAATTTGCTCATAAAAGTCATTTTGCATAGAGCACACAATAAAACGAATAAAAAAATAAAATTAAAATAAAATAAAATAAGATAATCCAGTGACAAGAAAAAAAAAGCAAGTAGCAAAAAACGGGGGAATTTTCTGCCTATTCACATTTTTAAAAAAATCCAGTATTAACTGATTTGCTCCCAAAAATGTATAAAAACATTCCATTTTAAATATTGCCTAATTTTTTTTTTTACCGGTATACGTTTTTTATTATTATTTTTTATTTCTAGAGCATACAGAAGGCTTTGATGCAGCCTCTAACCTGAATAGGTTGCTTAAAGCAATGGAAGTTATTAGCAGGTGGCAGCAGAGTATAAGAGATCAACCAGGGCCATGTTACAAAAAAGCTCTTTTCCCCTGTGTTTTCAATAGGTTTGTGAATAATGATGAAACTATATTCTCATGCTAATTGCTGCAAAATGAAAACAGATACAAATATACTTTTTTTCTCCTGATGAAAGTAGATTCTAATCTAATCTTTCTTTTGGTAGTGTCCATGTTTTTATAGTATTAGAACACAATATTGTGTGGGCCTTGCATAATGAGTCAAAATCCAGAAAAAACAGCCGGGAGCAAAGGGGGTTGCTTCAGTGAAAATAGCTGTGAGCGAATGAGTTAATCAGAATGTTGTGTTGTGGGGGTACAAATAACATTTGTGTTGTAAAGAAAAAAATTGGGTTGCCTTTGCTTCTGTAAAGAGCAAGACTAAGATAATTTTGCAAGCAGTAAAGGTGAACACTAAATGAAGGTCAGTGCTCTTTCCCTCCTCTCACTTTCAGCTGTGACTCTGGCGGGGACTGCGAGTGCTTGTGCACAGCCATCGCCACCTATGCAGAGGAGTGTAACCGCAGGGGCGTCTACATCCGCTGGCGGTCTCAGGAGCTCTGCCGTATGTACACAGAGAATGAAATTGGTCTGTTTTTCCAGGAGACTGTTTCTAAATTTCGATCTCTGTTTCTCGTTTTGTCAAAGCCCTGCAGTGTGAAAATGGGCTCGTTTATGACCCCTGCGGTCCAGCTTGCTCCCCTTCATGCCCCATTGTGCAGCACAGTCCGCACTCCCAGTGTGACCTCCTCTCCTGTGTGGAGGGCTGCTTCTGCCCTGCTGGTACAGTTCGATATGGTAAGATTGATCAAACACATTTCGGGGCACATTTCGTCAAATCGAGACTGCTTGTCTACTGCAAGACAGAATATTAAATAAAGTTTCTGGAAGGCCATTTATGATGTGTTTTTTATTCTGTAGGTGACAGCTGTGCAGTTCCTACCCAATGTCCATGTGAGTGGGAGGGGTCCATGTTTCCTCCTGGAACTACGGTCAATCAACACTGCCAGAACTGGTCAGTCCATGTCAACGCATATAAAGAAATTCACATTCCAAATGTGTTTTCTGGTCACTTTGTATTACACCGAATCCGTGGCCTTCTTCTGCTTATATTCATCCAGTTCTTGTGAAGACGGTGTGTGGCAATGTGACGGGGTGGCTTGCCCCCCTCCTCCGCCGACCTGTCTGGAATCCGAGTTCTCCTGCGTAAGTGGTCGCTGCATCCCCTCTCAATGGCTATGTGACAATGAAGACGACTGTGGTGATGGCTCTGATGAGATTTGTCCATTCACCTGCTCACCGGAACATTTCCGCTGTACCAGCACGCCAAGGTAGGCCCTCGCTCACTTTGCTTTAGCACGGGATTGGTTTTTAAAATGTAAGATACCACACGTTACAATGTCAAAATATTGTGTTTGTAGGGACCAATCAAAAATGTATGCACTTATACTATATATATTTATTTAATAATAATAATAGTAATTATTATTATGTCTTTATTTTTCATGTATTTTATTTATATATTTTTACTATGAAAAGATGGCACCAAAATATAAATTTTATTGCTTCGGCCTGAGCACAAAAACAGCAAATAAGTAGGTTTTCATCAAACAATATATATATATATATATATATATATATATATATATATATATACAATATATAAATGCCAAACTGCAAAGATGCAGACGCTCACTACTTATCTGGAAACTCCACTGCATTGGCAATTTCCTGCCAGCTCTTCTCTTTGTAATCTATATTGTAATAAAGGACACATTTTATGTACACGACTCACTTCTTAATTAGATAACATTCACTTGCAGTTCTTTTATATCAGCAAATATAACATATTTACAACCCTGGTGTCAATGAGATCAGAGGCAGCAATGACATTATCAGCATAAATGTTACTGGGTCAGAGTGACTATAGATGGTGCACAATTCAGATTGTGTGTATAGTATAAATATTTAACTAAATATTTTAAATATTGCAAAATATTTTATTAATAATAATAATATTTTTTATTTTTAACTCATTCACTGCCATTGACGGCTATAAACGTCAAAAAATTATTTTAACCTTTTCTATTAGTTTAAAAAAAAATCAATTTCTGTTAACAAGAGTAGGAAAACCTAGATTTTTTTTATTGTACATTTAGAACTATATAAAATTTGTGATTAATCTTGAGTTAACTAGTGAAGTCATGCGATTAAATACGATTTAAAAAAATTAAATCACCTGACACCCCGAATTTTGAATAATCTTTTTTTTTAATGAATTTATGGCAGTGAATGAGTTAATTTAATCATAATAATATTTTTTTTAATAATTATCATTAATAATAAGAAGAATTAAAATGCATGATGTTAGTGCATCAATACCATCATCAAAATGACGAATTGTTACCGAGAAAGAAACTCCATGCACTGAAACGGCATTTTTTGTTGGGTTTGTCAGTGGACCATGTCTGAACCTGGCTTTACGTTGTGATGGCCACCCAGACTGTGCTGACCAATCAGATGAGGAGTTCTGTGGACCCGCCACTCCAGTGCCCCTGTGCCCACCAGGGGAGTTTCAGTGCGCCAGTGGGAAATGTCTCTCAGCCAGCCGTGTGTGCGACGGACGGCTAGACTGTGGATTTGCCGATGGTTCAGATGAGCAAGGTAACGCAACTGGTGTATTGACAAATAGTTCCTATCATATGCAGGGTCATTTAAATGTACTTATCAAGCTAATATGTGACGAATGAGGTCCTACTCCTATTTACTGTGATGAATTCTGTTTCCTGGCCCAGATTGTGGTGTGGTGTGTGATGATGGGGAGTTCCTATGTGCTGGAGGCCGATGTATTCTCTATCTTCATCGATGTGACGGTCACGATGATTGCGGAGATCTCAGTGATGAAAGGGGGTATGTTTGCAGATATGCTAATAGTTAATAATAATAAAAAAAAATCATAAATAAAAACAGTTCAGTTTCAGCTTTAAATATTTTGTTTTGTTTCCTAGTAACAAATAGTATTCATTTTTTCACTGGTTTTTAGGTGTGTCTGTGCACAAACTGAATTTCAGTGCCCAGGGGCCCAGTGTGTCCCTCTAGAGAAAGTGTGTGATGGACATAAAGACTGCCCACATGGCACAGATGAAGCTGTCTGTCCAATCAGAGGTAAAATAAGCATTTGAAGCATCCTGTAAAATAATACATTTGAGGTGCGGTATTGTATATGAGCAAAAATGATTTCAGTAGTGAGCGTCAAGAGTATTTTAGTATTGTGTGTAAGAATGTTTCAGATGTTTTTTTTTGGGTTATATATAGTGACATGTGGACCAGACCAGTTTGCCTGTGGTGATGGCACATGTGTTTCCATAACTACGCTGTGCGATGGAATACGAGATTGCCCGGCCGGAGAGGATGAAAGACGAACCAACTGCTACTCTTTCATAACACCGCTTCCTTCACCTTTGACCCCGACTGTGCCTACCTCAGGTAGTGATATGATAAACACACAAAAAAAAAAGGATAGTTTTTCTAATCCACTCGCTCGGTAGCTGTGGATTTTGAGCAGATTCGGTTGATCATTTTGACCCAGCAAGATTGGCTTGCAAATTGAATTTGGACATGCTCAACAGCTGAAGTGAGTTGAAGTAAATTTAACCCTGGAGAACCCAAGAACCCTTTTCTTCTTTGGAAAATTTTGAATTATACATTAAATGACTGCTATAAGTTCACTGAATACCAAAATATATGTTTTTTCAATTTTAACCCTTGTTTTTTGAACTAGCTCAGAGTTGCTAATTTATCAAAAAATATATATAAAACATACTCCTAGGCATTCTGCAACATGATATGAAATAGATTAACTAAAAAAACACAATTTTATCATCTGATGGTTTGCTGAGAAGATGGTTTTGTTTGGATTGAATTCCAGCTCGACAAAACAGCATGTTGCCAGCCATCTTGTCACCACCACTCTGGCTCATGTAAGTGCAATATTCATCCACTAGATGGCCCCATGCAGGGGTCAGAAGTGGCACTCTGGACTTTTGAAGTTCAATTTGTAAAAAAAAAAAAAAAAAAAAGGTCTATTTGAGTAGCAGAATTTATAGGGGCCAAATTTGACCCCGTGGGTTCTCCAGGGTTAATGTTAAGTATTGGAAGTTATTACCCCTTGTTGGATTAAAACCTGACTCAATGTGCTGGGTCAAATCCTCAACCCATTTTGGGTATAAATAATAATAATAATAATGATGATGATGGTAATAATACTACTACTACTAATAGTACTACTACTACTAATAATAATAATAATCACAATGATGATGATGATGATGATGATCATGATGATAATAATCATAATCATAATAGTAAATGTTTTCCCATCCTCTACAGCTTGTTGGTCCTATGAGTTTGCCTGTGCCACCGGCGGGCAATGTGTGCCCCAGACTTGGCACTGCGATGGCGAAACCGACTGTTTGGACGGCAGCGATGAGCAGCAGTGTCCTTCACTTTGTGGTCCTGGCCAAGTGCCCTGCCTCAGTGGTGACCAGTGCGTTCATTACCAGCAGCTTTGTGACGGCAAGCCAGACTGCAGAGATGCATCTGACGAGAGCATAGACAACTGCGGTAATGTCATCTGACTGCAAAGGTTGACTGAGGACTTGGCCGACTTTGACCATTGTGTTTGTCTTCTAGGCTCTGCCCGGATCCCTCCATGTCCAGGTAGCTTCTCATGTGACAATCGCACATGTGTGAACATGTCAAAAGTGTGCAACGGTATCCCCGATTGTCCGCGGGGTGATGACGAGCTTGTGTGTGGTGAGTTGTCACAAGATACTATTATTGGTACAGTCTGAGAAGTGTGGTAGAAAACAGAACACAAATGTCAAATGTTTGATGTTCAGGTAAAAACGTCTCACCAGCACCCCCTGGTGATAGGAATACAACAGTCTCCTGCCCAGAATTCACATGTCTGGACGGTTCCTGTATAACTTTCAACATGGTAGGTTTGTGTATCTTTTTTTAATTTTTTTTTTTTATCATTTTTGATAATTTTGCCCCAACCTGCATTTTAGGTATCTAACTCCTTATAACCTTACTATTCAGATGTGTAATGGGTTGGCAGACTGTCCAGACTCCTCACTAGCACCGCTCGGGGGTCCCACTGATGAGCAGGGTTGTCAAAGTTGGAGCTCCTGGGGTTCTTGGAGCCCTTGCAGCAAAACCTGCGGGACAGGCTCCATGATCCGGCGCAGATTTTGCCCCGCCGGAGACATTTTGCACCACTGTCGGGGTCAGGATGTCCAGAAGCAGCAGTGCTTCAACATCACTTGCCCTGGTACGGATTTGGAGTAAAACGGTTGTGAAAGCACAATGATTCTGACAAAGTGTTTTGTCTTATCCAGTTGATGGTCAGTGGTTTCCGTGGGTGAGCTGGTCAAATTGTTCCAGCGAGTGCGGAGGAGTGCAGATCCGACACAGAGACTGCATCCTGCCTCAAAATGGAGGCCGAGACTGCTTCCAGCTTCCAGGACCATCCAACCTCAGTTTGGAAATTAGTAAGAGATCCAATCACAGAATTCTGACTTTAAAGTGAGAATTCTCACTTTAATCTCATAATTCTGACTTTATTCTCAGAATGCTGACTTTAGAATGAGAATTCTCACTTTATTCTCAGAATTTTGACTTTAAAGTGAGAATTCTCACTTTATTCTCAAAATTCTCACTTTAATGTCCGAATTTTCACTTTATTCACAAAATTTTGACTTTAAAGTGAGAATTCTGACTTTAATCTCAGAATTTTGACTTTAAAATGAAAATTCTCACTTTAATCTCAGAATTCTGATTTTAAAGTGAGAATTCTGACTTGTGTGACGTAGGGTTATGAATTGTGGAGGGAAGTCAGAAGGTGATTCGGTCAGAATTCTGAGATTAAAGTCAGAATAAAGTGAGAATTCTGCGATTAAAGTCAGAACTCTCACTTTAAAGTCAGAATTCTGAGATTAAAGTCAGAATTTTCACTTGAAGTCAGAATTCTGCGATTAAAGTCAGAATTTTCACTTAAAGTCTGCATTCTGAGAATAAAGTTAGAATTCTGAGATTAAAGTCATAATCCTGCCAACCTTTTTTTTTCCTCTTCACTTGGCCTAATCCTCTTCCGTATCTATCCATTTTGTGGGATTTGATATTTATTAAATATTGACAAAATGCTTACATACTTACTTGATGGGTTTCAGAATACGTTTTGGAATTTAAAAACTTCATCAACCTATTTTTTTAATCTAGATATACATATAGCAACAATTGATCTTGACATTGTCTGCTTGTCTCTATTTCAGAGCCTTGTTCTGAGGATGGCTGTTTCAACAGCAGCTGTCCGACAGGCCTGGTGAGACACAACTGTTCCCCCTGCCCACTGTCCTGTGCTCACATCAGCAGCGGGACAACCTGCGATCCCACTGCACCCTGTTTCTCAGGTCACCCATTGAGGGCACCCTAGATCTATTTCGAAAACTTGTGTATTTCTCAAATCTTACATATTGTAATATAACAGGCTGCTGGTGTCCAGAGGGGCAGGTAATGAGTCACACACAGGAGTGCGTGTTGCCAGAGGAGTGCATGTGTGAGCTGGCAGGTGTGCGCTACAGGCCGGGTCAGCAGATGAAGGTGGACTGTGAGATTTGTGTTTGTGAGAGAGGAAGACCTCAGCAATGCCACCCCAATCCGGACTGTCCTGGTCAGTCTTAAAATGGTTTATTTTGTTTCTTGTTTATCTTAATTCATTAATATGTACCCCCCCCTTTTTTTTTTAACCCAATCACTCACAGTACTTTGCGCCTGGTCGTCATGGTCTGAATGGGGGGAGTGTTTAGGGCCGTGTGGTGTGCAGAGTGTCCAGTGGTCATTCCGGAGCCCAGTCAACCCCAGTAATCATGCAGATGGGAAAACCTGCAGAGGGATCTATCGGAAAGCACGTCGGTATGCAGCCTTGTCCTTATTCCTATTTTCTTTGACTGATTTTGACGCAATTTTGATTATGGTGATGTAAAGTTCAAATGGGAACCGGTTCTTTTATCTTGAAGGCTCACTATACTAATAATAACAACCAAGGAGACTGCATATTCTCAGTTGAACTATTTACTGGATGCCAAAAAGATCGATTGCACATTATCTGCTGAATGCGGAAGAAGGTCTAATCTATTCTATATAGTCTCTACTCTTATACTGTCTTGGCCGCCCACTCCTACAAGGGACGGCTCAGCCTTGCCCATACGAAAATATGTGACCTGATGGTCTTAACTGGTTTCAACTGGATAAATGTGCGAGAGTGCAGATAAATAGAAAGGCGCCAAGCCAGGACAGGTCACAGCGACACAACGGCCTAGCTCAAGTCACCTATCTAATCATTAAGAGGCCTAATCTAACAGTGACATTGCTTAAACTACATCCACAAAAATGAAGCTCGTCAGATCAGTTCAACATAGTGCCACAATTTAGCACCAAAGCACTACTTTTGTCAAACTGAAGCTCCTCAACTCACTTCAATTTATTTCTGTTGCACCAAGCTGCCACAAGATTCCACCAAAGCACTACTTTTTTACTTAATTGAAATTCTCCACTCACTTTAACATAATTCCTTAGCACCAAGATTTGCCTGAAGAAATACATTATAAGTGTAGTGCTGAGAAAAATAACAGTTCAAAATTGATAACAATCCACATTTTATTCATCCGCGTGTCCACAGATGTCAGACTGACCCCTGTGACGAGTGTGAGTACCAAGGTCAGTCCCACGCTGTCGGAGACAGATGGCGGGCCGACCATTGCCACTTGTGCCATTGTTTGCCCAACCTGTCGGTGCAGTGCTCCCCCTACTGTCCGTACGCTGTTACTGGATGCCCTCAGGTAATAGACTAATCCGTGCAGTCAATTTAATTAAGGCATTTACCTTAAAATAACCTTTCTTTTTTTTTTTTACTTCTCAATTTGTGTAGGGCCAAAGTCTAGTTCCCGGAGAGGGTGACACATGTTGTTACTGTCAAGGTAAATTTAAGTCTCTCTGTTCTGTTTTATTTTATCCTGAAATTTCACCCAAAACTTTTTGTGAGGAGTCTATATTGCAGTGTTGCTGTGTTTTCGTCACTGATTTGAGTTATATTGAATGTTCTACACAGTAAGTAATGAAAGTTCCGCAGTGACAGTCAGCCCCTCCCCTGTGACTTCCGAGCCAGGAAAGGACACCATTCCCTCGGTGCCCACCTACCCGCTCCCTCCTGGTGGTCAGTGACTTCATATAACTGAATACATGAGTTTCATGAGAACCGTAATTATCTTCTTCGATCATCTTTTTTCAGAGGAGTGCTGGTCTCCATTGGGCGTTCAGTTTCTGCCGGCCTCCAGTTTCCGTGCGTCATCTCAGCAAAGCGGTCACCCCCCTGAAGCGGCTCGCCTTCATGGCTGGGACCCCCACACAGACCTTCAGGTAAATAAGGAATACTGTTTGTATGTTTTTATTTTTATTTTTTACTCATTCACTCCCAGCCATTTCCACTGAAGCAACCCCCTTTGCTCCCGGCTGTTTTACTGGATTTTGACAGAATACTGTGGTCTAATACTATGAAAATATGGAACCTACCAAAATAAAGATTAGAGTTTCTTCTTTCATCAGGAGAAAAAAGTATAATTGTATCGTTTTGCAGCAATTAGCATGAGAATATAGCTAAGTTTCATCATTATTCACAAACCTGAAAAAGGGCTTGTTGCAACATGGCCCTGGTTGATCTATTATACTCTGCTGCCACCTGCTGGCCGTTTTTTGTAATAACTACCATTGCTTCAAACGACCTCTTCATGTCAGAGGCTGCATCAAAGCCTTCTGTGTGCTCTAGCATAAAAAAAAACATATAAATACGTTTTTGGGTTTGAATGCTGCTCTTTGTGACTTTTGCATGTGCAGGGCTGGGGTCCAGAACCAGAGGAGTATAAAGACCTACCACAGCGGAGCCCTGAAGGGCACAGTAGCAGCACACAAAGCCCTTACATACAAATCGACCTGCTGAAAGCATACAACATCACTGGTGCACCTTTTGACCTGGCCGTGCTCGTTTCACAACACTTTAAATGCGTAATGTTGTCAAGCATATGACTCTCATTGAATTTATTAAGTGACACCTTGTTCCTTTTTCAGGGGTACTTACCCAGGGGGGCGGTGTGTTTGACACATACGTTTCCAGTTTATACCTGCAGTTTAGCCAAGATGGAAGACTGTGGTATATTTACAAAGAGCTTGTGACTGACGCGCAACCCAGAGCTAAGGTTTGGTCATCACATTGTTGTTCGTATGATAATGATGTGTTTCTGCCATGCGCATCATTATTCCGCCAGGTCTTTTATGGTAACCACAATGAGGGAGGGGTCGCTGAGATCAAATTGGACAGGATGGTGTCGGCTCAGTTTGTCCGCCTGCTACCGCATGATTTCCATAATGGCATTTATCTTCGTCTTGAGATTATGGGATGTGAACGTGGTGAGTAGATGTAGCATATTTATTTTCTCTTTTTTTGCATTATAATAGGGTTATTATAGTTTCATTTTAGTTAGTTTTTGTTTCGTTTTGAGTTTTTCATTTTGAATTTATTTTTTATTTTTTTTCTAGAGAGCTCAGTATTGTTCATTCGGTAATTTTACCGATTTGACATGTCATCAACATTGCTCTCCTTTTTTTTATTCATTTATTTTTATTTTATTTTTATTTTTTTTTGTATGTGGGTGATAATGTGTGTGTGCGTGCGAGTGTGTGTGTATTCATTAGTTCACCTAAAACCTATTTAGTTGGTTTTAATTAGTTTTCAGGGTGGATCAGTTATTTTTTATTAGTTTTAGTTCATTAAAAATGCTTGAAGCATTCCCGCATTCAAAAATTCACGCTTCCCGGGGTATATATCGTCTGATTCCACATTACTTACAGTATTCGCACAATTTTTAAGTATCACTTTACACGCCCACTTCCATACATATAGCTTATCATCATTACCATACTGCTCAGTGGCACAATTGGTAAAGTGCATTGTCCAATAACCAGGAGGTCATAATTTCATAATTTATCTCTCAATTTACCTCATAAGCATTCCACATGCATTCAAATCTTAGCATTCAAATCTTAGCATTCAAATATCAGCATTCAGTTTTCAGCATTCCCACGCACTTGCTAGTTTCAGTTAGTTTCAGTATAAAAAAATGGGCATTACTTGTGTGCAATATTTAGAAAACACCATGGTAAAATGAAAAAAGTAACGTATTTCTTACCCTGCATTTCGGCTGAGTAAAAATAAAAATAAAATAAAAAGCAGGAAAATGGGAGCCAAAAGGCAAGCACGCAAAATTGTCGCCTAGGAGCGACATCATCTGAAGGTGCTTTTCTATTGGCTGCTGCTAGATGACGTGACTTCTGTGTGTCTTTATTCAGGTTAATATCGAAATAAATATACTTAAAATCACATTTAAAACAATACTGAGCTCTCTCAGAAAATACAAATAAAAATCACATTTAAAATAATGCCCAATTAATTGTATTAATGTAATTACCATAATAATAACTAATAATTGTAGTTAGTTTTAGTTAACTTTGTAAACATAAAATGTAGTTTCAGTTAGTTTTCGTTTTTTTAAAAGCATTTTCATTTTTATTTTCTTTTGTTACAAAAAAAAATATATATATATATTTTTAATTTTTTTAAATTAATTTTCATTCACTAAAATAACCTTGGTGGTTAATTTTTGCAATTAAAAGCACTGTATTAAATATAAACTTGTTTTTGTTCTCATCTGGCTCAGCTTACCACCCATGGTCAACCTTGCCCACACCGACTTCGACCATCTCACCAATAAGTGGCTGCAGAGAAAAGGAACTCCAGTGTAAAAATAAACGCTGTGTGCCAGCCGGCCCGTCAGGAGTTATCTGCGATGGGGTCGATGATTGTGGTGATGGATCAGATGAGATGTACTGTGGTGAGATTTTTGTCTCATTTTCTGTAGTCTAGTGAAATGAAATGCATTAACACTAAAATATGCACTGCCCTTATCCCAGGAACGCAGACTTACCCAACAGTCACAAGTCTTCAAAGCTGCCCTGGTGGTCAGTACTTATGCCTCCCACCAGGGGGCTGCATTGACTCAGGAAAACGTTGCGATGGGATTCCCCACTGTCCAAGAGGAGATGATGAAAGAGAATGTCACCTGCATGAGAATATCACCACTCAGTCTGACAGGTGAGGTCAATAAATTGCATCAAATTTTGGCTTCATATTTTATTCAGTTCAAACCCTGCTGATATATCATTACAAATGTATTTACAGACCATACACACCCACCGCCGCCCCTATCAGGACTCCTTCCAGGATCCCTGTGACTCACCCTGCATTATCACCAACAGTAAGCAGAACGATTTCTTTGTTAACAACAAAAGGTATTGATAAGTTTAAATGTGTCAATATGAACTTTATATGCCTTTACAGGATGGTGGCCCTGGATATCGTGGTAAGTTCTTGTGCTACTTAGGCTAGTAGTTAGTTGGTGAATAGTTGTCCCCCTCCCCTTTCCTTGTGTCTTAATGTATAGTGTTTTCAATATATCATACGTGCTGTAGAGGTGTCAAAATTAGTGTGTTCATTTTGAGTTAATTTAAAGTTCCTTTAATGGCACAATTTTTTTTAACGCGCAATTAATGACGGCCCCTTACTTGGAAAGCCTGTATTGGGGGATTTCCAGTTACAACGCAGCAGACATGTACACGTCAAAATTTAGCAGTACTATAATAAATTTTATAATAATGCATAGACTGGGGTCAAGTTGTATTTTACAATTTTAAAAAAAGTACAGAATTTCACCAGTTACTTTATGTTAAAGAAAAGATGTCTCTTAATATGAAAAGAAAAATGCACCGAGCTGTCACCAATGTCTTACAAATGCAATTATGCCACCTAGTGGCAGAAGAAATGACCAACACAAATCAATATATTTTTTTTACAGTACATCTTTTTAATTTTAACTCCATTGTATGAACTATTGTGAAAAGGCGATTAATCATGAGGGAACAATTGAAGTCATGCGATTAATTACGATTAAAATTTTTAATCGCCTGAAACCCCGGTACATATCTTTGTAGGCATCTGCTCATCTGCACTTGGACTTGAGGATGGAATCATTCGTTATGGTCAGCTGACCTCATCCTCCTACCGTGAGAACAATCCTGCCGATGCTGGCCGGCTGAATATCGTTCCTAATGTGTAAGTGATAAAGTGCTTTTTTTTAAAAAAAAAATCATTCATGAAAAGATACATTCAACGTTTTTGTCCGTGGGGTTTGCAGTCAAGTTATGGAGCCTGGATGGAGCCCCTTGCCTACAGACCTCCAACCGTACTTCCAGGTCGATTTCCTGGAGCCCACATGGATTTCAGGGGTTGTGATGCAGGGCAGTGAACGCATGTGGGGGTACCTCACTAAATACAGATTAGCCTTCGCCCTACACGGCAGCCTCTTCACCAACTATACACAGGACGGCAAGCCCGATAGTCCTGCTAAGGTATTCAACATATAATAATAGAATAGAATAATCAAAAGTAGCAAAACTCTTGATATTTATAAAGTCCTTTTATTGCTATGGTGTAGGTGTTTGAGGTACGAATGGTTGGTCGGACTCCTGTGACCCGCTGGCTCAGTAGGCTTGTCAGGGCCCGCTACCTGCGCATCATCCCTGTGGAGTTCAGACACACGTTCAATCTACGTGTTGAGATCCTTGGCTGCAGAGGAGGTGACAATTTCCAGTCTTTTTCCATTTTTGTCTTTCTATGGAGGACAATTGGTTCTCAGTTGCTCCCAAAAAAACGTATAAATACGTTCTATTTTAAATATGACCATGGTCCCAAAAACGTATTTAATCATTAAAATAAAAATAAAAATGATGCAACCTCTGAACTGAAGAGAACGCTTGAAGAAATGGTAGTTGTTACAAAAGCGGCCAGCAGGTGGCAGCAGAGTATAAGAGATCAATCAGGGCCATGTTGTAAAAAGCTCTTTCCCCCACTATTTTAAACAGTTTTGTGAATAATGATGAAACTTATAGCTATATTCTAATGCTAATTGCTGCAAAACAAAAACAGATACAAATACATTACAGATAATTTTTTTTCCTGATGAAAGAAGAGCCTCTAATCTTTCTTTTGGTAGGTTCCATGTTTTTATAGCAATAGAACACAATTTTCTGTGGGCCTTGCAAAATCTGTCAACATCCAGTAAAACAGCCGGGAGCAAAGGGGATTGCTTCAGTGAAAATGGCTCGGTGTGAATAAGCTAAACTGATGTGTATTGCAGATGAGCTGGTGACCCCCAGCAGTATTACAACCCCCTCTGGTGTTGGGAAAGTGACAGCGCAACGTTGTAAAACAGGCCAGTTTGCTTGCCAGCACAGTGAGCAATGTGTTCCTATTGCTGTGGTTTGTGATGGCCGACTGGACTGCAAGGATCATACAGATGAGATGAATTGTGGTAAGAACTCCATTATAAGCTACTCAATGGGTAAAATTTTCGGGATTAACCGAAAATGCACACAATCCGAATTCTTGTTTCGCCATCTTCTTCTAAACAGGCTCTCCAGGTTTACAAAACGAGACTAGTTCCACAGGTAAACCAGGCTTCCATGGTGACAGGACAACCCGTGCCCCAGGACTCCAAACCACCAAGCCACGAGGTGGTCTGCCCGGTGTGGCTACAGATAGAATCACAGGACAACCTGGACTTTGGAAAGTCACCACTCCACACATCGGTAAAAAAAAGAAGAAAAAAAAACTTTTTAACTTTGCATAACTTGTAATCTTGACAATTGAACTTTATAGATGTCAAGTTCTATTATGGAGGAGTATGTAGAATATCTCAAAAAAGTCACTTCTGCTAAATAATGTTTTAACTGCTTGCAACAAAAGTGACTGCACCCCTAAGTGAAATTGTGCTAAATGGTTTCAGTTAAACATTTCTCTACCTAGTGTATTGCAGATGTGATGGGGAAGCAGGTGTGTTGCATTCAGTGTTTTCACTTTTTGACATCTCACACTGGTCACTGGAAATTAATATTAATATGGCATCTCTTGGCAAATGAATGTCTGTACTCACTTTTGTCAGTAGTTTAGACATTAATAGCTGAGTGTTGAACAGTGTTGGGAACATTATTTTATAAAAACAATTAGTATTAGTTACTAATTACCTGCTTAAAAAAGTAACTGAGTTAGTAATTGAATTCATAATGACAGTAACTAGTTACCAGGCAAAGTAACATTTTCACTACTTAACAAATTGCTTTATATGAAATAATTCGGTTTTATTTTAATTTTATTTTTTAGCAGTTTTCAAAAGACAATTTGCTTATTATTATTGTGAGGGCGCTTTGCGGAATAATTTTAATGGTTTTCTGTTTGATCAGAGAAACAAGAAATCAGAATTCCGAATGTCCCCCCAATTTTTTGGGGGTATAAATATGACTTGTATGTTATTATTAATTATTCATGTAGCAGGTTGCGCTTTAACATTTCTTACTGAATCTTTCATGATCAAATAAAAAATTCAAGAAAATGAAAATAAAACACTATTGATTTTTCCCACTAGAAGTGACTACAGGCCAGCCCGGGCTGCATTTCAGTCCATCGCACCAGCCTGGAGTTCCTGGTTTACAAACCACAAAGCGTGAGAGACACAAAACAATGTTGCTAGTTCTGGATCCATGATTTCATGCGCCTTTTACTGAACAGACAGAGACTCTGTATTTTACAGCTCAGTGGATCACCACAACCCCCCGTGATGGGGGCTTGCCCAGAGTGCTTTGTGTGGAAGGCCAGTTTGCATGCCGCTCATTTGGCTGCGTCAACTCGGCTCAGGTGTGTGACGGCAGGCGGGACTGTTTGGACGGGTCTGATGAAGAGAGATGTGGTATGCATGAATAATCTGTGATATTATAGTTTCCAAATACATTCTTATGTGAAAGGTTAATAAATTGCATTCTTTTTACCCAAATGACTAATTAGGTTCCTTAGTAAGTCCAGTTACTACACAGCTCCCCGCATTGCCGAGTCCCTGCTCCCCCAAGCAGTTCTCCTGTAAAAGCGGTGAATGTGTCCACCTGGACCGCAGATGCGATCTGCAGAAGGACTGCGTGGACGGTTCTGATGAAAAAGACTGCAGTATGGAAAATATATAGCATCAAATAAAATTCATAAAGTCTGATGTGGAAGTGAAAGACGATGTTCTGTCATCTTCCAGTTGACTGCATCATGTCCCTGTGGACTTCATGGAGTCAGTGTAGTGTGTCCTGTGGTCTGGGCTCACTGTTTCGACAGAGAGACATTGCGAGGGAAGCGCTACCTGGAGGATCCTGCAGTGGGGCCCAGTTTGACAGCCGCGCCTGCTTCCCACGACCATGTCCAGGTTTCTGACAGTATTATATCCTGCTAGGGTCTCTCGTAAAATCACTCATCTATTTTCACCTCTTGTAGTTGACGGTCATTGGTCAGAGTGGACAGAGTGGTCCGAGTGTGATGCTCAGTGTGGAGGAGGTGTCAGGCAGAGGAAGAGAACCTGTTCTGTACCCGCCCCCAAAAATGATGGGAGGGATTGCGAGGGTATGAGCCAGCAGAGTCAGAGCTGCAACAGCCAACCTTGCACCAAAGACACTGGTACACAAACAGGTGAGTCATTCTCAAACAAACATAACATTTTCTGTCATTGGTGCTTGAGTAAGCAATAAACATGTCATTCTTTCACCATGACATTTAATGAATGTTCAAAAGATCAGTTATGAAATATTATTATGACCCGGAACATACTTTGTATTCATAGAAAATGAACAGTATGTCATGTGGGACATGAGTGTTTGAGGGATGGAGGACCCAAATACAGGGAAGTAAGGCAGTGAAACAGAAACCAAGTGCAATATGTGGGACTGAAGCACAGAAAAGAAGGGTGAACAGACAACCATGACTGGTCGTCGCGGACAGGACAGGACTAGACTGGTCGTTGCGACTGGACAGGACAGGACTAGACTGGTCGTTGTGACTGAACAGAACATTACTAGACTTGTCGTTGCGACTGGACAGGACAGGACATGACTAGACTTGTTGTTGCGACTGGACTGGACAGGACAGGACTAGACTGGTCGTCGCGACTGGACAGGACAGGACTAGACTGGTTGTCGCAACTGGACAGGACAGGGCTAGACTGGTCGTCGCGACTGGACAGGACAGGACTAGACTGGTCGTCGCAACTGGACAGGACATGACTAGACTGGTCATCGCAACTGGACAGGACAGGACTAGACTGGTCGTGGCGACTGGACAGGACATGACTAGACTGGTCGTCGCGACTGGACAGGACAGGACATGGACAGGATGCTGCGACTGGACAGGACGTCGCGACAGGATGATGTGACTTACAGTAACAACAGGACGTGATTAGGCTGGTCGCTGTGATTGGACAGGATGTGACAGGACATGACTAGACTTGTTGTTGCGACTGGACTGGACAGGACAGGACTAGACTGGTCGTCGCGACTGGACAGGACAGGACTAGACTGGTCGTCGCGACTGGACAGGACAGGACTAGACTGGTCGTCGCGACTGGACAGAACAGGACTAGACTGGTCGTCGCAACTGGACAGGACATGACTAGACTGGTCGTCGCGACTGGACAGGACAGGATTAGACTGGTCGTCGCGACTGGACAGGACAGGACTAGACTGGTCGTCGCGACTGGACAGGACGCTGCGACTGGACAGGACGTCGCGACAGGACGATGTGACTTACAGTAACAACAGGACGTGATTAGGCTGGTCGCTGTGATTGGACAGGATGTGACAGGGCCTTACTTGCCTTGATTTGACTAGCTGTGGTGTGGCTATGACTTGGTTATGGCTGTGACATTGTCTTGGCTGTGGCTGAGGCTGTGACGAAGACGAGACACACAAACTTCCCCACATAACACAGACAACGCACCCACACCTACTGGACAAACACAACAGACTAAATACACCAACACAAATGAAACACCTGGAGAAGGGAAGACCCACACAGGCGGACGTTGTTAAACATAACAAGACAAGGGAAGAAACCAGGAATATATGACAAAAAAGACCAATCACAGACAAAAACAACAAGAACACCCATAACAAACAAAAACCCTAACCCCCACAGAACTGAAACATGGCACAGTATGTGATAGTTAAAAATGTTTCTCCAGGTTGTGTCAATGGTATGGTGCTCGTGTCCGAGACAGACTGCCTGACTGGGAGAGTTGAGCCTTGCCCTCCTACATGCTCACATCTCAGCTTCACCAACAACTGCACGGAAGAATGTAAACCAGGTTGGCCTATATAAACAACATGCACTTCCTTGAGTGGGTTTAAGACTGGCTGGAATGTAAATATACTCAGCTATTTTTAAAGGACTGTGTGTTTTGTTGATGCTCATTTCTTTAGTAACATGAATGTAGAGGCAGCTAAGAGGGAATGCTTGCAGTTGCAATTCTTGACTTTCTGATTAGGAAAGTCAAAACAGTGACTCAATGCCAGTATCTATCTCCTCATGGAATCCTAACTCTAATACAGATTTAGGTATAAATTCATTTCCTCGCCCCAGGCTGCCGCTGTCCCAACGGAATGTACCTACAGGGAGGACAATGTGTGAAAGCAAGCCAATGTGTTTGTCACTGGAACGGCCAAAAACTGCAGCCAGGACAGACGATCAGCAGGGACCATTGTACTAGATGGTGGGATGTATTTCTTTTATTTATATTCCACTTTGTTGGATCTATTCTTGGTCTTCATAGCTGAAGGCTTTGTGAAAACAGTAATCACCTAACCGATAAAATTGTAATCAGTTCATTCGGTACACAAAGATAATGTCAAATTGTCTCCAAAAGTACGTGCCAGGAAGGACAAGTTACCTGTAACTCCTCCATTTGCGCAACAACCTGTCAGTGGTCAGCCTGGTCGTCGTGGTCGCCGTGTGATGTCACCTGTGGGCTCGGGCTCCAACAGCGCTACAGGTGAACAGCTGTCCGATTTTAGATGCATTTGTATGTCTTCAAGCTGAGAATGACTTGTTCTGTTAGGTCTGCAGTGAATCAGACAGCATCCCTCAGAGGGCATCTCTGCCCAGGAGACTCCTCTGAAGTTCAACGGTGCTCCATTCGCTGCCACACCGGTACACATGTTCATATATCCACAGAGAACATTGATACTTATTATTTTAGCTTAATTCTATATGTTCATTTTAGTCTGAGTTATTATTGTTAGTATGACTTTTTCCTCTCCTTTTTATTTTATTGCAGAAGAACCAGATGGAATTTGGAGTAAATGGACAAGCTGGTCAGAATGCAGTAAGACATGTTTCCATCATGCAGATGATGTTGGAATCAGACAAAGATTCCGAAGCTGCAACCACACCAATGCTCAGTCTACCTGCGATGGAGATGGCGCACAGCAGGAGCCGTGCAACATCGTCCACTGTGCAGGTATGAGTCTTCATTTCTCATGAGTGTCAAAAAATATTCAAATGACACTGTGTTGTAATACTAGTGGATGGTGGCTGGTCTGCGTGGTCCCCGTGGTCTCTCTGCTCATCTGAGTGTAATTCTGGTGTCCAAACACGAGAGCGATTCTGCACTTCACCCCCTCCACAACATGGGGGCAAAAACTGTCCCGGTCCACACATTCAGACAGCAGACTGTAACGCCCATCCCTGCTCAGGTATTATTTTATCTTGTTGCTGATCCTTAGTAGGACCATAATGTGGTGTGGGAATGTTACATTTACATTTTCTCAATGTAAATACAGTGAATCCTGGGATGCGTGAAAATATATGATATACGGTTAAGACTGTATAGAAACATTTTTAATAGTTTACCCAAACAAAATTTGTAAGCATAAAATATACACTCTAAAAACTGTTGGGTCAAAAATTTGATTGACCCACTAACTTGGGTCAATTTGACCCATTTTTGCGTTGTTTTGTACAAAATCCAGAAAGTTCAATTCTGAACTTGAAAAACTTTAAACAGGGTTGTTTTGTACAAACCAATTCAGAAAGTTGGGTCAAATTGACCCAAGTTAACAGGTCATCCCAATTTGGACCCGAATTGAGTTGTTCTTGACCCAGCAGTTTTAAGAGTGTCCACTCTGAAAACAATTGGCTAAAAATTTTGCCAAATTGGATCAAAAAGGAATCAACCCAACTTGTTGGGTTATTCAATTGACCCAAAAACTTGGGAAACATGATTAACCCAAAAAAAAAACTAAACATATACTGGTATTGGGTTGCTTTGTGGGTTAATTAAATTTTTACTTTTTGAGTTGGGTCAGTTCATTTTTGACCTAATTAAGGGCACACTCACACTAGGGCCATTTCTTCCGTTAAAAGTTGGGTCAAATAAATAACCCACAAAATAACGTAAAAAAAATATTTGGTTGCTTTGTGGTTTATTAATTTAATTGGACTCAAGTTTTTGTGGGTCGGTTGATTTTTGACCCAATTCAATTGGGTTACTCAATTAACACAAAAAGTTGGGTCAAATGAGTAACCCACAAAACAAGCCCAAAAATATTTGGTTGAATAACTCAAAAAATTTGGTCGGTCCATCCTTGACCCAACTTGGGTTATGTTTGACATAATTGTTTTTTTTAGAGTGTGTAATATACATAAACACTGTAAATACATAGAAGTCATTGTGTCCCTTCTTCTTCTTCTAGGACTCTGCCCTGAAGGTATGATATACATGACAGCATCTGAATGCGAGGATCATGGCGGCGCATGCCCACGGGTCTGTATGGACATGACCTCCACTGAAGTGCAGTGTGCCACTGCCTGTTACGATGGCTGCTACTGCACACTGGGCTTATACTTGCTCAACGGCAGCTGTGTGCCTTTGGACCAATGCCCGTGTTACCATCAGGGGGAGCAATACCCGGCTGGGGCCACCCTTCCTGTAGATGCATGCAACAATTGGTATTCTTCAAACGCTGTCGCGGCTAAGTCTGAAATCGTTTCAGTTGGTTGATTTGTTCGGATTGTGTCTTCAACAGCACTTGCACTAATGGAGAAATGTCATGTGGAACAACTTCATGTCCTGGTGAGTTGGTTTATCGTTGAATGTGGCTCAATATCCATAACATCAAATACTAAAAGTTAAAATCTAGCACGATGACAGAGGTGGCTAATCCAGATCCAGAAAGTAAAAACCCTGCCACAGTTTGGCTTTAGCCCTTAGTGCTAGCTAGCTAGCTCCCTCGCAGGTAAACGAGCACCACGGGAGCTAGCTAACTAGCACCTGAGGCTAAAGCCAAACTGCGGCAGGAATTTTACTCTCTGGACCTCGATTTGGCACCTCTGCACGTTCCAGATTTTTATATTAAATTTGATACTATATTTCTATAATTTAATTTAATCAATCATTATCCTGAGTGACTCTGCGCCTCTTAGTGGACTGCGGTTGGAGCAGCTGGACTCAGTGGAGCACCTGTAGTCGAACATGTGACGTCGGTGTGAGAAGGCGTTACCGCTCCGGAACCAACCCCCCACCAGAGTTCGGAGGCCGTCCTTGCGAAGGCGCCAGAGTTGGGGTCGACACATGCAGCATTGAGCCATGCTTCGGTGACGACATATTTGATGTTTTTTTCCCCCTTAACAAAGTAGTTAATAATGTGATGTGTACTAGGTGTAAGAGAACCATGGAGCGAGTGGTCGGAGTGCTCAGTGACATGTGGAGGAGGTTACAGGAGCAGAACCAGTGGGCCTATCAGAGTCCATGGCACAGCACAACAGTTCAGCGCCTGCAATCTGCAGCCATGTGGTACGACAAACACACACTTAACTAGAATGGTGCTGTTATTGTGTGATAGCTGAGATTAGCTGTCATTTTATGGCTCGCAGATTCACAGGGGTGTGTAGACTTTTTAGATCCGCTGTATATGACATTTGATCAGAATTAACTCACAAATTTGATGGAAATCTTTTAGATATGTTGTAATAAAATGTTGTCCGTTACGCAAGGTGGTTATTTTTATATTGACGATTGCTTATCCTTATTTCAGGGGATAGCAGAGTGTGTCCGCCAGGGCAGGAATGGAAGCAGTGTGTGAGAGGAGCAGTATCATGTTCAGACCTCACGATGGACCTCAGTCGGAACTGCACGCCAGGATGCCAGTGTCCTACTGGAACTTTCCAACAGGTCAGTGTCTTCGACCCCCCCCCCCCCCCCCCCTCCTAAAAAAAGGACATAAACATTGCAAATGTATTTGATTGTCTGTACTCAGGATGGCGAATGCGTCCAAGAATCTGATTGTCGCTGTGATGTTGATGGAGAGCAGTACAAACCAGGAGACATTATTTCTTCTGACTGCAAAAACTGGCAAGTATATGCAAAGTGTCATTGTTTACTTCCATTTTATCTGCAAGCGTTTTTAACTTCAACATTTATGCCCATATTTCAGTACATGTGAAGCAGGACGACTTGTAAACTGCTCTCAAGCCATTTGCACTGGTATGATTATTTGATTATTTCCAGTGATTAATAGCAAACATTACCTTTGATTGATTCTCTCTTCCTTCATTTTTTTTCACCTAGCTGATGGCCAGTGGTCACTGTGGACTCCTTGGGGGTACTGTTCAGTGTCATGTGGGGCAGGTCTCCAGTCCCGATATCGCTTCTGCTCAAGGCCTCAGCGCTCCGGGAATGGCCTGCCATGTCCGGGGCCTAACCGCGAGGACAAAGTCTGTGTCACCAACCCATGTGATCGTGAGTTAGTGCTGCCATTAATAATCTCTTCTTAACTCATTCACTCCCAGCCATTTTCACTGAAGCAACCCCCTTCGCTCCTAGCTGTTTTACTGGATTTTGACTGATTTTGCAAGGCCCACAGAATATTGTGTTCTATTGCTATAAATGGAGCCTGGAACCATGGAACCTACCAAAAGAATGATTCTTTCATCAGGAAGAAAAAGTATATTTGTATCTGTTTCCGTTTTGCAGCAATTAGCATTAGAATATAGTAAGTTTCATCATTATTCACAAATCTGTTGAAAACACTGAGGAAAAGAGCTTGTTGCAACATCTCTCATACTCTGCTGCCACCTGCTGGCCGTTTTTTGTAATAAATGCCATTGCTTTAAGCGACCTCTTCAGTTCAGAAGCTGCATCAAAGCCTTCTGTATGCTCTAGCATAAAGAAACATAAAAAACGTCTAAATACGTTTTGGGGAGTGCAAGACAAAGTATTAAAAAACATTTTTGGGTTTGAATGAATTAAACGCTATGATAATGCACGGGTCATATTTGACACCTTGGTGATCAGCGTTAATATTTCATTGGCATGCATTGTCATTGCGATGTTGTCGACTCCTTCAAGGTGACGGTGCTTGGGGTCCTTGGAGTAATTGGACGCAGTGTACCAAGTCATGCGGCGGCGGTGTTCAGAGCCGTAGAAGGGACTGTGACAATCCGACCGCTGAAGGAGACGGAAATTACTGTGAGGGGCTTGGAATTGAGGTCAAAGCCTGTAACACTGCCCACTGCCCAGGTAGGCTTGTGTGTTTCAACACCATGCGTTTTCGAACAACACTATTTGCCAAGTTCAGTGTTAACAATGTTAAAAATGTTAACAATGTTAACACAACCTAGAACATTTAATAAACGACAGACAAGGAAGGAAGACGAGATCTAGATTCTTATTGCTCGCGAGGAGAACGGACAGAGATGTGCTCAGTTACAACCTCCTACCGCTCTGAAGCGCATTCTCCCGAGCCCTCTATCTTGTGATAAGGGCACAGTTCTTGTTTTTGAAGCTGCAAGTGCATGAGTCATGCTTTGCAATACTATAAGAGTAAATATGGGATAACTTATGTACATTTGTTCTAACACTATTTTAACAAACATGATGTGATTTCAGTGGCGCCATGCTCCAAGGTTCCAGGAACGGCATTCAGTAGTTGTGGACCATCCTGCCCGCGCTCCTGTGATGACCTGGCAGTATGTAACACTCCCAAACATGTCGACCCAACTCATTGTTTTCCACACTGATAACACATTTAGGTCATTATAAAATTGTGTTTTTTCCTGTTAAACAGCATTGCGAGTGGCTTTGTGAGCCAGGGTGCTACTGTACAGAGGGAAAAGTTTTGTCAGCTAATGGAACAGTCTGTTTAGGGCACGAAGAATGTCCCTGCCTTGATCTCACAACTGGACACCGGCTTGAGTCTGGAGACGTGATTGTGGCTCTTGATGGCTGTAACAACTGGTTGGGAGGATTCACACATGCAGTGATCAACAAAATGAAGTATGTCATAATTTATGTGGGGATTTCATTTTTTTAGCACCTGTGAGGGAGGGAAGCTTAACTGCTCCCAAAACCCCTGCCCAGGTGAGTCGGACAAAAATCGCCAGATAGCACAATACTTTTGTACCAACGGAAGAGGATTAGGGCCAGTGAAGAGAGGGAAAAAAAGGTTGGCAGGATTTTGACTTTATTCTCAGAATTTTGACTTTATTCTCAGAATTCCGACTTTATTCTCAGAATCCCGACTTTATTCTCAGAATTCTCAACTCAATTTAATTTATAAAGCACTTTAAAACAGTTTTTTTTAAAACAGGAACAAAACAAACATTGTAAGTAAGTATACAAGTAAATAACATTTCCATCAAATTAATAACAAAAAGTAGGTAAGTGAATAAATACATACATTCTGACTTTAAAGTGAGAATCCACACTTTAATCTCAGAATTCTGACATATAAGTGAGAATTTTCACTTTAATGTCAGAATTCTAACTTTAAAGTCACAGGTGCTACTTTAAAATCATAATTCTGACTTTAATGTCATAATTCTGACTTTAAAGTGAGAATGCTGACTTTAAAGTCAGAATTCTGATATAAAGTCATAGTTCTGACATTAAAACTCTTTGACTGCCAGACGTTTTCAGAAAAGGGATGCCGTGGGTGCCAGCCGATTTTTAAACATTTTGACTGATCTTTCAAGGCCCATAGAAAATTATGTGTTTGGACTATGAAAACACACATACTACCAAATGAAAGATTGGACTCTCATCTTTCATCAGAAAAAAAAGTTAGTTTCTACCTTATTCCGTTTTTCAGTAATCAACAATAGAAAATGGTTAGTTTCACCTCTGTTTTGAAACAAACGTCTTTTAACGTCTTTGGCAGTCAAAGAGTTAAAGTCAGAATTATGACTTTATTAGTGCTACTATTACTGTACTTAAAATCCAAATTAGAATTATGAATTCATTTTACTCAGTCAGAATTCTGAGTTTATTCTCACTCTAAAGTGAGATTTTTTAGATTAACGTCAGAATTCTCACTTTAAAGTCAGAATTCTCACTTTAAAGTCAGAATTCTCACTTTAAAGTCAGAATTCTGACTGAGTAAAATGAATTCATAATTCTGACTTTAAAGTGAGAATTCTGAGAATAGAATGAGAATCTGCCAAACTTTTTTTCTCTCTCTTCACTAGCCTTAATCCTCTTCCGTATGTACCTTATGAACGTGTATCAGGTAGCTGGCTTTCGATTCATCACCTCTTCTTTGTGTTTCCAGTATCAGGTGGCTGGTGTGAGTGGTCTATGTGGACTCCATGCTCCAGGACCTGTGGGGCAGAGTCGGTTTCCCGTTACAGGAGCTGTGGCTGTCCCGAACCCAAAGCCGGCGGGGAGCCTTGTACTGGAGAACAGGAAATGCACAATGGCGTTGGCGCTCAAATCCAGAGACAGCCCTGTCCTGTCATCACCTTCTGTCCAGGTAGGGTTTGATTTTTTTTGGTTTGTTAGGGCAGAACATCCTCCCTTGTGCTTCTCATTACAATTCGTCATTATTATAGTGCAAGGTTCTTGGAGTTCCTGGTCAGCATGGTCAGCGTGCGACGGGTGTGCCGGGTCGTCCACGCGTATCAGAGACTGTAACAACCCCCCTGCTAGATTTGGTGGTCTGCCCTGCCTCGGAGAGAGGATGCAGAGCCGTGGTTGCCATGACAACATGACTGTGTGCTCAGGTCAATTTTGCAAATGTTTTTATTAGGGGTGTCAGGCGATTAAAATTTGTAATCGCATGACTTCAATAGTTAACTCACGATTAATCACAAATTTGTTCTAAATGTACAATAATTTTTCAATAAGTTTTAATTCTCTTATTTCATAACTCATAAAACTGAGTACTTTTTTTTTTTAAGATGTAGTGTGATATTGATTTGTGTTGAGGTCATTTTTCTGCCACTAGATGGCATAATTGTATTTGTTAGACGCTGGTGACATCTCAGTACATTTTTTCTTTTCATATTAAGAGCTATCTAATCTTAAAAATGAAGTGATTGAAATTGTATAATTCATCTTGATCCCAGTCTCCACAAATATATAGATTATTATTAAATTTATTACTGCTAAATTTTGACGCGGACGTGTCTGCTGCGATGTGACTGGAATTCCCTCAGTAAAGGCTTTCCAAGTAATAGGTGGTCATTAATCGCAACACAAAATTTGTGCTGTTAAAGGAACTTTAAATTAACTCAAAACACACTCATTTTGACACCCCTGGTTTTTAATGTAAACTGTCGAATCAGCTTGAGTTTCATAAAGTCAAATATGTAGTTCGTACTATATTGCATTTCCTTTTCCAGACTGCGGTGGAGGCCAGGAAGAATGGCCTTGTGGCAAACGCTGCCCTCGATCCTGTTCTGATCTCCATGGTGACACGGAGTGCCTGGACCCCCCAGGATGCAGCAAGACCTGCGGTTGCCCGGGTGACACGGTCCTGCAGGATGGCGTGTGTGTAACCAGGGAGGAGTGTCGCTGCAAATATGAAAACAGCTCTGCTGCCGGTTAGAGCTCCTTTTTTTTTTATTATTCTGAAAACGGATTTGTTTAAGTGCAATATTCTCCACTTCCTTTTTTGTCTGCATTGAGGTGGTTTAGATTCCATACCCGGCGAGACTGACTGGCAGTTTGCAAGTCACGGAGAGGAGATCATCACTGACTGCAAAAATTGGTTTGAATCATTTTATATAAATTGATGTTTTTTTTCGTGTAGTGGCTTCTTCTCACATTCCATGAACATGCATGTAAAGTTAATTGACTATAAATGCTCCATAGGTGTGAATGTGACTTTGAATTACTTTTTTTTTTTTTTTTATATGTGCCCTATGATTGGCTCCAGCTCTTCGCTGTCTCAAACACTAAATGGATGGATAGATGTTTGTCAGCTTTTCTCATTTTTCTCCTCAGTTCCTGCCAAGCTGGAGTTTTCCACTGTCACTCACTCCCCGGCTGCTATGTCGACGGTGGCTGGGGCCAGTGGGGAGCTTGGTCTTCGTGCTCAGTTTCCTGCGGAGGAGGAGTTCACTTAAGGAGACGCCAGTGTGATAATCCATCTCCTCAGAATGGAGGGAGAGGCTGCCTGGGAATTGGGGAACAGCAGAGAGACTGCAACACACATCTGTGCACAGGTTTTTGAAAGTGGAACATTTTACATTGTTATGGCACACAAATGTGTTTTTAGCCCTCTTTCAGAAAACATTGATGAGAAATAATTTTGTTTGCTCTTGCCTCTAGACTCCGTGGGCCCTTGGCAACCCTGGTCTCAGTGGTCGGTGTGCTCAGTCAGTTGCGGTGGCGGCCAGCAGTCCCGATTTCGGACCTGCGGCTCAACGGCCTGCAGTGGTATCAGCCGGCAGAGCAAGACTTGCAATACAGAGGTCTGCCTTGGTAAGTCAAATCACTGGACTTTATAAGGCAAAGCTGTTTTTAATAATCAGGTCGTGTTTGGTTTGACTACAATCTGTTCGTTTGTGACTTTTTTGGGTCATAAGTGGCCATAATAGAGACAAAAAGTGCAAATTGATGTTCATGGTAAAGAAAAAAGAAAAAAGGCCATTTTCAATAGTTTGTGGCTATTTTTGGCCAAAGGTGCCCACAATAGAGCGAAAAAGTGCAATTTGATGTTGGTAAAAAAAACAAAAAAAACATAGTAAATTATTGATATACTGTATTTAACTCTTTGACTGCCAGACGTTTTCAGAAAAGGGATGCCGTGGGTGCCAGCCGATTTAAGCATTTTGACTGATCTTTCAAGGTCCATAGAAAATTATGTGTTTGGACTATGGAAACACACATACTGCCAAATGAAAGATTGGACTCTCATCTTTCCTCAAAAAAAAAAGTTTGTTTCTGCCTTATTCCGTTTTTCAGTAATCAACAATAGAAAATGGTTAGTTTCACCTCTGTTTTGAAACAAATGTCTTTTAACGTCTTTGGCACTCCTCCATAGGATTTTACTAAACGTTATTTAACGTTTTTGGCAGTCAAAGAGTTAAAGAGCTGTGCAATTGTTGGAAACAATCAAAATCAGAAGGAAAATAATCCACATCCTTAAAAACTTTTCCATTTACATTAACACAGCAAAAATGGTTAAAAATGGAAGTGAGGTAGACACAAATGCCAGCATTGAGCCCAGACGATTAAGCCACAGCAAAATCAATACATTCATCCATTTATTAACCGGTGACTAGATTTCTAACTGACAATCAGACAAAGCCAAAAATAAATAAAAAATCTGATATTACCTGTTGTAATGTTATGAGTAACCTCGACTGTAAACCGTCAATGAGTTAAATGGTATAAAATGAATGGGTGTATATAAAAAAAAAAGTTGATTAACTCATTCAAACCCCAAAACGTGTAAATACATTTTTTAATACTTTATCCTGCACTCCCATGTTTTGGGGTTTTCTTAAATGTTTTTTTTTTTAATGCTAGAGCATACAGGAAAGGCTTTGATGCAGCTTCTGACCTGAAGAGGTTGCTTAAAGCAATGGTAGTTATTACAAAAAAACGGACAGCAGTTGGCAGCAGAGTATAAGAGATCAGCCAGGGCCATGTTTCAACAAGCTCTTTTTGCCAGTATTTTCAACAAGTTTGTGAATAATTATGAAACTTAGCTATAGTCTGATGCTAATTGCTGCAAAACGGAAACAGATGCAAATATACTTTTTTTTCCTGATGAAAGAAGACACTGATCTTTCTTTTGGTAGGTTCCATGTTTTTATAGCAATAGAACACAATATTTTGTGGGCTTTGCAAAATCAGTCAAAATCCAGTAAAACTGCCGGGAGCGAAGGAGGTTGCTTTAGTGAAAATGGCTGGGAGTAAATGAGTCAAACAGTATTTTTGTAAAGCTTCTATGACGTCGAACCTGTTTTTATAAATATGCATGTTTTTGTTGAGCAGAAGTGGGCTGCCCCCCAGGCCGACTGTACAGGGAGTGTGAGCGAGGAGAGGGCTGCCCTTTCAGCTGCGACCAGATAAGCGGCAGAGAGGGCTGCTACAGCGACGGCTGCGAGGAAGGCTGCCACTGCCCCTTGCACACTTTTCAACATCACGGTGTCTGCCTGCATGTGGGTTCCTTTTTCATATCCTTACAAGCACGTGCCTGAAAACGTTCCTTAAAATTGTGATCATCGTGTCTCAGGAGTGTCCCTGTTTAGTCGATGAGGAGTTTCTAGCTACTCTACAGACTGTCTCTATCACACCAGTGTCATCTCTGCTCCTCCATAACATCTCTGAGGGAGTAGAGCTCCAGCCTGGAGACACACTGGTCCACGACTGCAGCTCCTGGTGAGTGGACAATCGTCTCACCATGACAGAATCTTCAGCATTCTCTAAAGACACCACTACTAAACAAACTCTTGTATGTCATTTAAACATGGCGCAGTGATTGAGAAACTGTGTTGAAAAGGTGATGTTACATGAGGTAAATTACTTGTAAGACCTCAATTTAAATAGTTAAGTGGATTAGCTATAGAGTTTATGTTTGCTAGCTGGCTAGCCATTTTATACATCCCTATAAGAACAATGAGACACCACTTTACAACCCCCTTACATGGTTATATGGACAGCTTTCTCTCAGAGTTAGTGATGGGAAAATGAAGCTTCATGAAGCTTCATGAAGCACTTGAAATATTTTTTTACTCCAACAGTCCTTTAGATTGTACTTTAGATATAAAGGCCAATGCAATGGGAATTGATTACATTTCCACTAAAACAAGAGTGCCATCTAAAGGAGTCAAAAAAATATCACAAGTGCTTCATGAAGCTTCATTTGTCCTTCACTACTCACATTGCTAACAAAACAAATCACCTTTCTTCTCTTGTAGTCTCTGCGAGCACGGCAGATGGAACTGTTCTTTAGCACACTGTCCTGTAGACGGCGGTTTGTCACCCTGGGGCTCCTGGAGCTCATGCTCGCTGTCCTGTGGGGGTCTTGGGCTGAAGACCCGCACCAGAGGCTGCACCCAACCTGCTCCGGCTCATGGAGGGCGAGGTTGCATCGGGCCCTACCTTGAAACCACCTACTGTCAGGCCCCTGACTGCCCAGGTAGGAAAGGGGGGAGGGGGGGGGGGTTAAAGAGTGCATTAGGGCCAGTGAAGAGAAAAAAAGGTTGGCAGAGTTCTCACTTTAATCACAGAATTCTGACTTTAAAGTTAGAATTTTCACTTTAATCACAGAATTCTGAGATTAAAGTCATATATCTGAGATTAAAGTCTGAATTTAGAGAATAAAGTCAGAATTCTCACCTTATTCTCTGAAGTGAAAATTCTGACTTTGTTTCAGAATTCGGACTTTCTAACTAACACCCCCCCCCACACCCCCAACGACAAGCTCTATGTCACAAAGTCAGAATTCTCACTTTATAGTCAGAATTCTGTGATTAAAGTCAGAATTCTCCCTTTAAAGTCAGAATTCTGACTTTATTCTCTGAAGTCAGAATTCTGACTTTATTTCAGAATTCGGACTTTCTAACTACCAAACCCCCCCCCCCCCCCCCACCCCCCCAACGACAAGCTCTATGTCACAAAGTCAGAATTCTCACTTTATAGTCAGAATTCTGTGATTAAAGTCAGAATTCTCCCTTTAAAGTCAGAATTCTGAGAATAAAATGAGAATCCTGCCAACCCTTTTTTTCCCTCTTCACTGGCCCTAATCCTCATCTGTAGGTTACAGACACAATAATTTGCCAATTCATTTTTGTGCGTGTTGGTTACAGGTGTTGGTCCCACAGAAGAACCCACCCTGCCAGGTAAATGGAATTATGATTCACACATGTCTACAAGTATTATTTATTATAACGATTCCATTACTTCTTTATTCCATAGATGATGATGCTGGTTTCACTGGCTGGTCAACATGGAGTCCATGCACTAAAACGTGCAGTGATGCTCGCTCCCCAGCTATGAAATTCCGTTACCGTCAGTGCATTAAACCCCCCTGCTTCGGTGACGCCCATCAAGACAAAGCCTGCAACCTCCCCCAGTGCCCAGGTAAAAAAAAAAAAAGATGCATGTTTTGATGGTATAATGACATTTGGTAACAACCATGAACCTGTGACCAGCTTGTAGTCGGAAAAAAAATTGACAATTCATTTTCTCTCTATCACAGACTCAGACGGCGATGAGCTCTGCATTGGGGACGATTGCGATGAGAGGAACTGCACCTGGACAGATTGGGGGATGTGGGGTTCCTGTTCCCGTTCCTGCGGCGTGGGCCAGCAGCAGAGGATCCGAACCTTCCTCGGCCCCGGCCCCAATGGCTCCTGGTGTGATGACATCCTGGGAGGAAACATAGAGCGCCGCTTTTGTAACATCAAGCCTTGCCGAGGCGAGACAACCTGTTGCAATGTTGAACCAAAGTTTTGCGCCATTTGTCTCTTGTTATTCCGAATTGACAGCATGTCTGTGTGCATTGTTGATGTCTGCAGTGGATGCGAGCTGGTCTCGATGGAGTCCATGGTCCCGCTGCGATAAACCCTGTGGCGGCGGCCGCTCCATACGCACCCGCTCATGTTCCAGCCCTCCACCCAAGAACGGAGGAAAGAAGTGCCAAGGAGAGAAAAACCAGGTCAAAGCATGCAACACCAAACCCTGCGGTGAGATCAACAAAATATTCATACGTATTCATACCCTTGCATATGTCACGAGTCATTATCTGAGAACAAGCTCACTATTGCAAAAAATGGTGTGCATTCCTTCACTTTATTTCTTTCCAGAATTGTCTGTAGGGCACATTATGCGAATTGCAAATGCTCGGAGCGTTTTGGCGAAATTCTTGACCTTCTGTTTTTGTCTTGTCAGATGAACAAGGATGCCCGCCTGGACAGGAGGTCGTGCCTTGTGCCAACGAGTGTCCACAGCGCTGCGCTGACCTCCAGCAAGGCATCGAGTGCCAAACCAACACTGAATGTCAGCCCGGATGTCGCTGCCCTAAAGGTACAGAAATCTTTTTTTATTAACAGATAAGCTTGTTTGCTCAGAAGGTCTGCTACTATTATGTCATTATTGGAATAAATTAGGGGTGTCAGGAAATTAAATTTTTTAATCATAACTAATAACATGACTTGTTAACTGAAGATAAAGTTTTATATCTGTTCTAAATGTACAATAAAAAATGTTTTCCTAAGTTTTCATACTCTTGTTAACAAACTGGAAAACAAATTTAACTAATAGAAATATGGCTCCATCTAACTCACGATTAATCACACATTTTTTATCTGTTTAAAATGTACAATATATATTTTTCTAGGTTTTCATACTCTTGTTAACTAAAGTGGAAAAAATGTTAAACTAATAGAAATAGTTTAAATGATTTTTTGACGTCTATAGCCGTTAATGGCAGTGAATGAGTTAATATTATTTTTGTAGAATATGACTTAAGCAGTAAAATCCACCTGTTTTTATCCTTTTCAGGCCATTTTGCCACTTTCTGTCAACTGAAAAAGACATCACAGTTGCTTAGGGCTCAGTTACGACCAATCGCGGCTCAGTTTCCAAACGTCACATGACCAAATGCAGAAAATAGGCGAGCCGTGATTAGTTGTTACCTGCGGCACTGTGATGTCATTTTCAGTCAACAGCAAGTGGCAAAATGGCAAATGTTGCTACTTAATTCCATTCCTCTCGAGAGCATCTAATGTTGAGCACGTCCCCCGTGTGTGCATGCAGGACAGTTGCAGCAGGATGGCGCTTGCGTGCATCTGTGGCAGTGTGACTGCGTGGACTTGCAGGGCCAAATTTGGGCTGCTGGCAGCGGGCATCAGATCGACTGCAACAACTGCAGCTGCACCAATGGACAGCTCGTCTGCACCAATCACAGCTGCCAGGCCACATGCACTTGGAGCTCCTGGTCCAGTTGGGCATCATGCAGTGTTTCCTGTGGGCAGGGTCGGAGAACCAGATACAGGTACAGCTGAGTCAATTATATTTAGGTTCTAGTAATGTGGAACCTACGGAAGAGGATTACGGCTAGTGAAGGGAAAAAATAAAGGGTGGCAGAATTCTGTTTAATCTCAGAATTCTGACTTTCTGATTTCCCCCCACAATTCATAGCTCTACATCACAAAGTCAGAATTCTCACTTTAAAGTCAGAATTCTGAGATTAAAGTGATAGTCAGAATTCTGAGATTAAAGTCAGAATGCTGAGATTAAAGTCAGAATTCTGAGATTAATGTCAGAATTCTCACTTTAAAGTCACAATTCTCATTTTAAGGTCAGAATTCGGACATTAAAGTGATAGTCAGAATTCTGAGATTAAGGTCAGAATTCTCACTTTAAAGTCAGAGTTCTGAGATTAAAGTGATAGTCAGAATTCTGAGATTGAAGTCAGAATTCTGAGATTAATGTCAGAATTCTCACTTTAAAATCAGAATTCGGACATTAAAGTCAGAATTCTCACTTTAAAGTCAGAGTTCTGAGATTAAAGTGATAGTCAGAATTCTGAGATTGAAATCAGAATTCTGAGATTAATGTCAGAATTCTCACTTTAAAGTCAGAATTCGGACATTAAAGTCAGAATTCTCACTTTAAAGTCAGAATTCTGAGATTAAAGTGATAGTCAGAATTCTGAGATTAAAGTCAGAATTCTGAGATTAATGTCAGAATTCTCACTTTAAAGTCAGAATTCGGACATTAAAGTCAGAATTCTCATTTTAAGGTCAGAATTCAGACATTAAAGTGATAGTCAGAATTCTGAGATTAAGGTCAGAATTCTGAGATTAAGGTCAGAATTCTCACTTTAAGGTCAGAATTCGGACATTAAAGTCAGAATTCTCATTTTAAGGTCAGAATTCGGACATTATAGTGATAGTCAGAATTCTGAGATTAAAGTCAAAATTCTGGGATTAAAGTCAGAATTCTCACTTTAAGGTCAGAATTCGGACATTTAAGTCAGAATTCTCACTTTAAGGTCAGACTTCTGTGATTTTAAATCCGAATTCTCACTCTCACTGAGAATAAAACGAGAATCTTGACAACCTTCTTTTTTTCTTCTCTTCACTGGCCCTAATCCTCTTCCGTAGTATAGGAAGCTTTGTCGTCATCTTTGCCACAAACTAAAAAATTACGGTTCATCCTGCATTATCCAAGTTAGACACAATTAGACATTTTATTAAATACTTCATAAATTTTCACTTAGGGGTGTAGTCACTTTTGTTGCCAGCAGTTTAGACATTCCCAAAAAAACAACACTCCCATTTGCCATTTGGCATAGAGACAACTTCTTTTTTTTTTTTTTTTGTCGGTCCGTGTGTTTTATGTGGTCATAACACTTGATTTAGTTTTGCCTCTGCTACTTTCGATCCAGTTAAGAAGCAATGACAATACTGTGTCTCAGGTCTCTCATCTCCGAAACGGAGGGAACAGATTGCCAATTTGAGGAAGTCAATCATAAGCCTTGTGAGCCAGGGCCCTGCCCTCCTCTTTGTCTCCATGACGACCAGGAGCTACATGTGGGAGACACCTGGCTTCAGGGAGAGTGTAAACAATGGTGAGAAATATGTGTGCAATAAAAGGACAAAATAATGGTAAATGTATTGACTATGAGCAAGAAAGTTGAACATCAGCTATTTACTTTGCAGCACATGCACTCCAGAGGGAGATTTCTGCCAAGACATCGATTGTAGAGGTTGGTCACATTTACATGAATAATAGTAAGTGCAAACAGTTAGGCCATTTAGTCCAGCCTATTTATCTTGTGCTTGTTTGGTTCAATTTTAAAAAAACATAACTTACAGTGAGTATATTAATTTAAGTAAGTGTCTTGCAGGGACATATTTTCTCAACAAAGCAATTGGACAGTTTATATCGTCTCTTTGTTAATTCCAGTGGATGGCGGCTGGACTCCATGGTCAGTGTGGTCTGACTGCTCTGTGACCTGTGGACGAGGAACACAAGTTCAAACCCGCGCCTGCATCAACCCGCCACCTCGTCACAATGGCTCTCACTGCGACGGTCCAGAGAGACAGAACCAAGAATGTCACACCGCTCCCTGTCTGGGTTTGTAGTTAGTTTCCTCAAATGTTACATATGAGTGTAAATACACTCCTTAATCACTTGCTTACCGTATTCAGATGACCTTTGCCCCTGGTCGCCATGGTCACCGTGTTCCCGCAGTTGTGGGGCGGGGACTGTGGTGCGCCGTCGGGTGTGCGTCTGCGGGAAGGGAGGAACGGCAGCTTGTGCTGCTGAGATTGAAGCTGAGATGAACCAAGAAGAGAATCAACTCTGTTTCAAGCAACCATGTCCAGGTGCATACAGGCACACATTTCCATCATTCTTTTCTTTACTACTGGTGAAATGTATTATAGTAATAGATTATTTAGAACTACAACATAACGAGTTTCTGCCTCCTTTTGCAGAATGCCCCATGTCAGCATGGAGCGTTTGGTCTGAGTGCTCATGTGAGTCTCAGAGGCAGCAGCGTTACCGCGTAGCTGTCACCCCAGCCACCAGGGGGCAGCAGTGCACTCCTGTTGAAACACAGAGCAAACCATGCAGCCTCAGTCAGTGTGATGGTGAGAGCTCAATGTACTCGCTACACGGTGTATGTATTGTGTTTATATTTAACGTACAAATTTACATAGCATTTATTTCATATCAATAATAGCAATAGTAGTGGAAAAACTACACAAGTAATCCAAAATCATTCTACTAGCTTGCCCCTTGTTCTACTAGTGTGCTGAAGTACTAGCATTGCCACCAGTTTGTTTCAGAATAAATATAGTTGTGTGATTTTACACAGTTGTTGATACTCTTCTTTTCGTGCTTTGTTAGAATGTGAAGCACCATTCGTGTATTCCCCATGTGGCAAACCCTGTGAGAAGCTTTGTGAGCTCCATGGACGGACAGACCTGTGCATGGGTGTCAGGGAGTGTACACCCGGCTGCTACTGTCCACCGGTAATTTCAATGCAATGGTTTATTACAGGGGTTCCCAGTGAGATACGTGAAAGGTCCAGAATTTTATTTATTTATTTATTTATTTATTTTTAAAGGATGTCATACGTATTGTATGGAAGCCCATTTCCACCAAGAAAAAAAAATCACCACTTGTAAATGTCCGGAAGCGTATTGCATTAGAAAAAAAAAAAAATCTGTTTTCTGACAAATTTTTGGGGGGAGCATTGTTATTTGAGTGTTTTAGTTTTTTTTTTCCTTGTTTTTCTGAATAATTTTCCCACTGTTTTTCTGAGTACTTTTTTTTATCTCAATTTTTTTTAATGGCAGAAAAAACATATTCGCTAAAACAGAAAAAATATTCAGAGAAACAGACAATAAAAATAAAAATACTCCAAAAAACTCCCCCCAAAAATGTGTCAAAAAACAGAAGGGGATTTTTTTTTAACACACAAAAAAAAAAAAAAAAAAATTTAAATTATTATTATTTTTATTTACTTTTTTTTTTACTGGCGGGAATGCGCTTCCATATATAGGTCCACAGCGCTTACGAGGTGAATAATTTCTATTTATTTTTATTTATTTACTGTTTTAATGTATAGTTTGTTACCTATATTGTTTCTAAGTGACAAACTACTCACTACTCAAATAAGACATTTTTCAAATGTAATGGCTTTAAAAAAAAACACACACATTTTGGACCTCTAATGTCCATGATATTTATGGTGACTACTTTATGGGACCACACCAGCATTAAACCAACATTAACAAGTGAAATATGCCACGCTATACATACTGTTGGTAATCTATCACTTTGATATGCGCTACGATGACAGTTTTATAATGTTATTTAGCTAAGTTTGTGAGCTTTCAGGTTTGATTTATTGCAAAATGTTTCATGCTGGACTGACAATATGCGCATACAGCAGTAAGGAGGGCAGGTAATGAAATATGGAACAGAAAGCTGCTCCCTGCAGTTATAAAACATGACAGCACTAGTTACTGTGATAACTTTAACAGTCATGGCTTGCCTTTTATGTACGATATAAATCATTGAAAGTCAACTACAAAATGCATAAATCAATTACAAGCCATCTTAAATCATTTTTTTAAAACAAGTTTGCTATCTTTATGAGCTCGCCAGTGCTGGAAACAGAAGGATCAACATGAAACTAACACAGTCCCTAAAGTAATTTTAAAAATGGTCTTTGTTGTTCTTGCAGGGGTTGCTCCGGCAGAATGGTAGCTGTGTACCGTCGGAGCTTTGTGGTTGCATCTACTTGCAGCACCAACCTTCGGGACAATCGCCTACACCGGTTACTGTTCCTCAGGGGTCCACAGTCGCCATCGGCTGCAGTACCTGGTCAGCCATTAATAGTCCAGTCTCTTAACTCATTTGTTTGTACCTGATAAAAGGGAGTCTCTTTATCTGCCTGTATGTCTTCAGCCTTTGCCATGATGGAACTTTGGAGTGTGACATGAGAGAGTGTGAAGGTAATATGAAGATTATTATTTTTTTGGTTGAATAACATTTTCACATTGTTTAATACCTCCATGTTTTCCCTTTTCTTTAGTCATCCTCAGTGAATGGTCAGAATGGACCCCGTGTTCTCCCTGCATGCCTTACTCCTCCCTGAACCCCAGCAGCACACTCCTGGAAGGGGCTGTCAACGGAAGTCAAATGGTTTCAGTCCAGAGGCGTTTCCGGGCCTGTTTGGAGTTTGACTCGGGTTTTCTTGTGTCTGGAGAGCAGGAGAAAAGTCAATGTCCACACCCACAAGTTGAGGCAAGGCTCTGCCCGGATGATAGCTTCTGTCAAGGTACTGTATATTAACTCATTTACTTCCAAAAACATATAAATATGTTCTATTTTGAATATTACCATGCTCCCAAAGACGTATTTATACGTTTTTTTAAATGTTGTTGTTTTTATGCTAGAGTATACAGAAGGCTTTGAGGCAGCCTCTGAACTGAAGAGCATGCATCAAGCAATGGTAGTTATTACAAAAATGACCAGCAGGTGACAGCAGAGTATAAGAGATCAACCAGGGCTATGTTGCAACAAGCTGTTTCCCCCACTGTTTTAAACAGATTTCTGAATAAAGATGAAACTTAGCTATATTCTTATGCTAATTGCTGATAGAGATACAGATAGAAATATACTTTTTTTTCCTGATGAAAGAAGAGACTCTAATCTTGTTTTTTTTTCAAAATTTTTTTTATATAGCAATAGAACATAATATTCTGTGGGTCTTGCAAAATCAATCAAAATCCAGTAAAACAGCCGGGAGCGAAGGCGCTTGGGAGTTGTCAGTGAAAATGGCTGGGATTCACACATTCATGAAATGCTATGTATGGCTTTTGAATGTGTAATAATGATAAATCTTCTCTTTAGGTTGAGCGGATAAAATCACAAAAATGATGAATTGTAGGGATCTGAGAACATATGCTTCTTGCTCATTGTTTGAAATTGAGATTCATGATTAGCATGAGTGCACGCTTTTGGATTTGCAGTCATCCACCTAAAGCCTGAGTGGAAATTAAAGTCAACATTTGACAAAAATGTGTGAAAGGAGAGCTTTGGAAAGTAATTATTCTAAATGCCAATCAACTACATACGACTACTCCAGTATGCTTGCACACAAACAACAGATGACGGTTGTACTACAAAAACAGCTCCATAATAATTATAATAACACTGGCAATGTGAAATAGGCAATGAACAGTCTGGTCACGTTTTCCATATTCCAGATCTATGTCAGTGGAGCGTGTGGAATGCGTGGACAGTTTGTGCAGAGCCGTGCAGTGGTGGAGTCCGGCAACGCTACAGGCATCCTCTGGCCTCTCCCCCAGGACCGCTTTGCCGGAGCCAACAGACGCAAAGCCAGAGCTGCAACACGGGACTTTGCCCAGGTAAGACACAACTGTATAACATTGCACTTTAAAAGCAGTTGGGCCAAAAATTCAAAAGTCAATTTGACCCAACGTTGGGTCGTTTTGTACAAAAACAACAAAAAGGGACTGTCCCAACTTTTTGGGTTATTCAATTAAATCAAATGATTAACCCATAAACAAACACATATACACAATTCAAAAGTCAATTTGACCCAACGTTGGGTCGTTTTGTACAAAAACAACAAAAAGGGACTGCCCCAACTTTTTGGGTTATTTAATTGAATCAAATGATTAACCCATAAACAAACACATATACGGTATTGTAATTGGGTTGCTTTGTGGGTTATTAATTTAATTTGACCCAACTTATTGGGTTAAATATATATTGATATTTTTAAGAGGCGGCTCAAGGCACACTTTTTTAGTTTGCTATTTAAATTATATTTTTAACCCCTTTTATTTCTTTTCGTAGTTCCCAGTTTCTTTTTCCTTAACTGTTTTTATTTTGTTGTCTTTAATTTTGAGACTTTGAGTCATGAAATGGATGTTTTAGTGTAAAACAACTTTTAAATATTGGTCAGATCCTTTACTTGGGTCAAAAAAATTGGGTCATTTTATATAAAACAACTCAGAAAGTTGGGTCAAATTGACCCATAAAGTGGATCGGTCCATTTTTTTTAAATCTATGATTGTGTTACTTTTGACCCAACTCTTTTCAGAGTGTGAGATTGATTGATTGATAGACTGGATTGATTGATTGACCTAACTCAAAAAGTTGGGTTGGTTCATTATTGACCCAATTAAATTGGGGTATTCAATTAACCCAAAAAGTTGGATCAAATAAATAACCCACAAAATAACCCCAAAAGATGTGGTTGCTTTGTGACTGAAGTTTTTGTGTTAAATAACTCACAAAGTTTGGTCTATTAATTTTTGACCCAATTCAATTGGGTTATTTAATTAAGCCAAATAGTTGGATAACCCACAAAACATTTTTTGGGGGGTTATTCATTTGACTCATATTTATGAGTTATTTCACCTAAAAAGTTGGGTCGGAACGGAAACATCCAAAACCTGCAGGACTGCGGCCCTCCAGGAGCGGAGTTTGACACCTATGAAATGACATAATTGAAATTGGTCAAAAATGAATCGACCTGACTTCTTCAGTTGTTAAACCTAAAAAGTTCGGTCAGTCCATTTTTGACCCAATTGTGTTATTTTTTTCACCCCACTGTTTTTTGAGTGTTTTTATCGCCTAACTAATGTCAAATCTTGCCATGCAAACATATATTAAAGAGACTTTATCCTTTATTCAAGGTGAACGCTGTGAAGACAGGGGGCGGATCTACCAAGAAGCCTGTGCCAATCAGTGTCCTCGCAGCTGCACTGACTTATGGGAGCATGTGCAGTGTCTCCAAGGACGCTGTCATTCAGGTATGTGATGACTTCCATAAGTTCTTCATTTCAACCCTCTGTTCACATCTCGGTCGTAGACAGCACAGCCCACAACATGCATCATACTGAAAGTAATAGATATTGATAGAAGTCTTGAAAAGTGTTAATAAAAATGTTACTATTAATAATGGTAGATTTGATGGATGTTTTGGGATTTGATGATTGCTTTCCTTCCTGCCTTCCCTCCCAGGTTGTCGTTGCCCAGAGGGACAGCTATTGCAGGACAGCCATTGCGTGCCTGTGGCAGAATGTCGCTGTGGTATCCCATCGGGCAATGGGACCTTGGAGTTCGTGCCAAACGAAGAGCTCGTTATGGACTGCAACACCTGGTGAGCCCAACACAGTAAAGCTCATTTTTTTTGTTCATGGCACCACCTCCCAACCCCCTTTTGTTTACAGTGTGTGTGAGAATGGCACTCTAGTGTGTACCAATCTTCCCTGTCCTGTGTATGAGCCCTGGACCCCGTGGACGACCTGCTCAGCTTCGTGTGGGCGTGGCCAGCGGACAAGAAGGCGCCACTGCCAACACACAGAGGACGGCCCTTCCTGTTCGGACACCGTGCAGACCGAAAGCTGTGACTTGGGTCCATGCCCAGGTCCGAAACATACTTGTAATGATCCAATGAATTGGAGATTTTTGTTGTTCTAATATTATTTCCATCCAGTGGGGTGTTTGTTGAGCGAATGGTCAAGCTGGAGCGAGTGCAGCGCGACGTGCGGCGGTGGGTTGTCCACGCGTAATAAGACAATCCTTCAGGAAGCAGAGCCGGGCGGGGCCGCCTGTGCTGGGCCCCTTGAGCAACATACTGTCTGCAATAGCAACAGCTGCAGAACTGGTAAAAGAAAGAAATAGCATCACTTCCAGAATAGCAGGAAATGTGTCAGTTTAGTAACTCACATGGGTTTAAACAAACAATATTATTTTTTACAGTATATTATGTATAGGTCGTGAGCTTTACGCTGTATCTTATCTTATTTTCATATTTTGTTAGCTTAATGCCATAGTTGCGTAACACATTCACTGCCATTGACGGCTATAGACGTCAAAGATCTATCATGTTGAACATTTATGGCAGAGAGAAAAGAAAGATGTAAAAAAATTTTTTTTAGATAGCACATTGGTGTTTTTTATTGACTTGGTAACAGTAAGTGACTCAGGAAATTATGCTATTAGGCTAACAGTTTAATGTTTTACTTAACATGTTTAGATTAAAAAATAAAGATAAAATGAGAAGGGGAAATATTCTGAAAAAAAAACCCTCTTTGTTTGATGCACAGTGTTCCCCAGCGTGTTTGTAGATTGTTATTTACAGATTTTTATAGCACCTACCCTCCTTTTTTCACTGAAAAACTCACCTATTAGTAGCTTTGTGCTTAGGCCAAAGCCCTGTCTAATATAAAAGTATTGCTTTGGCGCCATCTTTTGGCATCTTGGTGCCAAGGAACAATGTTGAAGTAACGGAAGTAGCTTCATTTAATAAGGCCATAGCTCTGCAGTAATTAAAAAAAAATCTTGTAAATCACAAATGAACATTATTATTATTGTAATAGCAGAATTTTTGATTTCCATGAAGGTCTATCTAATAAGTTAATATTACATTTGTTGTAAATTACAGAGTGTCCGGCTGGCCATGTATTCAGTGAATGTTCAGGTTCCTGTCCATTTACCTGTGAAGACCTCTGGCCCCACACTCAGTGTTTGGCAGGACCTTGCAACCCCGGGTGCTCCTGCCCACCTGGACAGGTCTGGATACTTCCTAATGTTTCTTGTGTGTGATTGGATGGAATAAGTGCATTTCTATACCTGCATTGGGATAGGATGGATATTAAAAGGGTTAATGAAATTGTCATTTATTTCGTCATTGTAGCATAATATATATATTTTTGTTTTAACCAGGTGTTGCATGGAGACTTGTGTGTGTCCCATAAAGAATGTCCCTGTTCACTGCTCTCTCTCCCGATTGCCTACCAAATGTCGAATATGAGCACAGAAGTCTTATCACCTGGAAGGTCCTTTCAGCACCTCTGCAACACATGGTGCGCACATTATTTTTTTGTAGGGGTGGCAGACATACTGTACTCACGCAATCCTTTTTCCTCCATGTCCTGTCATTTATTTTAAAACCCTCATAACGTAAAATGTTTTTTTTTTACGACACATGGGTAAAATGAGCCAAAATTTGGCTCACTATTGGAAGTGTGATATCTAAGTCATTTCTGAATATTTATTTACTTGCGACCACTCAAAATGTTCAGTGGCATCAGATCTATCCATACATATACAGCTTTTATTTATGTATTTGTTTTTGATGCCCTCTATGGACAATAAAAGTAATATTGTCCTAAGAGCACAACTACTTATCATCTGTATATATATATATAAAAAACACATTAAAATTGGAATATTCTCGCATGCGTGCACGTCACTGTTACTGCGTCCACACACGCTCACAGCCCTGAGCTCTCGATTCTAACCGGGCGTTTTTGTTTTGGTATAAGAATGGGGACATAGGAAGCACATAAGTCAGTTCAACCAAAAATGATAATTAGCTCGCCAGCGCCATCTTGTGTATTATGGCTTTTATGACTCTAGAGGAAAAAATAATAATTCGACGTTTAGTTGATGCCGCAGTGAAGGGATAAATTGGGTAATCGTGGGAAGTGCACTAAAACACATGAGGTGTACAGTGCATAAAAAAACATGAAAAATTATGATTTATAATGGGAGTCAATAGGACGAAATTTGGACATTTTTACTCATGTGTACTATAAAATGTTTTTTGCCATACATAATAATGACAATAATAATTTTGAAATTTTGGACGGTGCCATTTTGAACTTCAACATGTTTTGGACAATTAGGTGCAATTTCATCTCACTCAGTGATTTTTTTTTCATATGCTTTATATTTTATATTAATATTAATAAAAAGCAAAAAGCCAAAAATTGGACAAATTCCTTTCGAGTGTTTTAACATACTATCTCAGCTGTATTATGTGAGGACTACTTACTTAGTCATCCTTTATTCACAATAATGAAGCGTAGTGCTTGAATATGACTTGACATTTTCTTTATTGTCCTCAGTGTGTGTCAAGAAGGAACATTTAACTGCACCTCCAAGCTCTGCGACGGTGAGTGATGCTCTGTCTCAGCTTCTAATGCCGAAAGCGGTTAAGACACTTTGTAGGATCTCACGTTTATGGCAATGAAAGCACCAGGGCAATAAAAATGTGCCAATCCTTTCAAGTGGCAAATGTCAAGAGTATGATGTATTTGTAGAAATGTTCGTAATGCACGAGTTGAGTAACGACATAAGTGAGTAGCAGTCATTTTAACTGCTCAAGAGACACATTTGAATGTTTACTTGGACAGATGGGCTAGTTGAAATAAATAAAATGAACTATGTATGTAAAATATAAATATTTATGTGCTACAAATGTGGCCCATTGGCCATACATTGCCCACCCCTATAGAGATCATTTATAGATCTCTATTAGCACATTAGCTCTATTCAATTTATTTACAATTTATTTCATATCTCGATTTAAACCATTTAGCCTCTACATTTTGTCTCTCAATCTCTGGATTGTTGAATATCATTCCATTGTCTTTACACATCCCTTTTTTTCTGTTCCCCACTAGTGGACTGTGAGTGGTCTATTTGGTCCCCGTGGGGTCCGTGCTCAGCTAGCTGTGGTACGGGACAACAAAGCTCCACCAGAACTGTGTTACAGCCTAGCCACTATGCCGGGGTCCCATGTGAGGGCCCTGAGCATCGCACTGCTCCCTGCATGGCGCCGGATTGTGGTGAGCAGTGATCATTTTGTCGACAAAAATGAAATGAAAGCTAAGATAGAATTCATTCATTGAGACGATGACGATAACTAAAATTGACTGGCAATTTGGTCAATGGCTAAAATGAAAACAAAAACAACACAGTAACGAAAATTTACAAAATCCAATCAGAAGGAGGAAAAAAACGCGGGTGGGAGAAAAGAAACGGTTCACTGCACTTTATTCAATGTTCAAACATGTTTACATTTATTGTGCAGCTGTAAGATATATTTGCTAGTATAACTGATTTAAATGAGAGATAATCACCACAGTGGCCAAAACATTCCTAATTAAAATTTAACTGCACTAATAAACTAACCACCAGAGGGTGCTAGAACTACAAACATGGAATACAACCTCACCTTTTTATCAACTTTTAACTCATTCACTGCCATTGAAGGCTATAGACGTCAAAAATTCACTTGAACTATTTCTATTAGTTTAACATTCTTTTCCCACTTTTGCTAACAAGAGTATGAAAACTTTGAAAACAAATATTGTAAATTTAGAACAGATATAGAATTTGTGATTAACCGTTAGTTAACAATTGAAGTCATGTGATTAATTACAATTAAAAACTAATCGCCTGACGGGCCGAATTTAAAAAAAAAATAAAAATAAGTGCCGTTTAATCGGAATTAATCGCATGATAATTTTATATCTGTTATAAATGTACAATAAAAAAGCTAGGTTTTCATAAAAAAAATTTATGAAATGAAAAAAAAAAGTTAAACTAATAAAAATAGTTCACATGAATTTTTGACGTCTATGGTCGTCAATGGCAGTGAATGAGTTAATAATCGTGACATGGCGATTTCAATATCACCATATTGCAGTTATTGTTACATCCCTAGTGGTGAGTAAGAGGTGGGACTTTTTTTTTTACAGTACTTTAAATTTGCTTTTATGTTTTTGTCAAAACCAATTTAGAAAGAAAACTTTTTAGGGACTGGTATAGATGAATGGAATTAGTCAGGTAACAAACAATAAATCCTCAACGCATTCCACATTTTAGATACCGTAGCGATCTATCAATTCTCATTTATGCTGCTGCTTTTATCTTCCCTTTCTAATTTCCTTTTTTTCCTGACACCCTGTTCATCACCAACCGACTCTTCCCCCTCTGCAGCGTGTCCTGACGGACAGCGATGGAAGAGGAGGAGGAGTTTGTCCCGAGACTTTCCGCTGTGCGAAAGGAGCTGCGAGGACATTTACTCCCCGGCCGCCGTGAACTGCAGTCACTCGTCAGAGGGCTGCGTGTGTCAGGAGGGGCTTTACCGAAACACGGATGGCGCCTGCGTCATCCCTGCTCTCTGCCCCTGCCACGACCACGGCGCCGTGCAGGAGGTAAACACACACATACGCGTATCTTCGTACCTCGTCATCTTATTCACTCCCATTGTGTTATTTACTCATAAAAGGCCGATAAGAAGATGAGTGACATGCCCGGGGGCCGTATTACACCACAATGCCTCTCCTCACCATCAATTATGCATGCCGCGCTGTATAAAGCCAGCACTCTGACCGCAACTGGGCAAGCCTGCCAGGAATAATTTATGAAGAAAGGGATATTATAGGATTATGAGAATGAATCATACTCTGACAAGAGGTCAAATCTCCTTTTCTTGATATCTCTCTCAATAACTCTTTTTTTTTTTTATTCTTTCTTTGCCGTCTTTCCTCGTTCCCTCTCACTTCTCTGTCGTCCTGTCAGCATGGGATGACAAATGTTGCGTCTAAAGGCCCTCGACGGCTTTTCTAATCAACCGCCTCATGGCCGTTATGCCAAATAGCCGCTGAGTGTGAGCGGGGAAATCACCCCGTAGAGCTTTTCATCCACGGAATTTAAGAAGTCTCTGTGTTTGTTGTTGGCAACATATATAAATGTTCTCGCAGTCCGTATAACAGTTCGTGCTGTTATAATTACAATACCATAACATTATCTTTACTAGGGATGTTTGATGACACTTTTTTTTAGACCGATACCATTAGTACTTATGATACATAAAATAAAAAATTTAAAAAAAACAATGACAAATAATTTAAAAAAATGACATATACATCCTATTTGTAGCAAATTTCCTTAAAATTAAATGAAATTAATGGTAAATATATTTTTTTCAATTTGCTCATAAAAGTAATTTTGCATAGAGCACAGAATTAAATGAATAAAAAAAAAAAATCCATAAATAAGATGAAACAATATCCAGTGGCCAGGGGGGAAAGAAAGCCCCAATAAAAATATGTAGTTGTACAACTTCATTTTAAGGAATAGAGTGAATTGCAAATAATTCAATTCAATACAATAAAGCTTCAAGTAATTTAGCAATATCTACCATGTTAAGAATTCTCAAGCTGTTTAGTGTGTGATGTTTAATTATATTGTCAGGTTCAGTCAACCTAGAACGTTTAATAAACAATAGACAAGGAAGAAAGACAAGAGACTAAGATTATTTTTACTCGCGAGGAGAACAGACAGAGATGTGCGCAGTTACAACCTCCTACCGGCTCTGAGGCACACTCTCCCGAACCCTCTCTTTTTTTCTTTTTTTTTTTTTACAGGGCGTTCCAACAACAAAATGGTTCAGTCCTTATCTTGTCATAAGGGCACAGTTCCTGTTCTGCAGCTACAAGAGCAAGAATCATGCTTTGCAATACTAAAAGAGTAGATATGGGATAACTTATGTACAAATATCTTGTTTTGAAATCCATGCTTTTAATTTGGAAGGATGCTCTGTATAGGAATTAGTATACGTAAAACTCAAAGGTAAACAAAAAAGCCACATTACGAATATAATGTAGTGTGTATAAGAGCTATAATTAGCGTCTGCGAGGACCATAACGGCACCGTTCTATTTTTAGCATCAAAATTAGGGATGGGCGAGTACCTATACCAGGTATTGGTACTCGCCCATCCCTAATTTTTACCACAGCGAGGGCGGTTCACTGTACTGTATGTAGCAATGTCATTCATTGATCCTGAGCTATCTGAGCCCAGCCGCACTTTATAAAATATTCAGTGACTGGGGACAGAAATTTGAGTAAAAATGCAAATGGCGCATATTTTTCTCTGTGTGTGCGTGTGAGCCAGGCAGGATCAGAGTGGGAGGAGGACTGCCTGTCATGTCGTTGCGTGAATGGGAAGAAACTGTGCCAGCCGAGGTGCCCCAAACTCCATTGCGATGAGGTGAGACACGCTTGCTGGCATTTCATCAAGTTCCTAACATGACCGTCTGCCCTGTTTCTCAGTTATCCTCAAATTAGATCAGAATCAGATTGACTGCATTGTTGTTGAAAGCTCTGGCTACAACTGAATTACTGTGCCACTCTAAAGTACACCACAAGGGAAAAAATAATAATTGTGCATAATAATGATGGCAGCAGTGCTGAGTGGGCCCTAGAGCTCATACAAGGAATGTGTTAACAATAGGGGTGTCAAAATTAGTGCGTTAATTTAAAGTTATTTTAACGACACTCATTTTTTTAACGCACAATTAATGACCACCCCTTACTTGGAAAGCCCCGTACTGGGAAAAATTCCAGTCGCAACGCAGCAGACACGTCCACGTCAAAATTTAGCAGTTAATAGATTTAATAATAATGCATATATTTGTGGACACTGGGCTCAAGTTGTATTTTACAATTTTAAAAATGTGCAGGATTTCACAAGTTACTTGATGTTGAAGATTAGATAGCTCTAAATATGAAAAGAAAAATGCTGTCGCCAACGTCTTACAAATGCAATGATGCCATCTAGTGACAAAAAATGACCTCTACACAAATCAATATCACACTTTTTTTTTAGAGTACAATGCATTTTTTGAATTTTAACAAAATTTTCTGAATTATTACGAAATTACTGTATCAATGACTAAAAGACGCAGCAATATTTCTGTTAGTTTAACATTTTTTTCACTTTTATGTTGAGTATGAAAATTTGAAAAAATATTTTACTGTACATATATAACAGATATAAATTTTTTGATTAATCGGGGGTTAACTATCGAAATAATGTGATCAATTACGATTAAAATTTTTAATCGCCTGACACGCATAGTTAACAAGTAAACCCTGTGAAAATGGACAAAATCGCATTTCTATGTTTTTTTTTTACTTTTTTTTTTTTTTTAATCTACAAAGTAATTGCTGCTACCTTAAAAAAAAGTTATAATTTGGGCATATGCTGTATAAGTCACAAGTATATACAAAAATAGTTTTAGTGGACTACTTTCTAAGAAACCTTCTCATGCAAATAAGAAACATTCTTTTACTATTGAGAAACGTTGCCTTAGTGAGAAAGAAAACAGGAAAACTACTAGGGCTGGGTTTAAAAAACGAATAATTATATTGAATCGATTTTCCTTTTCGAGCCTGATATCGATTCATAAAATCTTACTGTTTTTTATTTATTTATTTACTGTTCACATGAATTTAAAAGTATTTTCTTACTTTTATGAAAAGCCTGACTTGTTGCACTTTTTAATTCATGTTTACAGTTATTTCCTTTTTTTTAGTACACTCACACAATCATGCACGCGTACAAACATGGTACAATTATTGAATTAGAATTATGAAATATTTTCATCTCATCCTTGCTGATGGTCAATGTTTGTGCAACACTTACTCACTTTCATTAACAAACTAAATCCTTTAACCAGTTACCGCCTCCGCAAAATTTAATTTGGAATTCAATTTTTGTGGAGGTCTTTTTTGTCCTTGATATTTAAGAATTGATGTTCTATAACTAATCAATTTCGGATTGAACGGAAGTGAATTGAATCGAACTAAGGGCTCTATTTTATTTTGTTTGGGTAACATAAAATAGACTGCACTTGGTCTAAAAACGGGCGCATCTTTCATTCAGAAATGTGACAAAAACATGAAACAATCTCTCTGAATCTTTCACATCCTAAATATATTTATAATAGCACTAATGATGTACTTATCGAGCATGTGGTGGACAAGCTAGTCTCAGTTGTTTGTTTACCACTGTTGAGAACAGCATAAAAGTTCCCACCTTTTTTAAAATGTATCTTTTAGTGCATTTATCTGCATTGAAGAGGACAGCTATACGGCTTCATGCAAGGTTATTTACTGTGGTGTACCTGGAGGACAAGTCATAATGGTAGTTGTTTGATGACCCACGCAGACCTTCATCTTTCACTGTGTTAGCGGGCCCGCAGGCTGCAGACGCACACAATAGGCTGCTCGCTGGCCACACACACAGCCAGCCAGAACACAAAATACACCATGACTCAGCATCTTACTTTCATTCCCATTCTGAGTAATTTGATTTCTCGTTTTGTACATTTCCATTTAGAATATAAAGACTTCGAAAATCGGATTGTCCTTGCTTCTTTTGGGATAAGCAGTAATGTGAAAAATACAGTTGGCTTTGCCTTCACCCATTACTGTACCGCGTGAAAAATACGGTTGGCTATTAAAGCCCTGGCCTGTTAGTTAAACTGGCTGGTAGCGGATTTCACAAGCACTGCAGATGATCTGATTAAGGGCAAAAAGTTTCACCTCCAAAATGATCACTTTTCAAGGGACTCATTGTTCAACATTACATCGTCAATGAGTGCAAGCCATTTTCAACACCCAATATGGAATTTACTCCAAAAATAAGGTTTCGGTCTGACGCCATCAATATGCAGCACATAAAACAACAATTCTATTTTCCAAGTAGGTTTTAATCGGATTTAATTGAAATTATGTTAGCAATGTGGCTGTTTCTTTAACCACTCAGCATTTTTCTGTCTTCTGATTGGTTGGTCAGAACAAGCCACGTTCGACTAGCAAAACGTCTGTAGCGACCTGCACACATGAATCCATTTCGTAATCAGCATCTCTGATGAGTATGATGTACTTTATTTCAATTTGTATACTTTTGTCATATTATTAGATAAATATTGATTCTGTAAATGGCACAGTGGCACATTTTGACCAGGATTGATTGTTTCTTTCTATAATTGCGATGTGACTGTTGTGGTTGTAAGATGTGGATTAAGTTAAAGGCACAGGTAGCCAGAAGTGGCAAATCCAGGCCCAGAAAGTAAAAATCCTGCCACAGTTTGGCTTTAGCCCTCATCGCTAGATGCTAGCTAGCTCCCATGGTGTTTGTTTACCTGCTAGGGAGCTAGCTAGGGAGCTATCATAGCGTGGTGTTAGTCCTTGGTGCTAGCTAGGAGCAGGGGCTAACGGCAAACTGTGGCAAGGTTTTTAATTTCTGGACCTGGATTTGCCACCTCTACAGGTAGTTACTAGCTAGCTAGCACAGTTTGGCGTTGGCCCCTGGTGCTAGCTAGCTAGTCAAACAGTTTTTACTTTCTAGACCTGGATTTGCCACCTCTACAGGTAGCTACTAGCTAGCTAGCACAGTTTGGCGTTAGCCCCTGGTGCTAGCTAGCTAGCCAAACAGTTTTTACTTTCTAGACCTGGATTTGCCACCTCTACAGGTAGCTACTAGCTAGCTAGCACCGTTTGGCGTTAGCCCCTGGTGCTAGCTAGCTAGCCAAACAGTTTTTACTTTCTGGACCTGGATTTGCCACCTCTACAGGTGGCCTACTAAATAAATGGCCCACAATGGTTACATTTAAAATACACAGTACAGTATTGGTCGATCAAATTTGTCTACTAAAGAGACAATTTCTAACATATTTATCCAATAATAGACAAAATACTGTAGTGAAGTTTTTCTTCTTAGAAATGATCACGCCTCATTTTTTATAACCTAGCCCCCCCATGAATCTTTTATCTCAATCCTCGTCTTTATTACACAGCTGAGTGATTGTCTGTGCAGTGCATGTGCTCGAGGGCGATTTAAAAATATATTTTTTTAGCTTGGTTATCTATTAAAAAAAAAAAGCTTGAAGACAGCAGTAGGCACGGAATATTCACATACCTGGTGAAATGCAAATGAAAACATACATTTTTAAATAGTTTCTAGGGAAGATACGCAGTTAATTTTTTTGTTCCAAAATACACCATTTCTCCTCTTCTGTTAGCAAACACAAGAAAACCAACTCTTTTCCCAGCCCGGCATGCCAGGCCTGCTTGTCTGCTGAATGCTACCCTAGGGTGGTCCGGTTCACACAATGTCTCGGGTGGTCACAAATGTGTCATTTAGCTTTTAAGTGCACATTCTCGGCTCCCTGAAGATTGTGGGGGATGTTTTCTAAAAGTCAGCGGCTGAACCCGATCGATATGTGATTGCTCGATCCACCCATGAGCGTGCACTCTGGGCGCTGATTTCACCCACTGGTTGACTTCTATTACGAATTTAACAAAAACACTCTCTGACATGGCTGAAATGTGCTTTTTAATGATAGCCCATTGGTATTAATTTCCTTCATATTACATAGTTTTTTAATAAATCGTCAATTTACTTTTTTTTCTGAAAATGAACACATGGACGCTTAACTGGTCATTTTGCAGTGTACATCCGTCTGAGTGGTCAATTATGTATGCACACTGTACAGGCAGGAGAAGAAGAAAAAAAATCTTCATATTAAATATGTATCCATTTTTTGCAGTGCATTTGACAGGTACAGATTTTGTTTTCGAGATTCATTCGGATCTTAGTGCAACGTAATGAGCACTTGAGTATCATATTTTGTTAAATTATCCTTACTATGTGGTTGATTAAGGTTATACTTCATGAATTTGAACAGATGAGTCAATTATCTTCTATACAAGTATGCTTAATGTAGGTCTTTAACTCACCAGTGCTTTATGAAGGCCGGGGTAAAAATAAAATTGCTGACAGGTCAAACTTTCAAGGTGAGTTTCAAAGGTAGACAGTGGGCTTCTTTTTTTTATTTTTTTTTTAAACCATCATTCATGTCTTTTAGACGCAAAAAGTTCTCCCGTTTGGTATAACAAAGGTCATTTAATGAATGAATTACTATCAGTGTCATTGTTATTTATATCTCAACTTTACTCTTGAATTTTCATGCGTATGCATCTGAGGTTGTTGGCGCGATGGAACGTTTGGCTAAAATGTCTGCCTTTCTCGTACTTTCCCAAAAAAAAGGTGCCTAGTAGATTCATTGAAAACTCTAAAATGCCCTAAAGGAGATAAATGTGAGTGCAAATGCTTGTGACTTATTGCTGTGGCGCCATCTAGTGGCATCTTGGTGTCTATGAAGTTGATTGAAGTGAGTTGAGGAGTTTCGTTTCTGAAATAATTCATGCTATTTCAGTCAGAATTAATTACTCATGATTTTTCGCTTTTCATGGCAGGGTCCTATCCTAATCCCTAAAGATGTAACGATATCCAAACATCACGATACGATATTGTAGGGAGGTTGGTTATATAAAAACAACAACCTCATGCTACTGTGTAAAAAAATCACAATATTAACCCCCCCCCCCCCCATTATTATTTTTTTATTTGCTGGTATGACTGATTTATATGAGAGATAATCACCGCACTGGCCAAAACATTCCAAATTAAAATTAAACTGCTTTAATAAACTGACCACCAGAGGGGGTTAGAACGACACAAATCGAATATAACCTCACCTTTTTAACAGACAATATTGTGGCAATTTCAATATCACGATATTGCAGTTATCGTTACATCCCTGTTAATCCCACACACATTATACTAAAAAAATTTGGGGATTTTTGCCTCAAATGCTCTTATTCAAGTACTTTTTCCTTTTTGAAAAAAAAAAATCACACATCACACATGCATACAGACAGCCATCTTGAAGTTCTTCAAGTCATTCTGCTCATGCACTCCCACCCTCTCAGTGAGTCCGTTCCTGCCATCCCTGAGGGTAGACTGCCGGCGGTGCCGAGTGGGCGGAAATGTCCTCCGGGTGAACAGTTAGGTGTGCGCGATGTTTGATAGAATGATGCAGATGGGTGAAGATTCAGAGTTGCGCTTAAGCAGGTGTTGGCTGTGCATTCTCGAAGCAGCTATTTTCAGAGAAAAGCAAATGTCTCCCAAGTCAGCAGCTTCTGTTACTCCATCTTTGCATGCTGACAACAATTGTTAATATCCTGTTAGTGAAGGAAGACAAAAAAGCTAATGGTCAGTGAAATAACTTGTGAAAGAACAATATGTGATGAGGGCCATGCCAAATGTTATTTTGGGCCACAAATAGCCCCCAGGCATTAGCTTTCTAAACAAACTTCTTCTTCTCCCTCAGGGGCAAATCAAAGTCGAAGAACCAGGCAGCTGTTGTCCGGTCTGCAGGAAACCTTTTCCAGGTAAATGAGAAACCGACAGAAAATGCAACTCAGACAATATATGAAGCAGCCACTTCTGGAGAATCCTTTGTGGTTCATTAAATGGCAGCGGACATAGCACAGGCAGCTGCAGTGGCCAATTAGCAAGAGATTGCATTATAGAACATACACTTGTCCTTAAATTTATTTTCTTCACACGCTAAGGGGCCACAGCAGAGTCACTTTTTCCCCCCAGAAAGAAGAAACTATCTTATGGCTTTGTCCTCTTCCTTTTTTAATGCAAATTGAAGCACATATTCTCAATTATTTCTCCCGTGCTCTTTTAACTCACCTATATTTTACCCCTTTGCCTTCTTTCACCCCCCCGTCCGCCTCTTCTCCTTCTGTGCGGATCTGACAGACGAGCAAGCGCCCGAGTGCCGCCGTTACGTACAGGTCAAGAACATCACAAAGGGAAACTGTCGGCTGGACAACGTGGAGGTCAGCTTCTGCAGGGGGCGCTGTCTGTCCAGGACTGATGTCATCTTGGAGGTATGGAGAACATTATACACAGTCAACTGTCTCATAAGTATGGCCACGTATATATATTTTTTAATATTCAGAGAAAAAACTGAAAAAAAATCTGCCACTTTTTACAGTCGCAAATTTGACACTTTATAAAGTCACAAATTTACGAGTTATTTCTTGCAAATTTGCCTCTTTATAAAGTCGTTAATTTGCCACTTTATAAAGTGGAATTGCGAGTTTGCAAATTTGCGAGGAATCTGCCACTTTTTACAGTGGCAAATTTGCCACTTTATAAAGTCGCAAATTTATGTGTTTTTTCTTGCAAAATTGCCGCTTTATAAAGTCACAAATTTGCGAGTTATTTCTTGCAAATTTGCGTCTTTATAAAGTAGTTAATTTTCCACTTTATAAAGTGGAAAATTTGCGAGTTTGCAAACTTGCGAGAAATCTGCCACTTTTTACAGTCGCAAATTTGCCACTTTATAAAGTCACAAATTTACGAGTTATTTCTTGCAAATTTGCCACTTTATAAAGTGGCAAATTTATGTGTTTTTTCTTGCAAATTTGCCACTTTATAAAGTCACAAATTTACGAGTTATTTCTTGCAAATTTGCCTCTTTATAAAGTAGTTAATTTTCCACTTTATAAAGTGGAAAATTTGCGAGTTTGCAAACTTGCGATGATTCTGCCACTTTTTACAGTCGCAAATTTGCCACTTTATAAAGTCACAAATTTACGAGTTATTTCTTGCAAATTTGCCACTTTATAAAGTGGCAAATTTATGTGTTTTTTCTTGCAAATTTGCCACTTTATAAAGTCACAAATTTACGAGTAAATTTCTTGCAAATTTGCCTCTTTATAAAGTAGTTAATTTTCCACTTTATAAAGGGGAAAATTTGCGAGTTTGCAAACTTGCGAGAAATCTGCCACTTTTTACAGTCGCAAATTTGCCACTTTATAAAGTGGCAAATTTGCCAATTTATAAAGCAAATTTGCGAGAAATCTGCCACTTTTTAGGGTCACAAATTTACGACTTTATATAGACACAAATTTACGTGTTTTTTCTTGCAAATTTGCCACTTTATTAAGTGGAAAATTTGCCAATTTATAAAGTGGCAAATTTACACGAGTTTTTTTCTCGGGATATTCCCCCCACCCTCTAAAAAAAATTTTATTTATACGTGGCCTAATACGCCGTCGTACATAAGAGGGCTTGGTTCAGGTGTCTCATAATGTTACCTCATATCCTCGGTTTGTTTATTCTCCCTCCATGGCTTGGAGGTCATATATATTTGAAGTACATCTCCCAAATTATTGAAGCTACAAGTCTTCACTTGATGGATTTTTATGCTTTGTTGCAACTCTCTGCTGTGTTAACTGTCTTTCTTCAGGAAAGTTGCAATGCTCATCTGTGCAAAGAGACATACTCAGTTTGGGCACAAGCATCATTAAGCTGTTGAGTCACTCGCCATCAAGCTAAATATAGACGCGTTGATTAGCGCACGTGAAGGAGAATGTTGGAGGTCACGTGTTCCAACTCGTTAAAGCTTTTGTCTGCCTCTTTCGAACACCCCTTTATTTTATCTTCGTCGTCCTCACAAGACAGCGGAGACCGCGCCGCATCACCATGGCGACTTTGTTCTCTGTTGGCATCCATACATCTACGCTTTAAAAATAGAGTCAGTCATGCTGAGAGATTAGTAAAAATAAACATCAGCTGAGCCAAATGTGTCATTACCTACTGTTACTGTGGCAACAGGGCATGGTAACCGGTGAAGAAGTGGCATGCTGCGAAACTGCTACACGTCGTCGGAAAATACCAATGGAATAGAAACACTTGTTTATAGTCACTACTCATGTCATCTGAGCCAACACAGAAGTTGTATAGAAATGTTTGCCATGACAGCGATAACATTGCTCGGATGTGTTTAACTTTTGTTCATTGTTGAAGTTGTTGGCCGAGAACACGGGTCTGAAACCTGCTGCTCTGGAGCCATCCAACATTTTAAGTTGTCAGAAAAATGGAGAGGAAAGGTAGATGAAGTAGTTTTCAAAATTAACTAAAAATGTCCAAAAATGAAGAGAAAAAGTCGAAAATTGCCATAAAATTGCCAAAAATAACAGAAAATTGGTAGCAAAAACAGCAGAAAAAAATGTCCAAAAATAGCCATAAAATGTACAACAACGAAAGGAAGGCAGAAAATGACCAATTATCCATAAAATTGCCAAAAATGTCAGAAATTTGACAGAAATTCTAAAAATATTCTAAAAAGAAAGTCTAAAAATGTATGAAAAACAAAGCATAAATACATTTTTTAAAAAGGCAGAAAAGAAAAAGTTCAAAAAGTAACCATAAAATGTACAGAAACAAAAGAAAAAAATTACTATAAACTATCTACAAAATTGCCGAAAAATGTCAGAAAACTGATAGCAAAAAGGGTAGAAAAACTGTAAAAATAAAAAATAAAAAAGTCAAATAATGGAAGAAAGGCAGAAAATGACCATACGTCCATAAAATTGCAAAAAAAAATTGAAATTTGACAGAAATTCTACAAAAAGAAACTCTTAAAGTCTAAAAATGTATGAAAAACAAAGTATGAAAAATTAACCCCCCAAAAAGTGAAGAGGAAATTAGAAGAAAATGAATGTCCATATATTGGCTGTCATAATTTTGTGTTTGTGTCTAATTACAGTACATTAGACACACACACTGTTTCCTTCATCACAATTTTCAAATGTTTTGCGGCTCGAGACAAATTTTTTGTGTGATTTATTTGGCCTAAAACGACTCTTGACAGTAGATATTGCTGAACAAATGCACCCTCTGATACTGTCAGTCAAAAACTGGAGCATTATCAACTTTGTAAAGGCAGATACCTTGACTTAAGAGTGCCCCAACTTAAGCGTTTTCTTTGCGTTCCCTGTGACCAGGCACAAGGTGAGCAGATGATAGATGGATAATCCTGGAATACTTCTCAAAATTCTCATATTTATTTTTATTTTTTTTCTGTCGGCTTTGTATTTTTATCCATCTCAGCGTGCGGCCATTTTGCCGCTTGCCGTGATTGCTCGTTACCTGAGCCCTGAGCAACTGTGACGTCATTTTCAGTCGACGGCAAATGGCAAAATGGCCGCCCGCTCAGGGACATAAAAAAAATTGGTGTTTTTTTTTTCTTCTTCCCATTTCCAACCCACTTGTGAATAGATCTGATCTGTTCATGAACTTTGAATAAGCTTCCTCTCTAATCTCAACACAGGAGCCCTACCTAAGGTCTGTGTGCGAGTGCTGCAGTTACCGCTTGGACCCAGACAACCCCGTCCGCTTCCTCAACTTGCGGTGTGACAGTGGCGAGAGCGAGCCGGTGGTCCTGCCCGTCATACACAGCTGCGAGTGCACCAGCTGCCAAGGTGAGGCAAAGCCAAAGCCGTGCGATTTGAATGTCCGTCTCGTATTGTAATGTGGCGCAAGAGATGGAAAATTACTGCGTGGAACAAGTTACCACATAAAATTACACTATAATAAAAAAATAAATAAAATAAAAAAAAAATATATATATATATATATATATATATATTAGGGGTGTGAGGCAATTAAAAATGTTAATCTTAATTAATAGGAAGACTTCAGTAGTTAACTATATTAATTTTATATCTGTTGTAAATTAATAAATTGAATATTTTTTTTGTAAGTTTTCATACTCTTGTTACAGGGATACTTGACTCATTTTTATGGTTTGAATTTTGGTAATTTCATTATTTTTCATGTACAATTAATACATTTAAAAATACTAATTTCCACTTACTGTCGACTGACGATTGTCAATAGGGTGGGGGCTTTAGGACCCAGATGCGGGAAGGCAGAGGTGCAGTCCAAAAAAGAGGATCAAAAAGCTAACTTCAAAGTGCAAAAAAAACAGAACTAACAAAACATGAAGCTAAACATGGCAAAACAACTTAGGCAAAACTAACAGCATGACATGGAGCCTGATAAGGCAAAAAGGTCAGCGTGACGTGGCGAAAGACTTACGACAGTGGCAACAATGAACCGACACAGACAGGGGGGAGACAACCGACTAAATACACCAACACTAATGACATAACAAGACACACCTGGCTGAGGGCACTGATTGGATGACACATGAGGGTAATGGGGAAAGGTGGACACAATCAGGGATCAGGGTTGACAAAGACACCAAACAAGGAAGGACAAGTGACCTGAAACGAGAGGAGTCAGACTTTTCACAATAAAACAGGAAATGACAAGACAAGGGGAAAACACAAGGAAAACAGAAGCTAAACATGACAGGGAGTAAACAAGACTGAAAATAAACATGACAATGATGACATAACCCGCGCTGAGGAAGTAGGTAACGACCAATCATGGCTCAGTTTGCTGACCAAACCCAGAAACCAGGTGAGCCACTTCAGCACAGGTGATGTCATCTTCAGTCGACAACAAGTGGTAAAATTTGTTTTTAAAGTTATTAATTATACAAGAAAAATAATGAAGTTATCCAATTAATTCTGCACAAAATATTAACTTTTTACTGCTGAAAATGGCTCAATGAGTCAAGTATCCCTTTAACATAAAAGTGGGGAAAAAATGTAAACTAATAGAAATATGGCTGCATCTTTTAGTCATTGATGCAGTCATTTCATAATAATTCATAAAATTGAGTTGAAATTAAAAAGACGTACTGTACTGTAAAAAAACCCGAGTGATATTGATTTGTGTTGAGTTCATTTTTCTGCCACTAGATGGCATAATTGTATTTGTAAGACATTGGCGACAGCTCAGTCCATTTTTCTTTTCATCTTAACAGCTATCTCATCTTTAACATTAAGTAACTTTTGAAATTTTGCACATTTTTTAAAATTGTAAAATACAACTTGATCCCAGTCTTCACAAATATATGCATTATTATTCAATTTATTACAGCCTAATTTTGACGTGGACGTGTCTGCTGCGTTGCGACTGGAATTCCCCCAGTACGGGCTTTCCAAGTAAGGGGCGGTCATTCATCGCACGTAAAAAAATTTTTTTTTAAAAAAGTGATGTTAAATATACTTTAAATGTACTCAAAATTAATGCATTAATGACATCCCTATATATATATATATATATATATATATATATATATATATATATCACTAGCATTTCTTACATTGTTGATACACATTTACAATCGCACTCATCCAGCGCTTTCACACAGCCTGACTGGAATGTCCGCTTGCCCGAGCCCACCATCAATAATTCAATCACAGATCCCACCTCCGATTGCGTAAGCTAATTGGATGTAGCCGCCGCACAACACGGAGCATCCCCCAGCTCCAATTCCCTTCTCTGCGCTACAATCCCATGGACGCCGCGTCTGACGGATTTGGTCACTATGGCGATCAATCTTTGACACACGCACGCAAACCAGCTGCCATCAGTTGATATGTGTGAGTGCTCTCTTCTCATGATTGCGACCGCAAGCCTGCACATGACGCACGAGGCTGCTTTCCCACCCGCCCGTTGGCGTTTTTACATACAGTACTTGTGTTACATGCAAATGTAGATTGTCCGTCTGCGGATAATTTTCCTATTATCAGTTTAGTAAACAATAAATCTGGAATGCTAGCATGGCTGTGTGATGTAAAAATGTTTTATTACACACAACAAAATATTTTTTAAAATATTTAATTTCATTTTTTTGGAACCATTTAAAAAGTTTGCATCAAGTCGTACAAATGTAGCCTTTTTTCCATCTAAGAAACTCAAGGCGCTAATTAGCGAACCGCCAGGCTTACCGTTCTGTCTCCCTCTATTGGTCATTATTAATCGTGTTTCTTGGACGGTTTGTGACTGTGAAGACAAATTATTTGTGCTTTTACATACTTGGTTAATAAATCTGATTCTGATTCACAGGGGGTGACCTGTCCAGGCGATGAGCTCGTGCGGAGAATTTCAGAAACATGTAAATTCACGTGTGCAATTCAGAGAAGAGATTTATTTGACTAAACCCAACAAGTGGATAAATGAACCTGGGGGGGGGATCAGTCTTAAGACCCTCTTGAAGTCCACATAAATATGTGGTCCTTAGTCATTATATGACTGAAAACTACTTTTAATTCAAAACATCACGTCCCTGTTTTTAATCTTTGTCCTGTATAAACTTTTATACTCTATTTTTATATGTATTATTAAAGGGCGTATTGTTTACTCTAAATAGGACTTTTCTACATTAATGATTAAAGTACAGTTTCATTTACTATATTATTATTTGTAAGCATGTGATGATTTTTTTTCAAATTACGTATAGGGTTCAATAAACTTTTTTACACATAGAACAACATGTTGGCTATTCGTATTTTTTTTTCAACAGCATTTTTTGGGGGGGTTCAAAATGTATTGTATGTTCAAATATATTTAAATATGTTTTAAATTTACTGGTAAGTTTTATATCTAGCTCCCTAGCTAACTCCCATGGTGCTCGTTTATCTGCTAATGAGCTAGCATCAATTGCTAAGGCCAAACTGTAAAAACTGTAAAAAAAAAAGTAAAAACCCTGTCACAGTTTGGCTTTAGCCCTAGGTGCTAGCTAGCTAGCTCCCTAGCTAACTCCCATGGTGCTCGTTTATCTGCTAATGAGCTAGCATCAATTGCTAAGGCCAAACTGTAAAAACTGTAAAAAAGTAAAAACCCTGTCACAGTTTGGCTTTAGCTTCATGTGCTAGCTGGCTAGCTCCCTAGCTAACTCCCATGGTGCTCGTTTACCTGCTAGGGTGCTAGCTAGCTAGCATCAATGGCTAAAGCCAAACTGTAAAAACTGTAAAAAAGGGGAAAAAAGGGGAAAAAAAGAAAACCCTGTTCCAGTTTGGCTTTAGCCCCAGGTGCTAGCTAGCTAGATCCATAGCTAACTCCCATGGCGCTCGTTTACCTAAGGAGCTAGCGAGCTAGCTAGCATCAATGGCTAAAGCCAAACTGTAAAAAAGGGGGAAAAAAAGAAAACCCTGTTCCAGTTTGGCTTTAGACCCAGGTGCTAGCTAGCTAGCTCCATAGCTAACTCCCATGGTGCTCGTTTACCTAAGGAGCTAGCGAGCTAGCTAGCATCAATGGCTAAAGCCAAACTGTGGCAGGGTTTTTACTTTCCGGACCTGGATTTGCAACCTCTGGGTAAATCCAAACAAATCGACATAGCAAATTGTATTCCACTGTATCAAAATCTAACCTTTACACTCATCAACCAGTAGGCAGCTGCCGCTGTAAACGCCCCGGGACCAATTCCAGTTCTTTCTCCTTTGCTTTGCTCAGGAGCGCTGACAGGAATATTTATTCTTAACATACTGTACATGTCGTTTGTGGACAAGAGAAGGAAACTGAAAAGCACCTGGCGAACGCCTACGCACACATGATGTCACCGTGCAGTGAGAGGCAGTGAGTTGTTTTTATGGTTATTTGAGATATTGTTGAGGTGAACGCAGTTAGTCACTTCGCTTTTTTGTAGTATTTCAGCCGAATAACTGTCAGAGAAAACCTCTCAAAAAATGACGTTTTTGTTGACGTAATTAAGATAAACTCATGCTTTTTTTTTCTCACCCTTACGCATATCAATATGATTTTCAAAGGAAGGGGGGGATTTAAAGTTGAACAGGAAAGGTCTGCTTAGCTGTGATAAGGTTAGCTCACAGAGCATTACATTGTTTAATCCCTGTACAACTGTTCTCATACGCTGCTTCTATATAAATAAACAATGATAAACTAAATAAAGGCATGTGTGATAATCACTGCTCGGAAAAAACGCACACTCGCTTTTTGTCTCATTATTTTAGCGCAAAAAGTGAGATTTGGCTGATCCACAACAAGAGATCTACCGCATTGTTTTCCATCCCCTTTCCCCCTTCTATCCTTTCCACCTCCTTCCTGCTCTCGTGTCCTGACTAAATAAGGGTGTTGAAGACGGAAGGCTGCTCAACCCGCCTCCTCTGATTTTCAGCTAATGTAGTGAATACTCCAGTGTGTAATAGGAGTGGGAACTGATGCATTTTTAATTCATACTAAAATGTCACATTTTGACAAATAGCTCCTCAGGCCTCATCCAACCACGGGGCTGCAATCCATCACCTCTTTCCAATCATTAAATCAGTGAGAGAGAAAAAAAAAAAAGAGTGCATTCGTGATTGCAGGTCATTTTGATCAATGCGGTGCAGTGTTGCTTAAGGGGATGTAGCTGACGGAACTGAAAACAAGGCAGTTTTATACTCAGTTGGGGCATGACATATCCCGCTCTAATGGATTTAAGGAGAAAGCCTCAGAATGAACCGGAGAGACGCCTCTGCTGTGGCCCGGTTTCACACAACGCTGCCCAGAACCAATCATCGACAAGCCACTTGAACATAATAATAAATCGTAGTAGTAGTTCTTTAATTAATTTGTTTCCCTTTGCCTTACTTTTAAGTCGTTTTAAAAACATTTTGCACTTTTATTTGAGTAATTAACGTGAATACATACAACTATCGTACTTGATTCAGTCACGTGACAAACTCAGGTGCATATTTTCCGACAGTCCTTGAAGGCAGCATCCCCTGCCTGACGTGAGGGGAACCCCGCGCCGTGACGTAATGAAAACCTGCGAGGTGAATCCCCAGCCCCCCTGCGTCATTCACGGCAATTCAAATATAGGTCAGTAATAGCTGCCATTTTGATTTTATTTGCTTGGGTTTATCATATCACGTGTCACGTTTGAGTGTTAATTAAACCCGAATCCACCTGTCACGCCAGACGTTTTACGCGGCTTGTCTATAGGTTTAACCTGCAGTGGAACACAATGGAAGCTCCTCCATTTGACACCAGCTGCCTCATAAATGCTTAAAATCAGTCGAGCCTTTGGGTGCCATTTCTTGTGATGAAAATTTTCGCTACAGAAGGAGTGAGGTACTATATTTCCTTTGTGGGCCATTCCAAAAGACAGATGATAATTTAGGCACCACCACTTTTTCAAAACAGACCATTTATTTTGTCATTTGTGGTCATGTTTGGAAGAAAAACAGCTAATAAACCATTTTATTATTGGATTTAATACTCAGCACCTGTAAACGTTTTTTTTTTTATACAACTCGTCAATAATAAACTAGCTATAAATAATATATATATTTAAAAAAGTAAAACTTTTATAATGTTGGTGTTTTTATAACGAGTAACAGTACGCTGAATTGAAAAACACGTCTGGCTATGCAGAGCAATTAGCTTGATGACGTCATGCTATGCTAGCTTCATGTAGCTTTTCTTTTCGCCTTCTATCGGTATTGATTGTCTTAGTAACAGGGCTGCGTGTACGTTGGGAGACACAACTTCCGAGTTTAATTACAAGTATTTAAAATAAGTTTGCGATAAAACAATGTTTTTTTTGTAATTAGGGCAAAGTCGTGTAATTGGCCATCAAGCAGGAACGTGGTCATTATATTCTGTGTTTTAAATAACCACGAAACACTTTTTTTTTTTTTTGGTGCATGTAGGTTCAAAACGTCTTTTTAATTCTGAAATAATGACCCATAAAATGTTTGTTTGTATAGAGGGGAGACATTTGGGACTTCGGAGTGGTCGAGGCATAAAGGGTTAAAGAGGCGCAGCTAGAGCCGGTGGAGCTGAAGTCATCCAGCAAAAAAGCGCACAGCGAAGGAGGAAGAGCAGCAGGAGGGGGAGAATTTACAGCTACACAAAAGCACCTCCAAAACACTCAACAAGGTGGATGTTCTATCTGATTTTTTTTTAATTCATTTTTTTTGGGGTGCCTGTTTAAGAAGAACTGGAATGAGAAGCGAAACAAAGGCAGCAGCAGCAGCCCTCCACGGCTCCAAGCAGCGCGACGCTCGCAGCCACACTCCCCCAATCCGCCTCACAGGAGCGCGCTGCCGTGCGCCATGAGAGGAGCCTCGTGGCTGAGCTCCACTGAGAGAGGAGGATACATCACCTGACGAGCGCCCTCCTCCCCTCTCCATCACTACCAACACCACCAAAGGGGCGACAGAACCAGACACCGTCGCCCCCCTCCCCCGCCCCCCATCTTGTCAACGGGAAGGCAGAGAACGCCTCTCATCAGCTGCGCGTGACAGGAACGACACAACTTTCCTTATTAACCTGGGGAGGAAAAAAAAAAAAACTCGGGGCAACTTGCATCCACTACTGGACCGAGCTGTCGGGGTCTCCTTGTGAGTAGTTTAGTTTGGAAAGTCTAGCAAAGTCTCGATAAAGTCCTGGGGCCACACTGCATCGAAGATGCCGGTCCGGAGAGGCCACGTGGCTCCGCAGAACACCTTCCTGGACACCATCATCAGGAAATTCGACAGTCAAAGTAAGTTTGAATAATATACGTCGCCAAATAGGATTTAGTAGCTCAATCTTATTTAGAATCGTGGCAACAAACTGCTTTTTGATGTCTTTGTCCTCATTTTTCTACTCACTGTAACGTTTGGCTTGCTAACTGAACATACGGATGTCAAAAAAAGCTCAAATGCCTCCTAGGTATCCATCTTCGGGTCCATACTGTTGTCCTTTTTGTCCTCACTCGCAGGAAAACGTTGCCATTTAGTTAGTAGTGTCTGTGTCGCAGTTGACATCTGCCTTCTATTATTCCAAACACTTGGTGTTAACTGGTAGAAATGTATCTAATTATATATAATGACATAAAGTAGATAACTAGTAAGATTGCAAATCATATTCACAATCATATGACAAGGTGCTGAATATTTATTCTTATCTGATAAACCGTTTAGGTTCCATTTTCTTGTAACTTTGGCACTAGTAGGACAATTGCATGTAATCTGTGAAGCAAATCTGACTTTATTTTGGATTTACTGTAGAAAAAAAAGACTCAAACTTCCATAATTCATTCTTATTGTCTGTAATTCTGTACTCAGAAACAAGCAAAGTGGATGATTAGATAGTAGTGCAATATAAAAAAAACAAAGTGACACATTTAGAGACAAATTGATTTTTATTGTGCATGTTTTATGTATGCTTATTTATTGCAATTGATATTGAGCGTACCACTTGCTGTCGTTTTTAGCAGCGGCAACAATATTGTTGGGGAGAAAAAAAAGTAATTTTACTGTTTTATTTGGTCACCCAGCAAATGTATTTCTCACAGTCTACCCAAGTGCCCCGTCCTTCATCCCTCTCCCTTTACCTTTGATGCGTATCATTCATGTTTTTTTTCCCCCCCGCGAATGTGTGAGCAGACTTCAAACGAGCGTCGGCGGTTAACAATGGCACAGTTTCTCTGGAAATTCACCCCAGGGCATGATGAAGAGGTTGCCAGGTTGATTGCATTACTTCCTGCTAGCAGCTCTAAAAAAAAAAAAAAAGGACATAAACGGCATAAGTTAGTAGAGATTTGATGCAAATGAACTCTAAACTACATTATGGACCGAGTGAGACCCAAATACAAGAGCTGTGTTTACAACAGAGCGGTAAATAACGCAATGTGAATAGCAGACCTTGAAAGTGAGTACTTTTCCCCCCTCCATCCCGCGACTCCATAAAGGTGAACATTTTCCTCTCACCCGGCACACGTCATTACGCAGGGTGCGATTCTCCAACACGACTTCATCACACATTTACATCTGTTCAAGCGAGTTGGCAGTTTGCACCTTCATTAGCGGGCAGGATGATTATTTATGAGGAGCAAAATGTGCATCTGAGAGGTCCATAGCCACACGTCAGTGCTTTCCAAATGTCTCCGTGACTCATATCTTCCCCAATAATTCTCACGTGATTGGAGCAGGTCTTTTAGTTTGCCTAACAAAGCATGATAATGGCGATGGAGAGCCCCCGTCCGATGGCTGCGGTGTAATGAAGTGGTGGAGAGGAGGCATTTCAGTGGGTCATTTTGAGCTGATTCTATGTCAAAAACTTGGACTAAAGTGTTGACAGGAAAAAAAAAAAAAAGGAGCGCAATGATGATGACATGTCAAATCGGTAAAATTACCGAATAAACAATACTGAGCTCTCCAGAAAAAAAAAAAAGTGCTGACAATAGAGTAGCAACTGGACCTGAGGTTGGGGTGGGGTGTCAGTGACCCACCAGATCCAGAAGGTGGCGTTGTTCTGCTTTCACTACGGTTCGTATTTTAGATTTTAGTGAAGCCTCTCGGGTCAAAACACAGTTTGTATTTGTTCACATATTATTTCGGAAATAATATTAGGACAACAGTCGTTAGCATTTCTTCACATTCATTCAAAGGTAAAACTCTCTTACTCTCTCTCTTACTCTAATCATAAATGTTTTAAACTATAAAGCAAAAAAACCAAAACAAAAAAAAAACGTTTTAGTCTTACCACTAATTTCCGTTATTCACAGAAACAATCACTGCTTTGCTGTTTTTGTGCTCAGAACAGAGCTCTCGCTGTTATAAAAGTAGTGCTTTGGTGCCATCTCAGTGTCAAGATAATATGTTGAGGTGAGGGGAGGAACTTTATGTTGTCGGGCCTCGGCACGGGCCGATTTAGATTCTGATGGTTTGATAACAGTGGGGGAAAAAATATTGCGGTATCACAATATTAAATTTACAGCTATAAAATGACTTAAAAAAAAAAAGAAAGAAGTTGAAATAAAAACTGCATATTTTTCCCATCGTGCACAATCTACTTTATTTTGAAACAAAATGTTCACTATTTGGTACATTAAGAAACATGTAGCATGTTAAATATAAGTAAGTAAATAAATAAATTAACATTCTTCTTCTGTTAAAATTCTTCTTTGTAAGTCACAGTGTCCCATCATCACTGGGCTACTCATGTTTTCCTTGAGGCTAACTACTACACGCTGGCACCACATTCAGTTAAATTCTTTTATATATATATTTTAAATTGTTATTGTAATGACAATGCACATTGATCCGAAGGCATCTGTGTAATTATCGTCGATATTTGGTTTAAAATTGCAGTTTCTGAAACATTCTGAATAACCCGCAACATTTGTTTGTCCCTATGTGCCTTGTGTTAAACTGGCGATTAGTCCAAGGCGTACCCCGCCTCTCACCTGAAGTCAGCCGGGGATAGGCTCCAGTTACCCGTGAACCTAATGAAGACAACCGATATAGAATTGGCTTCTTTGATGGCTCTTTATCAACATGCCGGCTGGGTAAACTTTATCCGAGCGACAATCAGAAGCCGGCCGATTGTGTTTGTGGCGTTATTCGTGATGGAAACCATCGCAGGTGGGAATGAGTCAGGAAAGAAAAGCAATCTCCACGCTCGGAAGAACATGGCAGACTAATTTATTTCCACTGTGGTGTAATGCTTTTGAAATAATGTCCTCGGATCACACACTGCGGATGCGTAATAGTCAACCTTGGAGAAAGATGATTAAGGAGAGAAAACGACAACAGTTGTCACCGTGTGCCAGATTTAGTGGACTGTATCGTGTGCTGGTCAAAGGACAGAGTCAATTCTGCTACACAAAAGTATTTGGGCACTCGGCCACTCCACTCACAGGACTGAATGACAAAATATAGACTTGGTACAGCATCTAAAATTTGATTCGGACCCGATGTGCATCAGGGCTCTGTGACGGGCCCCTCACAATTCATATTGTCATAGCGATAATTGCTGTAAACCGTGTGGTCCTGATGACATCATCAAGAGTTTTAAGTATGCTGATCCCAAGCACATACTGTTTATGAATCAAGCAGGTCAAGGGTACAGCGGCTGCTAAACATGCCCTGTCAGGATATAGCTGCTCATTGGATTATTCGACAGACATGAGCAAGAGGTCAAAGCTATTTGGCATGCATTTATTGACATGTCCACTGGAGGAAAATCAATGGGCAGAGTGATGTTTGCTTCCAGGAAAAGTTCCACAACTAGCAGGAAGGCCTTTGTACAAATACGTAAAAATATCGCTGCTTTTTACTATTGCACGGAGTAGTCAACTATGCACTCTAAAAACACTTGGGTCAAAAATAACCCAAATTGGGTCAAGAATGGATCGACCCAACTTTGTCAGTTATTTAACCCGAAAAGTTGAGTGGAATTCAATTATTGACCCACAACCGATGTTATGCGTTTTGAGGGTTATTCATTTGACCCAACTCTTTGGGTTAATTGAATAACCCAATTGAATTGAGTCAAAAGTGAACCGACCCAATTTTTAACACAAAAACATTTTGAGTTATTTAATCCAAAAAGTTGGATCAAAAATTTGGGTTGCTTTGTGGGTTATTAATTAAACCCAATTGTTGGGTAAACTAAATAACCCAATTGAAGTGGGTTAAAAGTGAACCGACCCAATTTAAAAAAAACAACCGTTTGAGTTATTTAACCCAAAAAGTTGGATCAGAAATTTGATTTGCTTTGTTGGTTATCAATTAAACCCAATTTTTGGGGTTAATTGAATAACCCAATTGAATTGAGTAAAAAATGAAGCAACCCAAGTTTTTGAGTTATTTAACACAATACCTTTTTGAATTATTTAATCCAAAAAGTTGAGTAAAAAATTTGGGTTGCTTTGTGGGTAATTTTTTGGGTTAATTGAATAACAATAATTGAGTCAAAAATGAACCGACCAATTTTTTTGAGTTATTTAACCCAAAAAGCTGGGTCAAATTAAATCAATAGCCCACAAAGCAACCCAATTATACGGGTAGTTTTGTGTGTTATTCTCTTGACCCAACTGTTTGGATAAATTGAAATACCAAAATTCGGGTCGGTCCCTTTTTGACCCAATTTGTGTTATTTTTGACGCAACTGTTTTTAGAGTGTGAATTTTACATTTAGAAAATGCTGGCCAAGATAGCCTCTTGTATGTTTCTCAAGTTCCAAATAAAGTCCTAGTAGATTGAAATGCTGAAATTTTAAGGCAAACAGATGAAACATGTCATGGCTGTTTTTGAAGTATTCTGCTCAATCTAACTTGAGTAAAAATAGCATTTCCTCACCAAATAAAATCAACAAAAACTAACCTAAGTAAATTTTGCTTGTTACTAACCGCTTCTACTGACTGTACACTCAGCCTCTACATTTGATTTCCATGTTTTTTTTTTTTTTTTGCCCCCCGCCCCCCGCACATATTGGAGAAGAAAGTGAGACTGCATGCTGTAACACAACAACAAACAACATTTATGACCTCAATGTGAGGCCACAGCAACCTTTTGGGGCTTTATGTTATTTGTTATGCTCCTTAGAGAAGGACGTTGGCCAATTACAATGCTTGAATCCACTGTCCTCCCTGGAGGATGTTACCATTCGGCAGCTTAAAGTGCACACACACACACACACACACACACACACATGCACACGCTCTTCCATCGCCATGGCAACTGAACCCCCTCGACACACCCACCCACACAACCTCCCACTGTCTCTCTCTTTATCAGTGTACTACACACACATACTCTCACAACGTAGATATATTTTGTATTGTAACCTTAAACCTTTTACCAAGCAGACAATAAATGATTACCTGGATATTAAAATGGAGGGTGGGGCTGAAAATCTCTCCCAATATTTCTCAACGACCCCAACCCTGTGAAACACCTCGAGGAGAAATGAGAGATTGTGAGCGCATACTCCAAAATCTTGTACAATGTCTCCCTAGAAGAGGGAAAACGGTTGGAGACCGACAATTTGGCTCCCAAAAAATGTCTAATATAAATAGAATACTAGCAATTCAGGCTGCTCAACACAAACTTGCTAGCTACTTGCTCAGAATTTTTATTTTTTTTTACTGGATACTGTAATCTAAAATAAAAATGTAAAACTTTAAAGAAGTGGATGCTCCCTCTGCTGCCCGAAGAAAGACTATCCTGTTCGGAGCGATTATAAAAAAAAAAAAAAAAAAAAAAAGTTATGCTATGCTAACAACAAATTAATCCACCTCTAAAAATAGTCGGCATTGATGGCTATAGACGTAAAAAAATCATTTGAACTATTTCTATTAGTTTAAAAAAAAAATTCCACCTGTTACCAAGAGTATAAAAACCTAGACTTTTTTTTATTGTACATTTAGAACAGATTAATTGTGAGTTAACTAGTGAAGTCATGCGATTAATTACAATAAAAAAATTAATTGCCTGACACCCCTAGTTTTTTAATAATCAACTCAATCATTTGGAGCCCTTTTTTTTTTTAAATTGTCCAAATCCTCTGATTTCAGCATATCAACCGTAATGAACTTTTTCATTAAAAAAGAAAAAAATTATAAAAAATGAATGGCGTCAGGCGATTACAATATTTACTCGCATGACTTCACGAGTTAACTCACGATTAATCACAGATTTTATATCTGTTCTTAATGTACAATACTTTTTTTTCTAGGGTTTCATACTCTTAACAAAAGAGGAAAACAAATGTTAAACTAATAGAAATAGTTCAAATGAATTTTTGACGTCTATAGCCGGCAATGGCAGTGAATGAGTTAATAAATTCTAAAACTTACCAACAGTTTAAACTTCAATTCTACAATATTATGGCGATCCCCGTCATATTCACAAACGCTGTTTACTAACAACAGCAGGTCGTCCACCAGAGTGCTTGACGCATCGCTGCTTCATTGTACTTTGATGAGCTTGGCAATGAGTTGCATAATGCGAGAGGCCTTCATGTTCCCAGTGGGGGCGGGAGGGCGGAGGGGGGGGTTGATGCCTTCTGTGGCCCTGTGAAGAGACGTGGAAGACACAGATTTTTGGCTGGAGAGATTCTATCTGCAAGTCTCATCATTGTATAGCATGTCGCTCACGCTGTGTCGCTGTATTTTATGATCACGCTCTCAAGTCACCTCTGCACTTTCATCAGCTAAATCACCCCTGTCAAACGCAAGGCCCGGGGGACAGATCTGGCCCGCTGCATCATTTTATGTGGCAAATAAAAGCTACTTTTTTTAAAAAATTTTTTATCTGTCTCACTAAATGCATTTGAGTAGAACAGAAAAAAATCAATGCCAAAAAAAGAACTTTTTTGTTACTCCAAAAAAAAAAAAAAAAGTACAGTAGACCTCTGCACTTCCATCAGCTAAATCACCCCTGTCAAACGCAAGGCCCGGGGGACAGATCTGGCCCGCTGCATCATTTTATGTGGCAAATAAAAGCTACTTTTTTTAAATTTTTTTTTATCTGTCTCACTAAATGCATTTGAGTAGAACAGAAAAAATTCAATGCCAAAAAAAGAACTTTTTTGTTGCTCCAAAAAAAAAAAGTACAGTAGACCTCTGCACTTTCATCAGCTAAATCACCCCTGTCAAACGCAAGGCCCGGGGGCCAGATCTGGCCCGCTGCATCATCTTATGTGGCAAATAAAAGCTACTTTTTTTTTTATCTGTCTCACTAAATGCATTTGAGTAGAACAGAAAAAATTTAATGCCAAAAAAAGAACTTTTTTGTTGCTCAAAAAAAAAAAAAAAGTACAGTAGACCTCTGCACTTTCATCAGCTAAATCACCTCTGTCAAACGCAAGGCCCGGGGGCCAGATCTGGCCCGCTGCATCATCTTATGTGGCAAATAAAAGCTACTTTTTAAAATTTTTTTTTTATCTGTCTCACTAAATGCATTTGAGTAGAACAGAAAAAATTCAATGCCAAAAAAAGAACTTTTTTGTTACCCCAAAAAAAAAAAAAAGTACAGTAGACCTCTGCACTTTCATCAGCTAAATCACCCCTGTCAAACGCAAGGCCCGGGGGACAGATCTGGCCCGCTGCATCATTTTATGTGGCAAATAAAAGCTACTTTTTTTAATTTTTTTTTTATCTGTCTCACTAAATGCATTTGAGTAGAACAGAAAAAAATCAATGCCAAAAAAAGAACTTTTTTGTTACTCCAAAAAAAAAAAAAAAAAAAAGTACAGTAGTTGTGTTTGACCTCTAATTTCAAAAATAGTTTATCCATCATATTTGTTGCTAAAATTAACATCTGCTGTTTCGGTCATGGGCCAACAGAACTGCAGAAGTGAGGGGCTTCCCTGGTGGTTACTTTCATTCCACTGCCCCATCTGTTTAACTTGACCTAGAGATTAGAGCAGCAATGGAGCTAGGTTTAGGATACACCATTTTCCTTCTCGTCCCCGTGCACCCCCCACTCGTAAACTTGTGGCTCATGTAAACGCTCGCTGCTGACATGGCACTCCATATTCTTTCTTCTTGCTGCTCTTCTTGAAATGTTGATTGAGGTTTTAAGTAACATTTTTATATTCAGGCCTCTTGCATATGGAGGACCAAAACGGCCAAAAATCAAAATATTAAGGCTTAATGTTCCATTAATATAACATTCTTCCATGCTTAATGTGTAAATCCTAACCCTAAGAAAGATGTTTTGTTGAATATTTCCATAAACAAAATGTATGTTTAAAAATGGATTCGGCCGCATATTGAATCGATTTGAGAATTGCGTGCTGTAATATCGCGATACATTGCCGAATTTCTTTCTTTCTAACACCCCTAATATATATATCTCTATATCTATATCTATATATATATATATATATATATATATATATATATATATATATATATATATATATGGCGGAGTCCAATCCGAGACACGCTTAGGACCTCCCCCTCATTTGAATAACATTTCGTCCTGGCAGTATGGACCAAAACTGCCGAAATTAAAAATGAATAAATGACTAAATAAATTAAAAAATGACTAAAAGTGAAAATAAAAACGGATCTAAAAAAATGCAAATGCTTTTATTTATGAACATATACGTTTTTTGTTGTTTTTATTTCCATTTAAATTTATTTTTGGGATTACATTTTCAAAGTATATTCTTTATATCCGTTTTTATTTTCACTTTTAGTCATTTATTTCTTAATTGAGTCATTTATTTATTTTGAATTTTGGCAGTTTTGGTCCTCCATACTTGCAAAGTTCTTTTCAACCTTCTCATAAAACAATAGTGTGGTCAAAATATAGCACATCTATTATTATTATTATTGTTATTATTATTATTATTATTTGTTTTTAAATTTCTAACAGAACAAACATATTTGTTTTATAAAGCCAAACGTATCATATTAAATACAAGACATTTTGAGTACAATATTTTTTCCCCCATTAAAACCCTGAGGTATATAATCTGACACATGCATTGCACGGATAATCCATTAGAGGGCAGTATCACGCAGCTGATGGCTTTTCCAGCGACCTTGCAAGACCGCCCCAATTGAGAAAGGAGAGACACCTCTACTTATTAAAAGTGGGAAGTGTTCTTTCTGATTTTTGGAAATACTAATATGTTTGATTTGTCTGTTTATTATTTTATATTTTTGGACATTTATAAATGTACAAATTCAAATCATTATGACCGGATGTATCAAATATGACACAAATCACGTCATTTTTGTTTGGACCAATAGGACCAATAAATACTCTATTTACAAAGAATGTGAATTATCTCTCATGTATTTCATGATTCAGGCTTTTTTAATAATGTCTTTCATGCAAGTTAGCTCCGCCCCCCGTTTGGCTTTCCCACTTCCTGAACAAATACAGCGTGAACATGCAGCACTTAATGCCTTAATGGTGACTGTGAATGTACAGGTGTCAATGTAAGTTTCCAATTTCCCGCTGTCACCCACACGGTCACGATGCCCTAACTGTCAAGGAGCGAGAGAATGTCGAGTTGTCGTCTTCTTCGAGCAAACTGGGGAAGAAATCGAGAAAGCTATCGCAAGACTTTCACTATTTTTCAGCTTTCCAATCTTCACTATGCTCACTCGTTGTCACGGCGACGGGGAGCTCAACAATGCTCCATTCGAACACTTTGAATGTAATTCCGCACCCCCTGATGTAACTTGCACGTGTAAATTAGAGTTGACCTGAAACAAAATGGAAGTGTAGTTACATTTTTACTATGATTTTTAAACTATGATTTGCTACATAGCTATTTCATCATTTTTGCTATTTAATTAAGTGGAGAGCATTTTGGCCCCATTAGAGAAAGTTGAACTTTATGGGAAGATAGATAAACCCTTCAAAACAGCTTTTGCAAAAAAAATCTGTTTTTTCCTATTCAGCCCTCTGATCGTTTTTTTCTCAGATCTTTAAATACATCACCTAGTGATGCGTCCCCCCCCCTGACTCGCATCTTATAAAATTGCGTGCCTATTATGAGTACGTGTCCAAGCCATAAAACATCAAACGTAAGCATCTTTGCCACGTTTTCGTTACCTGCCCGGATAAAATAATAACTGAGCAGGCACACATCAATTGAACCTTGTTAAGAAAGGTTCACAGAAAGATGGAGAGAAATCGGAGAAAAAATTCACTTGAACCGTTTTTTTGCTTGACACTTTTCCTCTTTTCTTTGAATTTCTTTCATAATTCCCAGTGCTCTGTTATTTGATCCCAAGTACTTGAACTCCCTTTCATTCGCGCACGCACGCGCACACACACACACACTTTCCTGCCCACCTCTCAAGGTTCTTTTCCATCTGCTCCCGACTGACACCGCAGATCAAAATGTCATCTGCAAACATCATCCTCCGCCGAGACCTTTGTCTCACCACATCTGTCAATCTGTCCATCAGCATCGCAAACAAGAAAGGTCTCAAAGCGGATCCGTGATGATTTGAAGCACAGACGACTGACTACGCGCCGCAAATTCTGCCGCCCAGATGAACATTTGAAGGAACCTTATTATGGCTGAGAAATCCTGTTTCAGAATGTGCTTTTTTTTTTGTGGGAAGCATTCCCGCATATGTTATTGTGATTTTTATTCTCCTCACTTTTTTTTTGCCATGTAACCACACCCACATAATACAAATTTCAACTTGCTTCAAAAATCCATGCATATCGTCTGATTTCACATGACTTACAGTATTTGCACAATTTAACATTAAGTATCAATTTTTCCCCATTTCTTTTCAATGGGACAGACATTGAAAGTCTCACTTTTTGCTGGATTTCACTTTCCTTTCCTTTCTTTGGTCCTTCCTCGGGTCCCCTGACGGCCTCACAACGCTGGCTGGAAGTGTTCGGTTTAGGTGAACGGTATGGGATTTTTTTTAATAGGTTTTAGGTGAACTAATGAATACACACACACATACACATAATCACCCACATACAAAAAAAAAAAAAAGAGAGCAATGATGATGACATGTCAAATCGGTAAAATTACCGAATGAACAATACTGAGCTCCCCCGGGGAAAAAAAAAGAAAAAAAAAAGTCTCACTTTCCACGCCCACTTCCATACATACATCATTACCACCTGTCTGATACTGCTCAGTGGTGCAGTTGGTAAAGTGCATTGCCCAGTAACCAGGAGGCCATGGGTTCGAATCCCACCTTTGACCGTACATTGCAAATATATCCATCGCTAATATGCTAAGTGACATGTATACCAACTGACTGACTCACTGGTGGTTAGAGCAATTGCCCTCCACCACGGAGTACCTGGGTTCGAACCCCGCTTGGACCACATCTTTTCAGCAATCCCACGCAATTTCCGCAGAAATTGCACTTTGACTAGTTTGTGTAAAATTAGTCACAGCAAGCCGATATGACCCAAGTGGCATCATTTCCTGTCTTGCTCTCTCATCATTTAGCTTTTGTTTATCACTGCTCCCGCTGCCCTTTTTCTCCCGTGCCGTTCATAAATCTCGTCATTAATCTCTTGGCTCTTTCTGCCTCTCACCTGTTCAGAATTCCTTTTCATGCTGCTACGCCACCTTGAAAAGGGGCACAGAAAAAGGTCAGTTAACCCAATGAAAGACTCAGAGGATTAGTGCTCATTTGCATAAATCTGGAAAACCTCATTAAGACAGGGTGGGGGGTGGGGGGGGGGATTCTGTACACACTGTAGACTGTGTGAGACACTTTTGAGCGAACAAGCCCATTAAGGATTGCTGTGATTATGGGATTATCGCTGTTAATGACAGTAGGGGGGATTGGGCCTGTGTGCCGTGTTGCGTGGAAGAAACCAGCATTTGGGCAAAGTCACCTATTGATTGCACATGTTTTGCTCCTTAACCCTGGAGAACCCAAGAACCCTTTTCTTCTTTGGAAAATTATGAATTATACATTAAATGACTGCTATAAATTCACTGAACACCAAAATATATGTTTTTTTCAATTTTAACCCTTGTTTTTTGAACTAGCTCAGAGTTGCTAATCTATCAATATATATATATAAAACATACTCCTAGGCATTCTGCAACATGATATGAAATAGATTAACAAAAAACCCCACAATTTTACCATCTGATGGTTTGCTGAGAAGATGCTTTTGTTTGGATTGATTTCCAGCTCAACAAAACAGCATGTTGACAGCCATCTTGTCACCACCACTCTGGCTCATGCAAGTGCAATATTTATCCACTAGATGGCCCCATGCAGGGGTCAGAAGTGGCACTCTGGACTTTTGAAGTTCAATTTGTAAAGAAAAAAAAAAGGTCTTTGTTATTTGAGTAGCAGAATTTATAGGGGCCAAATTTGACCCCGTGGGTTCTCCAGGGTTAAATTGCATTTTCAGGATTGTTCACCTTGCATGTGTTTAGGTTTTGAAGCTGGAGTGGACTATGTAGTGTTCGGGTGCCTGATCCAGCCTAACTACCCATCCATCTTTTTGACAGATGAAATTTGAATGAATTTATGCCTACTGTAAAATAATTCTGTAGTAGCTCAAAGGTTGAAAACAATGCATTTTATCGTAAATGGACTGCTTTTACCTACACCATATGGTGCCTCAGGTGCTTTTACGGTGCCTCGCATTCACCCATAGAGATCCGGACGTTGACGTCCCAAAAATGGGCATTAGCGCAGCCATTTTGGCAGCATAGAAAAGGCGTCTGCCACTTTGAGTAAACAGCCACACTTTAACAATGATTGACAGCTGTTGCCGACCAGCTGCCACAACGAGAAGAGGCAACAAAAGGATTGAGCATTCTCCAGGCTACCAAAAGAGGAAACCAATGCGTAGCCAAGACAGAGGATTTGGGATCCTCCTTATTGCTTGTGTAGACATCACTTCATATCAGGCAAGTCAATTACTGAATCTGTAGCTCGATTGTATAGTTATTAAATTAAAGCGAATGACGTGATCGGGCACTGGTGGCTGAATAAGCAGATGCTAACTTGCCTGAAGCGGGCTAGCTTCACACACAATGTGGAGGAAATTTTTGTTTGTTTGTGCTGCTACGGCTTAATAGATATGACACAGTTGAATTTAATAACTGATCAACAAGACAACAAGAGCCAGAGGTGGCTAATCCAGTTCCGGAAAGTAAAAACCCTGCCACAGTTTGGCTTTAACCCCAGGTGCTACTTAGCTAGCTAGCAGGTAAACTAGCACCATGGGAGCTAGCTAGGTAGCTAGGGAGGTAGCCCCAGGTGCTAGCTAGCTAGCTATATAGCTAAACGAGCACCATGGGAACTAGCTACCTAGCGAGCTCCCATGGTGCTCGTAAATGAAATGCTCGTTTTTGCACAGGTGCTAGCTAGCTAGCTCCCTAGCAGGTAAACGAGCACCATGGTAGCTAGCTACCTAGCTAAACGAGCACTAGCTAGCTACCTAGCTAGCTCCCATGGCGCTCGTTTAGCTATCTAGCTAGCTCCCATGGTGCTCGTAAATGAAATGCTCGTTTTTACACAGGTGCTAGCTAGCTAGCTCCCTAACAGGTTTAACGAGCACCATGGGAGCTAGCTACCTAGCTAGCTCCCATGGTGCTCGTTTAGCTACCTAGCTAGCTCCCATGGTGCTCGTTTACCTGCTAGGGAGCTAGCTAGCTAGCTAGCACCAGGTGCTAAAGCCAAACAGTGGCAGGGTTTTTTACTTTCTGGACCTGGATTTGCCACCTCTGAACGCGGCGCTGCTATTTTCCTCCCACAGGGGGCGTGTTTAGAAAAATAGTCACGTGATGTCCGGATCTCTATTCACGCACACATTCACTGCTGCCAGGTCTTGCTCAGGGACACTTGGACATGGTCATGAGGAACCTCAACCTCACTGATGGGAGACGCCCACTCTACCACTGAGCCATGCCGCCCCATTTATTTATTTCTTGCACATGATAACAGGTTCCTTAAATTCTGTGTGAAATAATGGACTTTATTTGACTTATTATCACAGTACTAAAACTATTTCCAACCACACCACTGTGGGATCATGTATTCTCAAAGCCCGTCGTGTTTGGAAATTTAGCAATGTCAAATCTTCAGTTTCCATGGCAATAGCCCAGTTTGAAGTGGGAGCTGAAACAAACACAATCTCTCATCCTGTTGTGGAGTTTGTCTGCAACAGTAACACACAAATGTGCTAATTCTCTTTTTGCGCCTCTTGCGTAATATCCTTAATATTCTTCTTCTTTTGTCTTTCTCTCGCTCCCTTCATCTCGCCGTCTGCGCAGCGAGCGGGCTCAGAGCCGCCGCGCGCACTTGTGCCTCCAAGCGCACGGGCTTCCCTCCTCATCCCGCCTACGCGGCGTACTCGGGGAGATTCCGAGCAAACACAACAACACTCGCGGATACACACTCTCGCCCACGCGTTGCAGACGCACAGCTCGCACACGTCGCTAGCCGGCAGACTGCAGAGGAGCCCTCAAAGTCTGGTTCTTGGTGAATTGTTCAGCCTGCGTTGGCGAGTCTTGCTTTGTACCCGTGTGCGCATTTACGCCAGGATACATTTGTACATGTGTGTCTGCGTGTGAATATTAAAAGGTGTTTTCATCCCGAGCAGCAGCGAGTCTTTAATCAGGCACTCTATCAGCCCACTCTGGGCTTCAAAAGCTCATTAGAGAGAAATTGCAGGGAAAGCTGCCAGTGATGTCACTAAAAGCAAAGATGGTTTGACAATAAATACTGATTATATATGACATCCTTCTGTCATAGTCACAGCAATATCAGGCAAATGCGTGTTGGGAATAATAACAATGCATTCAAGTCATCCTTACAATAGGAACAATGCACATTGTGTTCAAAATCCATCCAGCCATCCATTCGCTTGTCCTCGTTAGAGTCCCGGGTGAGCTAGAACCTTTTCCCTGCTGACTTTCGGGAGACACCAAATGAAAACGTGAAAAATAAATCCTGTAAAAAAAAAAAAAAAAAGCATTGTCTGCGTCGTTATATGCAATCGATGCAATCAAACTGAAAAAAATAATAATACACCTCCCGTCTCCCTCGCAGTGACTGTTTCTGCATAAAAATTGGATTAGATGGAAAACAAAAAGTGTAGAATAATTATGAAATTTTTTTTTAGTTGGCAGTTTTTCTGGGTGTAGCAAGATTCATCTGAGAACAGTATATCCTAATGTCAGCTATTTTTTTGTGTTGTAACGATGAACCTGTTAAAAACCATAAACCGAAACTTGATAGTCATTATGTCTTACTATAGTGATGAACATGTGCTTATTAGCCTAATAATATTTAAACATACGCACACAAAGTTTTCTTGAATGTCAAGTCAAGTGATATAAGCTTGTGTATGACCTTTTTTTTTTTTTTTAGATGTTGTTATTGTGTTTTGAGTCACAGGGTCATTGTGTTATGATGTTTGTGTATTATGCTTATGCAGGTCAGGAGATCATGATATACTATTGGTTATGTAGTTTATTCTGCTTATGTGGTTACTATGTCTCTTCTTATGATAACATGATGATGGCGATGTTTTAACTGTATTAGCCACTCCGAGTTATCTGGCTTTATACCGATACTATGTTGCTTATGTGGAAATTTGGTCAGTTGGCAACTCTTACTGCATCTGGTTTTATACAGTTACTATGTTGCTTATGTGAAAATGTGGTCAGTTAGCCACTCCCAGTTTATCTGGTTTATTTTATACAGTTACTATGTTGCTTATGTGGAAATGTGGTCTGTTAGCAACTCTTAGTTTATCTGGTTTTATACAGTTACTATGTTGCTCATGTGAAAATGTGGCCAGTTAGTCACTCTTAGTTTTTCTAGGCGCCCTTATTTTTCAGAGGCACTGCACTAGCATGGGTTCGATATTCCACACCTCACATGACATTTTTCTTCTTTTTAAATATTGTTTTTAGTCTTGGGACAGATGGAATAAAAAACACTAAGAGTCACTGTGTAAAATATATATTTTTTATTTTTGTAAAAAAAAAAAGAAAAAAAAAAGCCACCCGTGTTGACCTTAAAACGACTGATATGGTGAGGGAAAGTGATATTGGATTGGGGTACAGTGTATTATTGATGTATTTTTATTTTTTTTTTCTGGATAGCTCAGTATTGTTCATTCGGTAATTTGACCGATTTGACATGTCATCATCATTGCTCTCTTTTTTAAATTTTTTAATTTTGATTTTCTATGTGGGTGAATATGTGTATGTGCGTGCGCGTGAGTGTGTGTGTATTCATTATTTTAATTTATTGATGCATTTCTACGAGTGTCACTACCAGCACCAATACCAATAATGGTATTGCAGTGTTTCCCACACTGATCCACCTGGAAGAAACCCAGCACCGCTGTCAAAATGCTAAAAGGGAGCCACAAAAGGAAACATCAAGGTTTTTCCCCGTAATCCTCCTTGATCTTCACTCCTAGGTGCGCATTTAGGACAATTTATCCTCGATAATATGGCGGCGTTAGAATGACTCCCATATCACAGTCACAGCATCAAGGGTTGCAAATAAGAAAACCAAAACCCCCACAACAAAATGATCTGTTACAAGAGTCAAACGTAAAAAAAACAAAAGATGAACAAAAACACGTTTCGTGCTGTTTGACAACATTCTACTGATTTATCCAATCTCTCTACGCGTATGTCATCACACACATACTGTGCACAAAAAAAAACGAATCAAGCGCTCCAAACGAGCTAAACAGCATGAAACAACCCATCGTACATCCGGCCCATTATCAATGACTAAAGACCACATCGTCAAAAGTCTGAAAAGCGAAATGTACTATACGCGCTCACATACACACGAGTCGCATTTCTGCCGTCGGATTACCCAAGTGCTCATTGCAGCAAGACAAACCTATCAAGTTTTATGGACCCCCGAGGACCACTGCTGCCGTTAATTCATGGAGGCGAGCGATCAAGCGCAACCGCACAACGGATCTTCACTGTTTCCATGAATATGTGAACAGGCTTTCCATCACTTATGTCTCCGGTGAGAATGGCTTGTTGAATCCACAATGTGCGCAGCTTTGATAAACTATGTTTATGGTCATAAAGAAAGCGGTAGAAGAGAGCTGTGATAATTGGGATGATTGCATATTTAATGTTTGGGAAAATAGCTAAATACTTCTTAACAGAAACATAGAAATTATTGTAGAATTTATGTGAACATTATTTCAGTATACTGTATTTGCATAGCAACTGCATAACAACTAACAACATCATCACCAACACAAAGACCCCATGATCCGTTTGGTGTTTAATTTCAAATAATTTTAATTGAGCAGGTTCGTCAGTTTTAATTAGTTCTTTTAAAAAAAAGAAGAAAAAAAAGCTTTGTTTTATTTGAGTCTTTATTAGTTTTTATGCTATTTCTATTTTGTCGGGTATTTGTAGAAAATGATCACTAAGTCTTTGTGTGTTGTGTTTGAACCTCCAGCAATACTAAAAATAAATACCGTATATTTAAAAAGAAACCTGAAAGCTCATTTACGATATTAATTGACAAGCACAAAAACGAAGGACATTTTGGCTATAATGTTGGTTAATTTTTTATTTTAAGATGCAGTTTTAGTTAATTTTCATTTTTATTTCGTTAGCAACAATGTTTTTTCTATTTTTCTTTTGGTTATTTTGTTAGTTTTCACTAGCTAATAATAACCTTGGTGTCCACGGGTACAAATCGTCGTTTTAGGAATCAGTCGGGCTGCTCGATTATGAGGAAAATATTAATCACAATAATCTTGGTAATAATTGATTATTATTATTTTTTTGGTGCAAAACAAGAAAATGTATCAACGTAAAAAAACATTAAGACAAATAAAATTCTTTTAAACATTATTATGCAAGTTCCTTTTGGATGAATTTTTTTTAAATTAAATTAGTTTCTTTAAAATTTTAAAAAGGTGCAAATGTATACATTTAAAAAATCACACAACTCAAAATTATATTTTTTTATGATTATGCTGTTTTTGTAATTATGGGGTGTAATATTTGAAATCGTAATTGAATTTCGATTCATTGCGCAGCCCTAAATCATAGCACTCAAAAACAGCTGCTATCACTAAAATTAAAAATACCTGAAAGTTGAATTAAGAGACCATTTATTGCATCAAGTCACGATCCTTTAAATGATAATACCGTACTTTATTTGGCGTGTGAGTCACAGTCGGCTCATTGTGGTCAAGGTCGTCTCAAGTCTTACATACCAAGTAAGAACAACTGTTGCCTTTGCGAAGATCACCTAAAATGGAATCCAAATGTTTTTTTGCTGTTGTTTGACAACTTCGGCGCTTTTAATGACCTGCCGGCCACAATCATCCTCTCGCTGAATTTAGATCCCAAATGAATTCTGCTAGTCGCAATCGTCTACCGACAAAACTTTTTTCTCGCCTTCAAGAATTTTTCGCTTGAAATGGGGCCTCGTTAGTGGTACCAAAAATGTGTTTACTGTACTGTAAAAAATGACAACTTTGAATCTTAAATGTCCCTTGATACCTCCTTCCTTTGAACCTCACCATTTTTTTTTTATCATAGTTTTGAGGAAATGGATTTCATTAGGTAGCTTTATGCTAGTTTGTCTGAGGCTACCTGTTTGCTAAGGTTTTTTTCCCCCTCTCCAAATCCATACTGTGCCCCCCCCCCCCCCCCTTACACGAGTTTATTCCGGAGCTGCCCCGCCCCCTTCTCTCACATTCCTTTTTTAAATCCAGATTCCAACTCTAACCCACCTTTTGTTTCTCTTCAGGTCGCAAGTTCGTCATCGCCAACGCAAGAGTGGAGAACTGCGCCATCATCTTCTGCAACGATGGCTTCTGTCACATGTGCGGTTACTCGCGAGCCGAGATCATGCAGAAGCCGTGCACGTGTAACTTTCTGTACGGACCCGACACCAAACGTCTGGCCATCGCTCAGATGGCGCAGGCGCTGCTCGGGTCCGAAGAGAGGAAAGTGGAGATCAACCTTTACCGCAAAGACGGTAGGAAAACGATTTTTCCGTTTTGTATGAGGACTTTTGTGACAGTGTTTGAGGTTTGAATCAGGATGTGTGAATGGGCAGGACATACGACGGCGTATTCGGGCCATGTATAATTTTTTTTTTTGGGGGGGGGGGGTAATATTCAGAGAGAAAAAAACTCAAAAATTTGCAAGTTTAATAAGTGGCAAATTTGCAAGAAAAAAACTCAAAAACGTGAAATATACGTAGCGTACTTTGGGCCGGGTTTTCAAATAATGAGATTAACCATATGATGTTTGAGGTCCACACCCTGAGCATTTATGTTTCCAGAATTATTATTTACACATTCATCCATTTTTTATATTTTTAGTAGTTAAGTTGATGTGTCGAATCTGCTGCTCTCCGTCATTCACTTGCATTAACCTGAAGTATGCTAGCTTCTGATTGGTTAGTGTTTAGTCAGCTGATAGGGGATCAGGAAGTGTCGTCGCTCTAGCTGCCGTGCATGTCGAGTAAAGTTTAAATTAAGAATGAACCCGTCTCCATCCTGCCTTTTCATTTTATAAATAGTGTCCCATTAACCACCAACAAATCCTCACATTTGACTATAGCTACGCTACGTGCATTTCTGGTAAGTTTCAGATTTTTTTGCTTGCAAATTTGCCATTTTATAAACTCGCAAATTTGCTATACCCCGTCGTAAGGACATAACATTTATTTTAAATTAAATTTGACCAATGAGAGTCATCCATTCCACAGTAAGGTCCCTCAGCGACATTTTGGACAGAAAACCTGAAAACCGTAAAATATCAGCATATATACATACCGGTGTTTAATAACTTTAAAGAATGAAAATAACCAAATCGTATTTTCCCACCAATTTATGTGCGAGTTGGCCTCCGCTTTTGTTTATACTTGTTATCTGCCTGCTCATTTTGTATGCAAGCTGCTGTGCATGAACGACTTGACTACTTGTTTTTGATATGCTAATTTTGTGTCTCCGTGCCAGTGATTGGCTTAGAACTCCAAAAGCGATTGTATTGCTTTTTCTTCTTCTCAATCATTTCCGTCAACACGACTTAAATTGCTCGTTCTATAAATATTCTCAAAATAATGGTGACAACGTAATTACGTTTGCTTGGACCAGTACCAGATAACAGGACGCTGGTATCGGTATCAATAGGCGGCTTCCATGGCAATAAACCGGCTACCATTGTGTACTCATGCTGGCGAGTCCTTGAGCCGTTCAAAGCGTCTGCGAGACATTTTGCACCTGCGGACAGACACGAGAGCAGCAGAAGGAAGGAGAGGAGAGACAGACGGGAGAAAATGGTGGGGAAGATGAAAGGCCTTGAAAGGAATGGAGGCGGGGCGAGAGGGCAAGAAGACATAAGAGGCAGGAAAACAACATAACAGGCAAAGTGAGGAATCGGCAAGGAAGCGAGAAGGAGAGAAACGGTGACAAGTTTGAAAGTGTCTTTCTCACATCATCTGAGCACGCCGATGGTGGTCAGAGGAAGAAGTAAGAGGCGCAAGGCGGGTGTCACCAGCTGTCTCTTCTCCACACATTTGATGTTGTACTCTTTGTGTTAGAGCCTCTACAACACAAACAAGTCTAATCAAAATTCTCATTATATGTCTTGTCTGCCTAGCGGCTTATTCTTACGGAATTGTTTTCTAATTACGCCTCCTGAACCACTCTGATTGTGTAGTTAGAACGACGTCTTCTTTTTGGTCCTTTTGGTGATATTATCGAGACTAAACAGTGAAGTCGAACCCAGTGCTTCTGCTGTTTATTCGGCTATCCCTTTTCTATCTTGCTTAAGATTCTCAATTGTGGCATTTGATCAATTCTTGGTGTAACGCTGGAAAAAAAAAAAGGATTTCAGTAATTGGCAGAAAACTGTGAAACTTATGAAAGGCAAAACAAAAGAGGCGGGATGATTAATCGTTAACTAATCAATTATTAAATCCAAATGTTCGAAATTTCAACTCCTCAAGAGTAAATATTCGTCAATTTCTGTAGTGCTCCATGAAAGGGGACTGATTATCTTTGTTTTGAAATTTGGAAAACAATGATCAACATTTTTTTGTCTATTTTCTTCACATTACGCACCAAACCAGTAATTGAATCAAAATGTATGTTTGTGCCCTGTTGATTTAAAAAAATAAAAAAATCCAATTTTTTTTAATAAAGGGATGGAAATTTTGAATTTTTTGGAAATTTGACTCCTTGGCTAATCAAAATATAATAATCGACAGAATAATCGATTACTGAAATAATTGATAGTTGCAGCCCTAAAAAAAAAGACTATATTTTCTTAGTTTTCCACAGTTTGGAGCTAAAAAAAAAAAAATAATAATTATAATGTACATTGTGCTGAAATTTTGCAACAAAAACTGCTTAGGTGTATATGAACATTTGTTGCCAGCAGTTTTGACATTGTTGTGTTGGAGTATTTTGAGGGGACAGTAAATGTACACAATTTCACAAGCTATACACTGCCTACTTTTTTTTAATGTTGACATCCAAAATAAATGTACAGTAAAGAGTAACAATTGATCAGTGGTTTATAGTCATTGAGGAAATATGTTCAAAAGGAAGAAAAAAAAACTAGCTGTAGTTTGTTTTAGTTTTTCATGAAGTAAAATGCTGAGTAGTCACTGTTATCACAGCTTTGTTTTGTCTAGCACTTTCGATTCTCAGCGTATGTTTAGTCTTCTATCCTCCTCCACTTTGCTCTGGTGGTCAATTTTAATCTGTGACTCCTGCCTGTTTGACAGTGTGGATGAATGCCATTCGTTTAAGGTCAGCCATTACAAATATTTATGCTTTTCACATTGGCTCAAAATTAGGATTCTTGGAATATCATAATAAAGGTTCTTCCTCTTTTCGGAAATACAATATATTATGCTCTGCCCAAGATTTTGGAAAACACAACAAACTTGAACTCAACTTTTTAATATGGATAGACTGATTATCGGCGGGGCCGATTATCGGCGCCGATATTCAGCATTTTGACGAATATCGACTGGACGGTCATAGATCCATTTAAAAAAAGTGTTAAGTTCATGGAACTAATTATTGACATTTTCAGAAATTTTAACACTTGAATGAAATGAATAGGGAGCTTTTTACTTAAGTTTTTTATTAATCTATATAAGACCTGCTACAGCCCCTGGGAGATCCCTGAACTTTTTGTTAGCTAATGACTAAGATTTTCTTTTTAAACTTCCACTTTTATGAACCCTAAAAGGTGTTCAATAAACATATGCTTGAAATTTAAAAAAAAAAAATATGTAAGAGTTGAAATTTGTATTTTTTTTCACATTTTGATGCCAATATTTTCCCTTTTAGTGAAAATTAATATCAGCTCCGAATATCGGTCATCGGCGCCCTTGACGGCTAATAATCGATATTGGTATCGGCCCTGAAAAAAAAAAACATATCGGTCTATCTCCATTTTTTTTCTCTCTCATGTTAAATATGTTTATACTATGAACATGAAAATGAAATTGTGAACAAAATTGTTCCTGAAAGCTCAAATGTTGTCTCTGAAAGTCCGAGTCACACAACCCCAGCTTATTGACTGCCACAGACATAACTCATTCATATTACAAGGATGACACACAATGTCACCTCTTCTTGCCCCCCCCCATCGACCCCCCCCCCCCCCCCCCCCCCCCCGCCACCACTCTACATTCCCCTCCTGGCTCACCTTGTCCTCTCTCCCACCACAAAGATCATTCATTCACAACAACAAAAAAACAGGCTTTCCATTTTCAATAGTCATGCTTTGCTACGAAGTGTCGTGTTTTTGTTGTCGCCCCCCCCCACCCCCCCCCTGCAAAAGGATAACACATCCATGACTCACCCAAACGCTCTCATGGATGACCACGATTCTAACACATACATGCACACACACGTTTGGGCCCATTTATCTCGTGCCAAGCTTAGGCATGAGCCTTCACCATGATAGATCTCCCCTCTCGCTCTCACGCTCAATTGTCCGACGCCGATAGCTCACTAGCTTAATCAATCACGCTCTCCAGGAAACACACATGCACACACATAAAGTGCATGTGGGGGGGCTTCGTAGGAAAAGGGATACTGACCTAGTTGAGTGTTACTCCACCGGCAAGGTTCCACATTCCCTTGATTGATTTTGTATTGAATTTGAGTATTGAAACTGTAAACATTGATTGCGATAGAGTTAATAATGACGGAGGCGACATAAAGGCAAGATGAAGAACCTTAAAGGTAGAATTGATTGCTTTGATTCTAAAAGCAACTTTACCCAAAAAGACAAAGACAGACAAGAAATAATCACCAACATAAAACCTTCGTGCCAACAAAAAATATATTCACTTAAAGCCTCCATTGGATGGACAATTTCCCACTGGGTCGTTGCCGTGACAACAAGGCACTCGGCCACCCCAGCGTGAAGCCCCTGTCCACAAGCTTGCAATCATATCTAAATGTTTGTGTTTTCACTCGCTCTTCCACTTTGACGCGTGCACACTCATGGCCGACAACAAGGCACTCTAAAGTAACACCAGGCCTAAGCTACACTCTGGCTGTGAAGTCTGACTACCCGCCCCCCGCCCCCCCTCCCTCTACTTGCTCTTTTGCCTTTCTCTGGGTGACTTGCATACACTCACAGCTGACAACAAGGCACTCTAAAGTAACACCAGGCCTAAGCTACACTCTGGCTGTGAAGTCTGACTTTTTTTCCCCCTCTCCCTCTACTTGCTCTTTTGCCTTTCTCTGGGTGACTTGCGTACACTCACAGCTGACAATGAGGCGCTCTAAAGTGGCCACGCCAAATTTGACAAATCTCTTACAACAGTCTACATATTTTAATGATTACAAAAAAGGACTAATGAAGAAAGTTTGATAGTACTTATTTGGGCATTCAAAAATAATTCTGTCGGGTTTTTGAAGCCGCCCTTGCCAAGTGAATAGTAGTGAAGATATATTCAATGTATAATGTTGCTGAAAAGTCAGACAAATCTTTCCCGTCACTTTGCGATCATGTCAGAAAAATTGCTTGACAATTGGAATGAATTGCGCCGCTCCAGCTTGGGTGTCCTTAAGCTTTTGTTATTTGCTTTATATTACCAGTCCATTCAAGTGGAATTGAAAAGGAAATTGCTTTTGCAGGTGTGCGCAATCAGGTGGGACATTTTTACGAGTGATATGCAAATAATTATGGATTTTAACATTTTAGGCTGATACTTTGTGGTGTGTACTGAATGCGCTGTGTCGTGTTAACATTGCGAGCCCACTGGAATATGTCACAATGTATGACTGGAGGGACTCCTGATTGCCTAGCAGCAGTAGTTAAGCAAAGTACTTAGATAGACACGCAACCTCTCGGGAGGCTCGGCGCAGCTAAGTGCTCCGAACACACAATCAGCATTGATGCTGCCAGCTTTTTGCCCACACATGAAGTTTCATTAGGTTTTTTTTTGGTTAGAAGAAGAGGCGGCCCTTTCAAAACATATAATGAGGGCTGTTGTTTGTTTATAGCACAACTGACGCAAACAGAGATGTGAACTAGACACACAGGGCCGTGCAACTTTTTCCTTCTCAGAGAACTCATTGTTTTTGGAGGTCTGTGTTTTATGGAAAACACTACTTCGCTTTTATATTTTTATGCAGGATCGTGAGTGATAATAATAATGAATACACAGAGACTGATATACTATGCTAGAACAAATGTGCCTTTTATTCGCCGCAAACAGCAACGCTAAGCAGCAGAATATAATCATCATCGGCGCTTACCTTGACACTAGACCGGAGAGCCGACGGTCCGGGTAGAACGAGCTGCAAAACGGCGGGGCGATCGTACGTATCCCACAGCTGACTCTACCCACACCGTGTACCGCTCCATCTTTTATTCGTTAACAAAAAGTTGTGAGCGTGAGAAACCCGGGCTGGCCAAGCCCTCTCTCAGGCACCCTCGAAAACATGTTTCCAAAGCAGGGAGGACTATAGTATAAACAAGGAAGAGTTCCCAGGTTGATTCCGCCCTTTATTCACAAATTGTATTCGTACAAAAGTTCAGGACAACAACATATCCTTATATAAGAGGTTACATGAGGACATATCAAACCATTTGTTATTTTCCCTTCAGTCTGTATCCAACAACAAAAGATTAATACATGAAAATCTCCCGCTATAACTTTCTAATGAAATGATACAGGATTTTTAAAAAATACAGGTTTCATTAGGTCCTTTCCATTTACAAGAACTACTACTACAAGAAGCCATGCTAACCATTAGCTTATCTAGTAATTAGTAGTCCTCTCTTTGTAAGTTTTTTTTGTAAATTCTGTTCGTAGACAAAGGGAATAAAAAACAACAACTTCCTGCTTGCTAGCACAATCTCATGGTCATCAAAGCCGCGGTCATCCGCCTCCCGACAAAAGTGCCGCGTTTCCAGCGTTAGCATGCGCATTCCCCCGTTATTAACGACACCCAAATAATTGATCATGACACGTACGATTGCGATTGTGCTGTATTGCGCGTCCGCCTCATTAGTCACCTAATGTGGTATGCCAGGCTGCTTGGCACGCTCGCACATTCACACGCTGTGACACATAGCCGGCGAAGACGCAACATGGCGTCCTTCCCGAGCAGCGCGGGCAACGATTCGTTTATGTTTATTGGGAGACTCGCAGCAGTATCAATATTGATGCTAAGTACACAGCGGCGACCTTTCCATCTGTTCATTTGCAGATAAGGAACCTAATGTAATTGTGTTAAAGAGTCAGTTTAATTACCTTGCGTTGCATAGTGGTAATCGTGTTGGGAAGGATATCATCTTGTTCTTTAGCAATCTTCCGGCTGCCTAAGATCAGAGACTAAAGACTAAAAAGATGAGGTCAACTAATGTCAAAATCCTCACCTGAATTGTGTACAGGCAGCATGTGTGCAGTGACTGTGTGAGTGTGAACGATTTTCCGTCTCCATGTGTAGCCTATGATTGACCGGCAATGTCCAGGGTGTAGTCTACATTTTCACGGTAAGCCACCTGAGATTTAGGACCAGCTCACCGCCGTCCTTAGCTGGGTAAGCAGGGAAGGAAATGGATGGATGGATACTTTGAGACGACTGAACTGGTCTTGTGTGACAAGGCTCAAGTCTTGGAATATTTTAAAAACTCACTCAATGCCAGACATTTGAGAGAATTATTATTATTATTATTATTTATTTATTTTTTAAATTCTGGAGAGCTCAGTATTGCTCATTCGGTAATTTTACCGATTTGACATGTCATCATCATTGCTCTCTCTTTTTTTTTAAAATTTTTTAAATATTATTTGTATTTTTATTTTGAATGTGTATGTGCATGTGTGCGTGCGTGTGAGTGTGTATTCATTAGTTCACCTAAAACCTATTAAAAAAATCCCATACCGTTCACCGAAACCGAACACTTCCAGCCAGAGTCGCGAGGCCATCAGGAGACCCGAGGAAGGATCAAAGAAAAGAAAGGAAAGTGAAATCCAGCACATTTGAGAGAATTTTGATATTTGTAAGACCCACAGGATATTGTTTTCAACAATTATATGTACACCAAAATCTACTAAATGAAAGAACAGACTTTCACCATGAAAAAAAAAAAGTTTGATTCTAGCATTTTCCGTTCTTTTATAATCATTGGTAGAAAAAAAAACGTAGGTTGCACAAAATACAGACGTTTTTTTTTTTGTTGTGGAATCACAAACTGTGCTTATCTCATATCTAAAATGGGGCAACTTTTTCATCCACTTTTGCCGAAAAGTTATATGCAAGTAAGTAGACATATAATACATGTCGTATGAAGCCAAGACGTAGTCGGGATACCTTGGGACTTGTTATCTGTAGCTAAGTTTTTACGCTATACGGCTTGACATTCTCCTGTGCTTTGGACCGTCACTTGAAATCTCCAAGTAGTTTGCGTTTTGGGGCTTTGGAAACTAAACCCTCGCAAGTTGCTTGAAAGGCGTAAATGTAGATGCATTTAAACCAACCCTACAACAGTGGCTTTTCTCTTTTCATTTGGATAAAACTTGATTGTCTGGTCTTCTTTTAGGTGGATTGATAGAGAGACACTTTATGCATCCTGAGGGAAATTCCAGTTCCAGAATTCTGCTGTAATAAAACAAGTCATGAAAGAAAAGTCAAACTAAAATCTAAAGTGGTAAAAAGTAACAGAGGATTGAATATAAACTACATACGACTCATGTCATCTCACGACACAACCTTTTTTATTTTTTATTATTTTTATTATTTTTTCCTGGAGAGCTCAGTATTGTTCATTCGGTAATTTTACCGATTTGACATGTCATCATCATTGCTCTCTTTTTCTTTTTTTTTTGTATGTGGGTGAGTATGTGTATACTGTATGTGTGAGTGTGTGTGTATTCATTAGTTCACCTAAAACCTATTAAAAAATCCCATACCGTTCACCGAAACCGAACACTTCCAGCCAGAGTCGTGAGGCCGTCAGGAGACCCGAGGAAGGACCAAAGAACAGAAAAGAAATAATATTATATCTGATACACCATTCCCTACTTGTACATAAAAGTGCCATAGAAAGATCCAAATATCCAGACTCACCAAAGTGGACCTTCACCGTAACGTAACGAGCGGTCCGCACTCGTAATAGGACTCAGAGATGAGAACGGGGTGAAAATAAACAACATCCAAACGGGTAAATGGCTTCACTCATACGGGATTAAGCACTTCATTTGTCGTCTTGGCACCGCGCCATCAGTGCCTGTCAGTCAAACCCTGCGGTTGCGCGCGGACCCTAATATCAATCACCCGCGATTGAGTCGCCTCCGTGCTGCAGATATCTTTAAAATAGAATATTGAATTGGAGGACGTCCATAATAAATCCCAAAATAATAAAAAAAGCCATTTTTAATGTGACGTGTAAATTCTTAACGGCTCCGTACGTACTGCCGTTGATGATATAACCTCAATTTCAGCTTTATGTTTTTCAGGGAAAATAGTCGGTTATTATTATTACCTATTATGTGTAGCTATGGAAGCATACCCCCCCCCCCCCCACCCGATAAATGCCATACAGTATATTCAGTTTGAGTGCCTCTTATTAACTGAGACTGAAGCAACAGTCTGAGTCTTACGAATGTATCACATCAGGAAAGAGTTTCAATTTCCATCATCCCATAAATATCTCGTACACTAATGTAACTTTGTTCAGTATATGTATGTATTACACAAGACATTAATTTGCATTACTACTTTATATTTTTTTAGTTAGCTTCAGTCCCTCATTCCCCATTCATCGGACTCATTCATGATGCAACTGCGAGAAATTTTTGAAACTTTCTTAATGGTCCACGGGTCTATAATAAGTTGAGTATCATGTATTCAACATGACTTGTAGATGTTTAATCAAAACTGGTCAAATCTGCATTGTGATAGTTGCCATATGGTTAACACAGACAATAATGTCAATAAAGTTGAAAGTAAAACACTATTTTTTCAAGTTCCAGTTACAGCCAGCTTTTGTCTAGTCGATTTTTAAAAAAAATATATATATATTTTTTTAAATTTTTATTTTATTCTTTTTTTAAATTTTTTTATTTTTATTTTTTTCGATCTTTTATTTATATTGTATATGGATAGATGGTCATCCTGTATTTTAATGGCAAATTTTAATTTAAGAGGAAATTGAAACCAGCACCCCTGTGGTGTGACTCTAGTCTGAACAGTACCAAGCCCAAATTTGACATTTGCTTATCGGTAGTGTTAGATATTATTAACATTTGAATTCTTTATTTCATATATTAACCATGTTGAAATGTTTTATAGATGTGTAAAGTAGGTGAAATAGTGTTGAACTCAGTATAATTTGACCTTAACCTAAACCATACACTTTGATTAGTCTAAAATTCCTTCTCAGTGTGCGAAAACACATTCTGTTCGTGAGAACAGAATCTGCCTCGAACACACACCCACACACACACTGACTCTGTTGGCATCATCGCTCACGGCCACTCTAAAATTTAGTTCAACTTGTTTGTGAGATATTGTTTTGAGAAAAAGTACCCGGAGAGTATATTTTGTCTGGAGATCGGCACAGCTGCAAATCTGTTGTATAACGTGTTTTAAAAGGCGTTTCACTTTCCAAGCTCGATACTATAAGAAGCCCTCTTCCGTAAGGGAGGGGGCACAATGGGCACTCTGAAAATTCCACCTCCTTCGTGATGTTCAGGGTCGTCCCGATGTCCGGAGATCTCTGTTTTAATAAATCATCTTTGCAAAGGTGTTTTTTCTTACATTAAAAATCTGTCTTCATATTTTTGGAACACGCAAAAGAGGAATAAATTTAACCTCTTCAAAATGGTGACCCGGACGAAAAAACGACGTTTTACGGGCGGAGCGTTCACAGACGGATAAAATTCCCGGCCATATTATGTTGTGAAGGTCTGTTAAGGGGATGTTTAATAACCCGGTGCAGCTAATGATGTTTAACGCGTAGGGTATTAGTATGCTTGAAAATCTCGGCGTGTGTGCATAAACGCTTAATCTGCTGAAATTGCCTTCCTTTGATCCGTGGCATTTTTCTTTTCTTGTTTCTCAATGTCGCTGCTGCAACACAAAGTCAAACACACCAGCACCAACAATGACACAAACATGTCATTGGTGTCAGTGAGTGGGCGGGGCATTTTCCACCCCGTGCCTAAGCTTTAAATACCGATGCCGAAGCTTTCTCAGTGATGTTTACTGGAGCACTCAAGAGGCAGGGGAGGTTAAAAATAGCGCTTGGTTAGATTAAATTTATCGGATAGTATGTCTTTCCCAAAGCTTTTAGGCCTGAATGTAGCCCAATTTAGAGGGAGGTAATGGAACAAGATGGGTGTAAAATAATCGAACTGATGCAGAAGTTTTTTTTTTCTTTTTTTACTCCTAACGGTAGCTTTTGGAAAAAAAAAATACAACTATTGTAATTCTAATGTAATGCTTGGTTTCTCTTTCAGTATCCTTAAGCCTTCGTGGTAGAATATTGTAATTTCTACCACAAAGTCTTATATACTGTACATAGTAAATGTGACTCTAGAGTAAATTTGACTCAGTTTTAGAGTAGACTAATATTTACACTTGGAAGAGAGTAAAATAAAGAATGGAGAAAATAAATAAAAGTCACTCAAGGGTTGAGGAACAAATTCACGACCTTCAGCTTGGGAGACTGCCACACTACCACCTGGGCCATGCCCCTCCTGCTGTTTGCTTATTTCCAAGAGGGGACCAAAAAGATATTTTTGGTCTCTTGGAGTTAGGAAGATTCCAGCTGACACAAGCGATATACTAACACACAGCAGGAGGTGCGTGGCTCAAGCGGTAGATCGATTGTCTTCCAAGCTGAAGGTCATGAGTTCCTCAACCCTTGAATGACTTCTATTTTATTTTTTTTCCCATTCTTTATTTTACTCTCTTCCAAGTGTAAATATGACTCTCAAACTGAGTCTATTTGGTCCCACTCTAAATAGTCAAATTTACACAATTTACCGTGTAGGATACTGAAGGAAAATCCAAGCTATTATTCATTGGAATGCACAGTAGAACCTCTAAGGTTGAATCAAATCTGTACCGGGTTGATGGCAACCAAACTTAAATTCAAGTTACTAATTTTGATGATTCACATCTTTCAAGATTTTGTAGCGCCACCATGAAAGTAATCAATACATTTTTTTTGTATCCATCGCTGGTGATGCTACCAAGTGCATACAGGCGTCTTAACTGAATGTTTCCAATTCACAGACTTATGGATTTTAGTGCTCCACAGACAATCTTTATGTTTCCTATATTTGCTATTTCTTCAGCCTCTGCTTTTAAAATATGCTCACGCCAGGCTGCCCTATTGATTTCCTGCGGGGATTCCGGCTGCTTTAGAAAGCGCTCATCCAGAAGCCGCAAAGACTCCGCACTGTCATGCTCGAATCCGACTCCCCCCGTCGGCAAGATACGCGCTCGGCGCCAGGTGATATTCCGACGCCAGTCAGCTGACCTGCTGACTTCAGATGGACGGATAGCGCTTGATACCAAGTGAAACCCTAGCGCCTCGTCCCGCTAATCCTCCGGCCTCGACGCGGCGACCACACACGCGAGCCGCGGCTCACCTGGGACCCGGTCCGCATGCAATATTCACCACTCACAGCTTGGTGTAGCTAATCCACGGCTTCTGGAATTGATGGTTTCATATTACACGGAGGATACTGAGGAGCTTCCAGCCCGTGTTTGCACCCGGGTCACAAAACTGACAACTCATCCCATTCGGTGGCAGTTTCAAAGGCTTTACAAAGTATATAAAACAAGACCAATGTAATCACCCACATACAAAAAATAATAATAATAACAATAATAAATATATAATAAATAAATAATAATAAATATATAATAAATAAATAAATAAATAAATAAATTGTTTTTAAAAAAGCATATGCTACGCGGAGTTGACTAGATAATCCCAAAATAATAATACAAATAATAATAATAATTGATGGTTCATATTACACGGAGGATACTGAGGAGCTTCCAGCCCGTGGTTGCACCCGGGTCACAAAACTGACAACTCGTCCCATTCGGTGGCAGTTTCAAAGGCTTTATAAAGTATATAAAACAAGACCAATGCAATCACCCACATACAAAAAAATATATAATAATAATAATAAAAAAAATAATAAAAAAGAGAGAGCAATGATGATGACATGTCAAATCGGTAAAATTACCGCATGAACAATACTGAGCTCTCCAGACCAATGCAAATGGAATCTAAACAGAATACCATGACCAAAATCAATAAAGCTTGGTATGTTCATCTTGAATATGAATCTTTCATTCAGGTCACATTATAAGTATGTCCTGGGGTTTTGGGCTCCTTGAATAGCTTTTTATACAAAAAGCATCTTTATTTTCTAAATATCAGGCTGAAAGCGAGCATTTAAGATGTTACTCTGTGATTTCCTGACATGCAACAGGTCACTTCTTATAAGAGGGGCTATTACTTGTTGAGCTTTTTGATCTTTGCTCCAACCACCAACTGGAGCTGCCAGATTGCTCCTGGTCCAGCCAGTTTGGACTCTAAAAAATATGGATTTTGTGTGGCTCATTATCTATGGATATTTGATTATACAATCTAATTATAGATTATTACTATAAAACTCTAAATGTATAAACTTTTCATTATCTGATGGTCCCTGCATTCTATTAATGGGTAAAAATGATATGCGCTGGAATTTTGTGACTGTCAAGGCTTGATTTACTACGATCCCAAGAAGCAGGCACTCAATGTGTCAGTAGGGTGGGGGCTTTAGGACCCAGATGCGGGAAGGCAGAGCAAGGAGGCAGAGGTGCAGTCCAAAAAAGAGGTTTTAATTTCTAATCAAAAAAGCTAACTTCAAAGTGCAAAATAAACGGAACTAACAAAACATGAAGCTAAACATGGCAAAACTAACAGCATGACATGGATCCTGATAAGGCAAAAAGGTCAGCGTGACGTGGCGAATGACTTACGACAGTGGCAACAATGAACCGACACAGACAGGGGGGAGACAACCGACTAAATACACCAACACTAATGACATAACAAGACACACCTGGCTGAGGGCACTGATTGGATGACACGTGAGGGTAATGGGGAAAGGTGGACACAATCAGGGATCAGGGTTGACAAAGACACCAAACAAGGAAGGGCAAGTGACCTGAAACGAGAGGAGTCAGACTTTTCACAATAAAACAGGAAATGACAAGACAAGGGGAAAACACAAGGAAAACAGAAGCTAAACATGACAGGGAGTAAACAAGACTGAAAATAAACATGACACTAATGGTGGAAATTATGGAGTTTGAAGTGATGGAATTGGAAGTGTTAGCGGAAGAAGCAATCTAACCATAGATATTTGACCAGAACATTTGTGGTGAACTCTTTTGAATCACGTCTGTAGCATAATGCCTGGTCGTCTTGCTATGCTATAACTCAGGCATCAAACCGCAAGTTTCTATCCATCTGGATCAATTCACCTTTATGAAACAACTATATTGGCTGTGGATCAATACTTTAGGAAGCCAATCGTCAACAGTAAAATGTTTTGTATTTGTGCCTGATTATGTGTGAGGCTGCTCCTTAATCTTAACACCAGTTATGAGGATGCTCCATCATCCCTTGACATTTCATCAAACCATCTATTCTTTCTTTATTAAAAAAAAAAAACACACACACACCATCAAAATGACTTTGACATTTAGCAGGCTTTAATGTCCACTCCCAAAAAGTCATTAAGTATTTTATTGAGATTGGATACTTGGGTAGAATAACAAGTGTGTTGTTGGAAGTGAGCTCGCTGCCACTTAATTAATAGAAATTACTTTTTAATTTGAAGCACGCCTGAATGAATGACTTATTTCGGAGCAAGTGCAACTCCATTTGTACTATTACAGTAAACGCTGGCACCCCTGTCAAGTAATGTGTCACATACAGCCTACATAAAGTGGCTATAGGTTACACCCCGATGCCTCGGATCCATGCATTATTCTGTCAGTGTAAGTCCATACTGTATGAAGTACGTCAGCTTGTCTCCGATGACACCATCCCCTTAATTGCCTCACTATCCCTCTCCTCCTTCATGCTAAGTCTCTCCCACTTCAAAGTTTCTTTTGGCCGGTGTTGTTTGACACTTGAAACAAGGCCAATTTGGAGAGCCAAGAAGAGCCAAGAAGAGGCTAACAAGATATCTGCTGACAAACAATTGCACCTGTGTAATTGTTGACTATAAATATGGGGGTGAAAACAATGCAAGATGACCTCTGACTGGAAACACACACACACACACACATATATATATATATATATATATATATATATATATATATATATATATATATTAGTGACCTCTCAAATTAAGATGACTAATCTTTTTGCCCCGAAAATCATGTGATCAGTCCTGATTTGTGATCACGCCATCGAATCGGGACATCCCTAATAAATATTTACATATATGTAAGGATTTTGCTAATTTAAGAAATTTATACTCAACATTGTTAGTCGTAATAGTCGTGAAACGTTTCCTGCGGAATCCATATATGTATTTTCTTAGCATCATTTCCATGCTTGTTGTGAGCCATTAATTTGTTTATATTAGCATCTTTATTGTTAAATATTAGGGGTGTCAGGTGATTAAATGTTTTTATTAAAATCGTAATTAATCACATGACTTCAATAGTTAACTCACGATTAATCGCAACAGTGGGAAAAAAGTTAAACTTATAGAAATACGGCTGCATTTTTTAGTAATTCATAAAATTTTATTAAAATGCAAAGAGGTACTGTACTGTAAAAAACAAGTGTGATATATATTTGTGTTGTGGTCATTTTTCTGCCACTAGATGGCATAATTGCATTTGTAAGACATTGGTGCCAGTTCAGTGCATTTTTCTTCTATCTAATCTTTAACATGAAGTAAATTCTGCAATTTTTTTAAAATGGTAAAATACAACTTGAGCCCAGCCTCCACAAATATATGCATTATTATTGAATTTATTTCCGCAAAATGTTGATATGGACGTGTCTGCTGCGTTGCGACTGGAATTCCCCCAGTACAGGCTTTCCAAGTAAGGAGCGGTCATAAATTGTGCATTAAAAAATTTTTGTGGCGTTAAAGGAACTTTAAATTACCTCAAAATGAATGCACTAATTTTGTCACCGCTATTAAATATGTTATAAATATTATATATATATATATATACAGATTGTAGTGAGTTTAGCAGTCAGGACAGCGATATCACTGTGAGTTCCAAACTATCATACCGTTACACATTGATCACAAAAAATAGGAAAACCTGTTTACATTGCATTTCACTTTGAGGATTAAAGTTGACCTGTGTCCAATCTTAAGTCTATTTCTGGAAGGGGACTGGAGTGAATTGATTTTTAGTCAGCACTCTTCAAGGGAGTCAAAGGCAGGCTGCGTGCTATGATACCTTTTTGGATACATTTGCCTTTGGGTCTTAACAGCATAGTATTGTTATCACACCTTTATTTATGACTGCATGAAGCTGGGCAAAGATAATGCAATGTGAAACGAGGGCGGGGTTAGGAGAATGAAATTAGTCCGGATTCCTTGCACTTTTAGAGAAATATGATCTACGCATGTGAACTGTTATAAATAGCAGCAGGGAAGAACTTCAATGCCCGGAATAAAATATTCAAATCAGATGAAGGCCATCTCCCAGCAGATACATTTAAATCTACAGCAGTTTACCGTATCAATCACACCGCCTTTTCATTTAAGTATATTCCTCCCTTGTTGGTTTATTTCCTCAGAAAAGCATCAATCTATATATTCGTAAATGTGCTTCTCTGCATCTGGAGAGTAAATAAGGCGTGAGTTTAATTAAAAGAAAACATCGTCTTCAGGTCATTTGCTACAGTAAAGAAAATGTTTCTCTACCTTCTAATATAGTGTCATTTGGATAGAAGATGGTTCTAATAAACTGTCTCTCGCAACACATGCACACACGCACAAACTCAGTCTGCTGCCAAATATGGAGGATTAATCAATTTCAGACAGAATGTCTTACACATATACAAACACATTAGCCTGGACCAGAGGTGGCAAACTGATTTTAATTTGTTGGTCCACCCAAATTTGATCTCAAGTGGGCGGGACCGCTCTGCCCGTGCCCTAATAAATTACAAATGACAGGTCCAAAATATTTCCTGTTTTTAGGTGCAAATAATTGCGTGTACATTCTGAAAATATTCACATTTATTATCTTATTGCAGATGAATCTGAAATGTCTTTAAAAATTTGTGCAATTTTTTTTTATGATCAAATCCTGAGTAACTCATTTGCTCCCAAAAATGTATAAAAATTGTTCTATTTTAATTTAAATACATCCATGGTCCCAAAAACGTATTTATACTTTTTTTATTTTATTTTTTTTTAATGCTATAGCATAAATAAATATACATAAAACACCTGACCTGACCTGAAGAGGTCACTTAAAGCAATGGTAGTTATTACAAAAAACGGCCAGCAGGTGGCAGCAGAATATAAGAGATCTACCAGGGCCATGTTGCAGTTCTTTTCCACAGTGTTTTCAACTGATTTGTGAATAATGATGAAACTTAGCTATATTCTAATGCTAATTGCTGCAAAACCGAAACAGATACAAATACACTTTTTGTTTTCCTGATGAAAGAAGAGACTCTAATCTTTCCTTTAGTAGGTTCCATGTTTTTATAGGAATAGAACACAATATTATGTGAGCCTTGCAAAATCTGTCAAAATCCAGTAAAACAGCCCTGAGTGAAGGGGGTTCCTTCAGTGAAAATGGCTGGGAATGAATTAACAGCCAAATTTGAGAAGTCATTTAAAAGGGTTGGTATTGCACCCTCCACTGGACAAAATTAGCAACAATAGTTAATTTTAGGGAAAATTAGCAGTTTGTCTTTCGTGATCACGGGCCAAATTGGACCCCTGATGGGCCGTTTATGGCCCGCTAGCCGTATGTTTGACAACCCAGGCCTCACACAGTTCATTATTAGAATTTTTACTGATCTGTGAGTCATTTCCTTCCGGACTTACTTTTCCCCTGGAAGGCCATCTAGACAAGTCAACATTGTCACTATATTATCCATTGATCCGCATTCTGTACTGCTTGTCCTCATTAGGGTCGCTGGTGAGCTGGAGAATTTCTCAGCTGACTTTGGGTGGGATACACCCTGGGCTTGTTACCAGCTTTTTTTTCGCAGACCACATATCGTACGGACAAGAAACCAGAGTCTTTAAATAACATGACATGCATATTTTTGGAATGTGGGAGGACGTTAAGTGCATCCACGAAAGCACAGGGAGAACTTGCAAACGCCACACAGGAAGGCCTGAGCCGTGATTGGCTGTGAGGTGCTAACCGTGAGAACGGCAGGGATGTTTGATGTTTGTAATTTCAAGTGTATATTGATGAGAATGGTGGTCTCATTTTATCGCCTGCAGTAGTTGGGAGAGAGACAGTGAAACTTTCTGGGTTGTTCATTGAATTTGTGTGTGTTTCTGAGTCTTGGAGAGAGTGTGTGTGTCCTAGCCCCCCCACCCCCCCCCCCCCCCGAGTTTCTTGCTGATTAGAGCAGGTCTCGCCGTGAGCTAATCCAGCTCTCATGCTCTTGCTCGTCTAGTTCGGGCCACAGGGAGTAGAGGGGAAACACTCATTCAATCCCCCCCCCCCCCCCCCCCCCCGCCTTTTGGACCATGTGAGAGGTCGGTCATGTCACACCTCAAGGTGACTGCAGCATACGTATAATCACACACCGACAGACCACATACGGTAAAGGAATGAGCTTAGTAGCTCGTCTCATCAGACCGCATCTAAAGTGAATTAAGTGTGAAGTTTATTGGTAGGAAGTGAGCGCTGATGGTCCTCTATGGTTTACAGGGGTTATGTGGAGCTTACTTGTAGATTTGCGCGATAACCCGTGCGACACGCCCCTTTTCATGCTTTAGCCAATCACAGCCATCCAACATGTAACAACTCCCACGTTCCGATTTACACCGTTCAAATTTCAACTTGCTGCAAAAATTCACGCCTTCCCGGGAATATATCGTCTGATTCCACATTACTTACAGTATTACAGCACAATTTTTTACGTTAGATATGAACTTTTCCCCAATCGTTTTCAATGGGACAGACATTGAAAGTCCCACTTGCCACGCCCACTTCCATACGTACACTTATCATCATTACCACCTGTCTGATACTGCTTAGTGGGGCAGTTGGTAAAGTGCATTGTCCAGTAACCAGGAGGTCGTGGTTTTGAATCCCAACTTCGACTGTACATTGCAAATACATCCATGGCCATTATGCTAACTAATATACATGTATACCATCAGTAGTTACATATATAAACATAAACAATTTCAATCTACACTTGTAGCCCTTACTATCGCTAAAAAAACAATTCTTGTTAACCGGAAAAATAAACAAACTCTGAATATCGACCAATGGTCTAACCTCCTCATAAATCACATTTTAATGGAAAAAATATCTGCCTCAAATAAAAACCAAATATCAAAATTTATAGAAACATGGTCTACGTATATAGAATTTTTTAACCTAATTCTGGTTACTTAATTCTGTCTGTTAGCGAGAGCCACTACATCGTGATAACTTACATTGATGTTTCTGCATTTGGCAATTTATTATTATATTATATTATTAGTATGGGATTTTTTTTTAATGGGCTTTAGGTGAACTGATGAATACACACACGCACACACGCACGCACGCACATGCACATGCTCACCCACATACAAAAAATATATATATATATATATATATGTGTGTATATGTATATATATATGTATATATATTTAAAAAAAAAAAAAAAGAGAAAAAAAACATTTTTATTTAATTTATTTTAATTAATTAATTTATTTATTAAAAAAAAAGGAGAGCAATGATGATGCCAAATCGAATGAACAATACTGAGCTCTCCTGAAAAAAAGAAAAAAAAGAAAGAAAAAAAAAATCAGTAGTTACTAGTTAGAGCAATTGCCCTCCACCACGGATTACCTGGGTTCAAACCCCGCTTGGACGACATTTTTAGTAATTTATCTTTCAATTTATTTCATAAGCACATGCATTCAAATCTTAGCATTCAGCTAATAGCATTCAGCTTTTCAGTATTCCCACGCCATTTCCGCAGAAATTGCACTTTTGTCTAGTTTGCTATAAAAGCGGTACAGTAAAAAATATGCACATTACTTGACAATTAATCAATGAAAGTTACACGTCCCCCTCTTCAAATTGTTCATCCCCAAAAGCTTGTCACAAACATCCCGTGGCTAAATCATCAGAGGAAGTCTTATCACATTTTGAAGTGGAAATGAGCATTGCAATTAATCTCCCGCACTTAATTGCACTGGTAATAATAAGCTTCTGCCAGGAATATTGATACACTTGCACAATATTGAAAATGATCCGAAAAATAATTAAATATACTTTCCGAATTAAACTCGTGAGGTTTTGTGGCTCATTTGTCAGCCCGCGTGCATATATATGCATTATTACCCAACTCATTTCCTCCGTCTCACTAATCTTCCCCCCTCCCCCCCCCCCCCCAAAAAAAAAACAATTTGTCTCACTTTCACTCTTCAAAGTGAGCGTAAGCTGGTACGGCAATAAGCAGGATGCATGAAACTTTTCGGAGAGCAACACAGTATAATGGGATTAATTGTTATTGTTGTGTATGTGTGTGCGTGTGTGGCACCTAATGCATCCCGGGGTAGAGGCTGTGTAAATGCATCCACTCAGCAGGATGACAAAAAGGGAGACAAGGACCGACTGTTGACCTTGCCTCCGCCGTGTGCGGTCTCTGTTGAAGCAAGCGTCATGAGGAAGCACCATGTTGTCATGCTTGTAATCACATTACAAAGTCTGTGCTCTGCGCTCAAATGTGATTATGGTATCCATTCGCATAGGACTAAGCGAGTTCGCAGTAGTACATACAAATGTAAAGATAAGAATGAGACACTATTTTTCCCTGTAATTGCAGATGAGGCGGAATCATTTACAAGTGTTTCTGTGAGCGTGCCCGACAGCAGGTCGGTTTGTGTACGTTTGTGCGAAAAGTTTTTTTTTTTTTCCTCCAGCTGTTACAAATTGGCAGGCAAGTCCTGCTAATGGCAGTCCCTGTTTCTCATTAGTGAGACCATTATCACTCCTCCATTATTTAATTGATTTGAATCCATGTCCCGTTCTGTGCTCCGCTGCTCTGCTTTGCTTTATTTCGGGTTTTAGCGCACACCGCCTGCTTCGTCGTTAGCGGCGTGTTTTGAAAGTGACACCTAACAGATGTCGCTTTATTTTTTTGTCTGATATTATTCAGAGCTGAAAAACTATTTTAGGTTTATGCTTTTTTCAAAAATGCTTTTTTCAATAAGATAACCGAGGGCTATGTTTTCATGTCCGGCGCATGTCTGCGCAGAGGCGGGTTAGACCCAATGTTGATAACACCTGGGAATTATTATTTTTTGTTGCGTTAGGTCTAACAACTGTTTTTAACTCATTTTTGGGTGCAGATTCCAAAACTGGTTTCAGTTTTTCTCTCTCACGTCAAGTTTTTGAGCTGGAGGAGCCCCGTTTTCTTTAAAAAAAGAAAGAAAAAATAAATCAATGTGTATGTATGTAAATAAAACACTGGATGAAATGGATTGAATAGTTACAACAAGCTTTGAAAACAAAAACTATTATTCAGAGCTGAAAAACTATTTTAGGTTTATGCCTTTTTCAAAAATGCTTTTTTCAATAAGATAGCCGAGGGCTCTATTTTCATGTCCGGCGTATGTCTGCGCAGAGGCGGGTTAGACCCAATGTTGATAACACCTGGGAATTATTATTTTTTTGTTGCGTTAGGTCTAACAACTGTTTTTAACTCATTTTTGGGTGCAGATTCCAAAACTGGTTTCAGTTTTTCTCTCTCACGTCGGGTTTTTGAGCTGGAGGATCCCGTTTTCTTAAAAAAAAAAAAATCAAAAAAAAAATCAATGTGTATGTATGTAAATAAAACACTGGATGAAATGGATTGAATAGTTACAACAAGCTTTGAAAACAAAAACTATTATTCAGAGTTGAAAAACTATTTTAGGTTTATGCCTTTTTCAAAAATGCTTTTTTCAATAAGATAACCGAGGCCTCTATTTTCATGTCTGGCGTATGTCTGCGCAGAGGCGGGTTAGACCCAATGTTGATAACACCTGGGAATTATTTTTTTTTGTTGCGTTAGGTCTAACAACTGTTTTTAACTAATTTTTGGGTGCAGATTCCAAAACTGGTTTCAGTTTTTCTCTCTCACGTCAAGTTTTTGAGCTGGAGGATCCCCGTTTTCTTTAAAAAAAGAAAGAAAAAAGAAATCAATGTGTATGTATGTACTGTATATAAAACACTGGATGAAATGGATTGAATAGTTACAACAAGCTTTGAAAACAAAAACTATTATTCAGAGCTGAAAAACTATTTTAGGTTTATGCCTTTTTCAAAAATGCTTTTTTCAATAAGATACCCGAGGGCTCTATTTTCATGTCTGCGCAGAGGCGGGTTAGACCCAATGTTGATAACACCTGGGAATTATTTTTTTTTGTTGCGTTAGGTCTAACAACTGTTTTTAACTCATTTTTGGGTGCAGATTCCAAAACTGGTTTCAGTTTTTCTCTCTCACGTCAAGTTTTTGAGCTGGAGGATCCCCGTTTTCTTAAAAAAAGAAAAGAAAAAAGAAATCAATGTGTATGTATGTAAATAAAACACTGGATGAAATGGATTGAATAGTTACAACAAGCTTTGAAAACAAAAACTATTATTCAGAGCTGAAAAACTATTTTAGGTTTATGCCTTTTTCAAAAATGCTTTTTTCAATAAGATAATCGAGGGCTCTATTTTCATGTCTGCGCAGAGGCGGGTTAGACCCAATGTTGATAACACCTGGGAATTTTTTTTTTTGTTGTTGCGTTAGGTCTAACAACTGTTTTTAACTCATTTTTGGGTGCAGATTCCAAAACTGGTTTCAGTTTTTCTCTCTCACGTCAAGTTTTTGAGCTGGAGGATCCCCGTTTTCTTAAAAAAAAAAGAAATCAATGTGTATGTATGTAAATAAAACACTGGATGGAATGGATTGAATAGTTACAACAAGCTTTGAAAACAAACAGCATTAACAATGTTTACATGTTTATAAATTGCCTGTACCATTAACAATTCTTTATTTGTGGTCACGAATTGACCCTGAATGAGATCTCTTCCTCCATTATTTTCTATCGTAAAAATATTTTCATATGCAAATAAATCCGAGCTGTAACAAATCATAATCAGACTGTCGCTTCCACTGTATTGCCCTCACCGTTTTTCCAACTGCCTTTCCCTTTTAGTCTTATTGTGCAAATGTTGCAATCAATCAAAATAACATCTGTGGCTTTTTTTCTGGGGGGGGGGGGGGGATGATATTAGTCTTCAAGCCCCAAACAATTATTGATTCTGGAATATTGTGCTTTTCCAACACATAAATCAAAGTCAATATTATGGCTAGAATTGCGTTTACGCAGGAAAGAAGCAGAAATGATTTCATGGAAGTGGTTGTTAGAATTCGTTAAGCATTCAATCAGATTGCTGTGCTTCTCACAAACTATAGTGGGAATAATTTACATTTAATCTGGGCATTGCTCCGATATACTGGTATATTAACAAAAAACTACCGTCCTCAAGTCATTAATTTCATAATTGGATTGGAAATAGTCATTTTGCCTGCATTGTCTTGAAATGTCGTCGTCCATTTTTTTCCCCTGCCCCTTGCTGCGCTTTTGTTTTGTTTAAATAGTAGATAGTAGACATGTCTCTTTTTTTTTCTAGAGAGCTCAGTATTGTTCATTCGGTAATTTTACCGATTTGACATGTCATCATCATTGCTCTCCTTTAAAAATGAATAAATAAATAAAAGTAGACATGTCTCTAATCTGCGTAATTTAGTCATGTGTAAACACAGTAAAAGTGTGGGGGTCTGTTCAGACCCAGACGGGACCCGGACAGATTAAGGTCTTTACAGTAGAATGCGTCTTTATCTCCGCATCCACAATGGAGTCTCATTTCCTCTTTCAAACTACATCAGATAACACAATTACTGTGAATTAGAAAATGTCCTGATTACTTGCACAATGCAGGGCTCCTCAGTACAGTCACACGCTACAAATGGCCTCTTATTTTCTATAGCGTGTTTTCATACGACGCGTAAATACAAACTTTAAGATGACAGCTGCCCGGCTTCATAGGGAGAACATCTCCGTTTGGTGCGGGTAAGTGTAAAACTTGTAAAAATGTGTGCTGGACGCTGGAGAAGAAGTTCCTAAAAAAGACGGGAACAATAAACACATCAGCTTCTTGCTTCTCAGTATCACATTATCATTAATTACAGTGGGAGCCTGGAGGCGCGAACACACAAACAAGCTACTTAAGTCTGTGAAATATTAAACATCTAATTGGATTAAAAAAAAAAGTTTGGGGCTCACGCCAGGGAAAGAGAAAGTTTAACAAATTTTCCTGCTACTTTTTTTGGGTTACTCTCGTTGCATTTGTTTAAAAGCAATAGATTCACAAGAGTCAACTAAAACGGTTACTATTGGATTTGCCTCATATTTACAGTATGTATACTGCATTTTTATTTATTTTTTTATTAGGGCTGTGCAATTAATCGCAAATCAATTACAATTTCAATTACGACACTCCACAATTACAAAATTGGCATAATCGTAAAAACAAAAATAAAAGATTAATAACCTTATAAATTAAATATATATATTTGCACATTTTTTTTATTTTAAAATGACTAATTTAATAAATCTTGCTTGGCCCGAAAGGAACTTGCATAATATTTATATTATATTATTATATTATATATATATATACTGTATATATATATGTGTGTATATATATATATATATATATATATATATATATATATATATACTGTATATATATATGTGTGTATATATATATATATGTATATATATATGTGTGTATATATATATATATATATATATATATATATATATATATATGTGTATGTATATATATATATATATATATATATGTGTATATATATCTATATATATATATATATATGTATATATATATATATATATATGTATATATATATATATATGTGTATGTATATATATATATATATGTGTATACTGTATGTATATATGTGTATATATGTGTGTATATATGTATGTATATATGTGTATATATGTGTGTATATATGTATATATATATGTGTGTATATATATATATATATGTGTATATATATATATATATATATATATACATATATATATTATAGTGTTTCAAAGAAATGTATTTTTCACGTTTAAACATTTTCTTGTTTTGTACCAAAGAACAAATGATTGTTCTAATCGTAATTTCAATTATTAACAAATTAATCGTGATTCATATTTTCTTCATAATCGAGCAGCCCTAGTTTTTATTTGACTGAGGACAGTCAGAATGGATACAGTTGTTTCCCCTTTAGAAAAACATGAGCGTATACGGCCACATGAGCTTGTCTCTGTAGTATTTGGCATAAAAATTGGCTTCAGCCTGGCTATGAGCAGAACTCAGAAGACACCCAGTTTAATGAATTGGGCACAGAGTTGCTCCATTCATTCTTATTGCCAGCTTTCCGATAGATTTCAGCATAATGGCTCCACACTGCAGTCCAGGGGGGCGGGTAATCGTGTCAAGGGTCATTCATCAACAACAGCACCCGTCACTACTTGGCAATAGGAATAATGTTCTTTGACTTGGAAGCTTGGAGCCTTGAAGTTGTTTTTTTTTTTTTACATACTTCTCTGGTCTTGGTTTCAATGTCACTTCAATGTCTATGATCATTCTGCCCTTTGTGTGCTTTCCCCCCCCTTACACGTTCCAATGTTGAATTTCTCTTCATGAACATGTGCCCACCATTTGTCTTGCGCACGTAGCCAAATGGAATTGGCAGATGCTGTTGTGGCTAAGTGTGTAATTCAAACTGTCTGTCTGTCAGGTGCCCATGACTCTGCCGTGCTGGTCATAACACTTTTTAATAACCCCCAACTGCTACCATCGCCAGTTCTAAATCTGTCCCTCGTTAATCCATGGCTTGAGAATCAATCAGTAGCAAGCTGCAGCAAAGTCAATGACGTTTTAAGTGTTTGTTGGTTTGTTTGCTTGCTTAGTTGCAGCTGTTTTGATACTTTAATGACTTACCGGCCATGTTCCTGTCATCGCTCACTCATCACCCCAAAAAGTTTTTTGGGGTGATGTTGGTGGAGGCTGGAGTATTTTTTTTTTAACCCTGGAGAACCCAAGAACCCTTTTCTTCTTTGGAAAATTATGAATTATACATTAAATGACTGCTATAAGTTGAATATATGTTTTTTCAATTTTAAGCCTTGTTTTTTGAACTAGCTCAGAGTTGCTAATTTATCACAAAATATATGTATAAAACATACTCCTAGGCATTCTGCAACATGATATGAAATAGATTAACAAAAAAAAACACAATTTTACCATCTGATGGTTTGCTGAGAAGATGGTTTTGTTTGGATTGATTTCCAGCTCAACAAAACAGCATGTTGCCAGCCATCTTGTCACCGCCACTCTGGCTCATGCAAGTGCAATATTCATCCACTAGATGGCCCCATGCAGGGGTCAGAAGTGGCACTCTGGACTTTTGAAGTCCAATTTGTAAAAAAAAAAAAAGGTCTTTGTTATTTGAGTAGCAGAATTTATAGAGGCCGAATTTGACCCCGTGGGTTCTCCAGGGACAAGCCTCCATCTGCACACTCCCACCAGCCCCCCCCCCCCTTCCCAAACCTCGGGGACCACCGTTCCCAGGAATCGGCGCTGGGGAGGGGCCGGACAGTGTCGTCGCAAGGGCACCCGGGCCCACCCCGCCTCCAGCCGGGTGGAAGGGCGGAACACTGGAGAGAGAAGGGGACAACGGGGAGCAGGCGGCACACCTGAACCCCAGGCCGGGCAGGGAAATGTCACGGTCGCCACGCCAGCGTGCCTAATAAAAACTAACCCTGTCCTGTCCGGGGGCTGGTGTTTCAAACAGTGCTGTATTTTCAGAAAGAAGCCCAGAGGTCCAATTGTAGCTTCAGCCTCTCTTGTCTCTCATCTACGCCGGTGCGAATAATGATGCCGCCTGGTCTCCCCTGACCGTCATTCCCAACCACCTTTAATTGGCCTCTAGGAAGATGAACAAGAGAAGATGTAAAGTCATACATGAGCAAAATAGCTTTTGACTGACAATGTCACTCATAACAAATTCTAACGCATCAGAACCGCATTCAAAGCTCAAAGCGTTCACCACAACAGACGGAGATTAATTACGATATTGACCCCAGGCCCTTGAGCCGCCTTCGCCCGGGCCGTGTTGTATCGATAGCCTGATAGATGAAGGTGATGTGTCACGGCAGTAAAAGGCAACACAGACAGCACGCCGCATTGAGCTGTTGTAGTCAATGCCGAGGACCGAGCCAGAGGCTTCTGGCTTGTGATTGCTCTCCTTTCCTTTTTACAGCTCCTTCCTCATCTGATATAAATGACGGCCCACCCCAACAATGACTAAGCAGCGCAATGGCAGAAATCTTCAGACCTTTTTTTCTCTCTCTTGTCTGATCAATCATAATGATATCAATACTTGTAGAGATACAGTAAATACAGGGAGTTCTTATTAGCCTTGCTAACCGAATCAGTAGCACCTCCAAAAGCACTTAAAAGGTCTGGTAGAATTTAACTGTGTGTTGCCATTGGAATGGTGTAAATGAGTTCCCGGTACGCTATTAAAAATTAGCTCATGTAAAGTGGAGGCGGTACTTTTTCTGACCATTAGCGTTTCGCTGACATTTGTTCTTGCCTGTCCGGTGGTGCATAACATAAAATTCCTTGATTGGTTGTGTAGACTCATTAGTTGAATTTTTTTTTTTTAATATGCAATCGTTGGTTCTTTATTTATTTATTTATTTAAAAAAAAAATAATAATAATATATATGTTTTTTTTACAGTAGGGATACTTCAAAAAGTTTGTTTTTAATAATATTATCAATGTTTAGGACATGTGGGATGGGTACAACTATAAAAAAAAAAAACTATATTTGTGGGTGTGTTCCCTGTAATGAATATTTCACACAACTCTTAAGTATAAAATTGTGCGACAGCAGCAGCATGCATGTTTTTTTTTTTATACACCCCCTTTGCATCTCTTACCAGCGCATTAAAACTTGACAGAGCATTCGATACACACTTGAAAAGCCAGCTGTCCAATTTGCTCCACTCAATCTGAGGCCTCTGAAGTGCTGTTCTTTCCAGTTGTCTCACAGCCATTTTAAATGCCGCCCGAAAGCCGACGCGGCGGTCTCGTTTGACTGTCGTGACATCGGCGGGGGCACGTGTGATTTTCCACATAATGAGACGGACCCAACTGCCAACATTTCCACGCTGGGCTGCGCTCAAAGCCTCAGTGAGATTGTAGCGACTCAACGAGTCACCCATTAAATTAAAGTTTTAGGTGATCTGGGTAGATGGAGCGTTCTTGGGAGTTGGCAAGTTTGCTGACTTTGACAGCGTTTGTCCTTGTATCAGTGCCGCTCTGTTAATTACCTTTGGCATCAACTATGCCGACTTTTACTGACGCTACTGTTGATTGTTTTGTTAGGAGGATACTCAAAAACCTATTTTCATTCAATGTTACAAAGTTCAGTATGAGTTATAAGAGTTATAACCCGGTGCATTTTGTGAAAATCCATCCGTTCCTTTTCCGCTTGTCCTTATTGGGGTCGTGGGTGAGCTGGAGCCAAGCCCAGTTCACATTGGCGGGGTTGAATCCTGGACTGATCATCAGCCAAATCGCAGCATTTTGAGGAAAATCCAGACAAAAATGCCAACTCGGAATGCGTTTTCTGTTTTTGCCCTTTAGATCAAAATATATGATTTCTTTACTTTATAGAATATGCAGTACGTTTTTTTTTACTTATAGTAGAGAACCATATTTTCCATGTTAGTATGACCATGTAATGTTAAGCATTTGCGTGGGAAATCCATGCAGGTAAATATTGAATTGAATTGCAATTGACTTCCATGTTTGCTTAGGTAGTCTGAAGCTTTTGCCAAGCGATATAATTGAATTTGTATCAGCACAAATCATCTTGGCAAATAAATGGCGGCACATGGCGGTTGAAGCCGGTGTGTTTGTACTGCTGAGATGAGTACTCGAATGAACGCTGTTGGGCTCTTATTAGTACCTCATCCACATTGTTGAGTGAGCGGGAAAGATCGCTCTGAGTTTAAGTAGAAACCATCAAGTTGTTGACCTCATTAAATAGCTCATTGTTTCACATCCTCGACTTGATGAGTTTGTTCGGTCTGGCAGTGAAAAATAGACTTTTTGCAATCACCCGATGTAAAAAGCAAGGTGAAGTATTCCTGGGTAAGTTACTTAGTATTTATTAATACTTTTTTTTTGTAATCAAATCCGACACGGTTGTAGGTAAGCTAAGCGATTTTATACTTAACTCATTCACTCCCAGACGTTTTCACTGAAGCAATCCCCTTTGCTCACAGGCTGGGTTTTTTTCCTGGATTTTGACCGATTTTTGCAAGGCCCACAGCATATTGTGTTCTATTGCTTTAAAAACATGGAACCTACCAAAAGAAAGATTAGAGACTCTTCTTTCATCAGGAAAAAATATATATTTCTATCTGTTTCCGTTTTGTAGCAATTAGCATTAGAATATAGCTAAGTTTCATCATTATTCACAAATCTGTTTTAAACTGTTGGGAAAACAGCCTTTTTTCAACATGGCCCAGGTTGATCTCTTATACTCTGCTGCCACTGGCTGGCCGTTTTTTTTTTAATAACAACCATCGCTTTAACTGTTCTCTGTAGTTCAGAGGCTACATCAAAGCCTTCTGTATGTTCTAGCATAAAAAAAACACATTAAAAAAACTTATGAATATGTATTTGGGACACTGGTAATATTTTAAATAGAGCGTATTAATACGTTTTTGGGGGCAAATGAGTTAAAAAGAAAAAACAATTCATAGTATAATCCAGAACAACAAATAGTCCGAAAAATTCGGAAAATATGTATTTTATTAGTTACACAATTTACATTTTTAAACATACTTTGATTAGTTACGGTTAAAAAAATCATCATCGTCTATCTTGACTCTGTCCTTGGTGCTGAATTCACTGTCCACCGTCTCCACCTATCCCGTTTTCTATATTCCTTGATTGACGTTGGGCACGAGGTGGCGTACCCCCTGGACTGGTCCATAGTCAATCACAGTTGTTATGTTATATTGTTATGCTCATGGCCATTATGGGATGCATTCTGTGATCTGCTATGACATTTATTTCATCTCAAAGTATTTACACACAATTTCTGAGAAAAATGCCGTGTCTAATTGGTAATACGTGCCATATTCAAGGAAAGCTGCAGGAGATTTTTGGGCGGTAATTACATGTTTATCTCTGAATAAAAAAAAAATGGTGTCCCCAACTGTGAAATAATGGTAATATTTAGTCATTCCGATTACCCTCACACTTCCTGTCTCCTGCTGTTAGACTTTCTTAAACATAATCATCCACTCACTTATTTACCAGCCCCCCTGGTGTGTTTATCCTCTACCATCGAAAAAATCCAAAACATCTCTGCCAAGCTCTCATTTCCCTCCATCACGTCAGTGGAACATTCTGACCAACCGCGGTCAGCTTTCAGCTTCTTTCCCCATCAGCCGTCAATTCTACCGAAAGGCATGAAACAGCATTAGAGGCTCATTATGCAAAGACATGACATGAAACCAATTCAAGGTTATCCAAGATACACATGCCACCTATCCTGAGGGTTGTGTGTGTGTGTGTGTGTGTGTGTGTGTGTGGGAGGAAGAGAGTAAAGGTCAAGAAGATGACTGTCATTCATACTGCTCAGCGATCTTTGGTTTCAAAGTGCTATTGTTTTCACCATTTGTCATGAGGTGCCCTGCGGTTGAAGGGGAGGGCATGCGGAGAGCAGGTGGGCCGGCTTACACTGCGCTTGATGGAGCGATAAATAAGGCCAGTGGAGACCTGCTGGCTCAGTGGATATGTAGTGGTTCACATAGCCAACTTTCATGCAGCTAGCGTGGGCTCATTTAACACTCGATGCTTCCCACAATTGCTCCGTGATTAACATGGGAATCAGTACAGGAGGTCTAACTTGAGTATGTCTTAAGAGTTGAATCGAACCTCAGATAATTACAAATGGTTGGTGATAATTATGCCAACATGAATAAAAAAGCTAGCTTGTTTACTTCAGTGTAGCCTTTAGTGGCCTCTGTCTAAACCTGATGTTTCACTGACTCTATTTTAAAAAAGCTCCGATGTTGCCAGGCAACATCGAGTGCAGTCTGTAAAGCAAGTGGAAATTACCGGCCATCATTATTTCTTGAAAAGTTCAAACTTTTCGATCTTGCCAGATCATTTGTCTGGAGTGTTTTGATGAAACCGCCGTAGTGTCAACACGCTGACCTTGCGGCTCATTGCTCCATCCTGTCATCGTTTATGTTCCTCTCCTCTGCTCTCACCCTAACTCATTCCCAATGGACTTTTCCGAAAGAGATGGATGCGGAGGCAGTGGGTTGTTTATTCCGGTATTATTCTAAGTTATGGTTTTGTCTGGAAATGTGTGTGTGTGTGTGTGTGTGTGTTTGGGCCATGACAGCAAAAAGCTGACTGCACAGTATTGTACACAAAACCCCTGACTTGGGACCTAACTAATGGACCCCTGCCTCAAGGCTGTCCATGTGATTGCAACTCAGTACGGGACACCCGTCAGAGTTTGTATCCTTGTATCACTTCAGGGGCCCAAACGGCCTCCAGCAATATTTGCCAAGTGGCAGGTTGGCACATCATCAGGACTCTGCGATTGACAGTGTCAGAAATAATCCTGAAGGTCAGTAAACAGCTTTCTCAGTACAGCTGACCACAACTAAAGTAGGTATATCATGAGTAAATAGGCACCTGGTATTCATATTTTTTTATTATTTGTTATTTCTGGGCTGTACTACTTTCAGAATGCCCGATTTAACTCATTCACTCCCAGCCATTTTCACCGAAGCAACCCTCTTTGCTCCCGGCAGTTTTACTGGAGTTTGACAGATTTTGCAAGGGCCACAGAATATTGTGTTCTATCGCTATAAAAACTACTAAAAGAAAAAATAGAGTCACTTCTTTCATTACAAAAAAGTCGATTTCTATCTGTTTCCGTTTTGCAGTGATTAGCATTAGAATATCGCTAAGTTTCATCATTATTCACAAATCTGTATAGAACTGTGGGTAAATGAGCTTGTTTGCAACATGGCCCTGGTTGAGCTCTTATACTCTGCTGCCACCTGCTGGCCGTTTATGTAATAACTACCGTTTCCTCAACCGTTTTCTGTAATTGAGAGGCTGCATCAAAGCCTTCTGTATGCTCTAGCATAAAAATAAAAAAAACATAAAAAACGTTTAAATATGTTTTTGGGACCATGGTAATATTTAAAATCGAATGAATTTATCTGTTTATGGGAGCAAGTGGTTAATATGATTTTTGAAGCTACTGTAAGCACGTTCTGACCTTTTTAGTAGTGCCTTAAGCTAGCCTCTGCTAAGTGCCTGTTCATTCCGTCTTACAGCGTGCCAAGCTAGTACCATATGGATGACGTAAACTACTACTGGTCGCTAATTGGTTGAGCTGACTAAACAGTGCTGTGACATTAATATTTGATGGTATATTGTTCAAAAACACAAGAATAAACACACATGCTAACGTTAGCTTCATCGTACTGTGCCTTAGCACTGATATTATTCTATAGCCATCTTTCAGTGCATGAAAGATGGCCCAGGTGGTGAATTTTAGAATTCAAATTTGACCACCGGCTACCTCTTAGTTGCGTCAAAGTTATTTTTTGTGTCCCAGAATGACTTTGGCAAAGTATTAAGTAGCTCACGCCATGAAAAACGACGATTTCAGGACAGGAGAAGATAGATCATAGTCTCATTATGACACATCATAATATGTAGGCCTACAAAAAAAAACATATTCAGAATTACTATGTGATAATTATTGTACGTAGTTATTTGAAATTAGAGGGCATCCGGTCTTAGTTTGCACTTTTTTGCTGTTAATGAATTATATCTAATTCCCACTTCCACCTGTAATTAGTGCAGGTGTTGTTCAGGGCGAGAGTGTCTCCTGAGCATAAATAAAAAAAAATTTACGGGGTGCTTGCATTTCCATCAGTTTTTCTTGGGAGGACAAGATTGAAGGCTTCACCTTATTCGTTTTAATGGGCCAGATGTGAAGCCGTTAAATTAAATTGAATTGCTACCTTATTAAGATTAACAACTCCTAAAACAACATTATACAGGGGTGCGACCACGGATGTACGTTTGCTAAGGAGTCCTTCGGAAGAACTTTATTGGTTCTTCTTGCTTTCTCATCTCTCGGCCAACTGCATTAAAAACCGCAAATAAATACCTACAGTATGCTGTGGTCGGCCACAATGTGGGCGGAGTTAAGTATTACACTTTCTTAGTGGTCTGGCGAAAGATGAGAAATAGCATCGAGCATTGGGCCATTTGCTGTCCAATACTAATACAATCTGGGAAGCAAGACAATCATCGACCGCAATACACTGCGGTGATTGGATTGTAAAGTCTGCACCGTGGACAGAGTAGTATAAAATCCACCAAAAAGTAAATATCAAGCGCTGGGCAGACGACTCCCAAAACATAGTGCTAATATATTTTAGTTACCGTCATTTGAAAGTTATTGTTTATATGACGCTATTATAGTCTGAGTGTAACTTGAATTTTGCTTGAGGGATTGCAACATGTATAAAGTATGCTAAAAAGTCAAATCACTACCTGGCTCGTAATAGGGGTGGGACGGTTCCCAAATCCCACGGTTCGGTTTTCGGTTTTGTGCTGACGGTTTTCGGTTCAGTTCGGTATGCAGTGACTTTCCAAGGAGGGCGGGGGCGAGGGGGGGGTCACACATTGTAATGACCATTATGGACAGATTAGACCTTCTTCCGCATCTATCATCATAAGGGCTCTGCAGCGGTGAAGTCGAACTCTCGCTGTCACTGTCGAATCTTTTTAAAATCGATCATCCTCGGTAGGCTGACAATATGTGTTGTGATGAGAAATTGATCTGCAAGGGTATAAAATGCAGCATTAATCGACATGACTGAAATTGTAACAAATACAATATTAATTGTATTAGTAATGGCTTACTTTACCGTATTACTGAAAAGATGAATACATAATTTTTTACTAGTACTGCAAGTACAGTAGATGATTTAATACAATTGCGCACGCACACACAGTTCGTCTGGTAAAAACTTTCTTTCTCCTTTTTATTCATCAGCAGCCCTCTTACACTTATTTTCTCCCTCTCTCCTCCAATCTGTCCCTCCCGCAGCGTGATGATGGTATTCTTGTATTTTTTATTTTTTTTATTTTTTTACGAACCCCAGCCCCACCGCTCGGCAATCCCTCCTCTCAGCAAATAAAGCCAGCAGGAGGCAATGATGGTAGATGACGGGGGGGGGGGGACGGGGGGGCTGTCTTGCCGAGCCCTGTCCCTTTCCAGAAAAATGAAAACAAAGGTGTTAATATTTCCGACATGGAACACGATTCCTATCACAGATCATCCCTTTCTAGATCCATTACAGTTACAGCGGGATGACAGACATTGGCAGCGCATGTGTGTGTGTGTGTGCTTTTGTGGTATGCAATGAAAAAATATGTATTTTCAACTTCATTATTGTGCTTGTATATTGTCTACTTATAACAGTTCAGTAGATAATACATTATAGACTACACCCCTGTTGGTAATAACAAATATGGCAGCTCATCTTTACTACAAACCAATGAGCCACACTAAAATGCCTGTTCTATTTTTCTCAGTAAATGTTAAATGTGTGACTTTTCCAAAACTGAAACCATTAACGGTGATTGATAATTAAGGCATCAATAGGCAGCCATTTTTACATTAGACTGGCCTGCTGTCTGTTAACTCTTTGACTGCCAAAAACGTTAAATAACGTTTCGTAAAATCCTAAGGAGGAGTGCCAAAGACGTTAAAAGACGTTTTTTTTTTCAAAACCGGTGAAACTAACCATTTTCTATTGTTGATTACTCAAAAACGGAAAAAGGTAGAAACAAACTTTTTTTTTTCTGATGGAAGATGAGAGTCCAATCTTGTTTTGGCAGTATGTGTGTTTCCATAGTCCAAACACATAATTTTCTGTGGACCTTGAAAGATCAGTCAAAATGCTTAAAATCGGCTGGCACCCACAGCATCCCTTTTCTGAAAACGTCTGGCAGTCAAAGAGTTAATAACATAGCTTGTGACATCATGATTTAGCCCATCAGCAAGATGCATAGAAAGAGGAGAAGTTGTAGAGGTTATTAAAACTCCGGATAAGCAGTGAAGGTGACAGTGGAGCAATGTTTAAAAAAAAAAATAATAAAAAATGAGCGGAGTTGGTTATAGTGGCTTAAAAGATACAGTAAGGATATGAGATGTAAGATTTCTTGCGAGGTATAAGGAATTAATTGAGATACTTTTCAAGTAAAGGTCGTAGTGAGTCGGGTGAAGATGCAATTGAAGTTACTTGGTAGTTTTGACTTTGAACTGCACACAGAGGAGAGGATCCAATGAAAAAAAATGGGTAGGGAGGTAGCGAGAAAGCAAAAAAGCCACAAGGAGATTGTCATTTAATCTTTTTAAAAAAATGTTTTTTAAAGATTGTTGTTGAGCAATTTTCACACAGGCTGATACTATTCATATAGTATACTCATATAGATTGTCATCTAAATACTATACGAAGAGCTTTTTGTTTTCTTAAGATGCTTGTCTGGGTACATAGCTGCAAGTAGCGAGTAGCGCGCTAATTAGCGTTAGCGAGTCAATGGCATTTCCCATTGTCCATTAGCCTTAAGCTAGCTATGTTCAAGAAATAAGCTATACAAAGTGTGTTTTGTATTTGAAAGTGCACTATGTGTTATTTTCTTCGTTTTATGATTTTAGTTTTACAATTAACGTCAGCTGGAACGTAATCAACCGCTTGATAGCAGCCACATTGGACTCTTTTTATCTGCCAAACTGTACTCAATGCTTAGTGAGAAGGACCTTTTGTATTCTATAATAGAGCCAACAAATTTCTTCTATAAAGGTTTGATTTTTAATACTTTTATGTGTATTTGTTGTATGTATGTTTTTTACATGTAGATCCGAACTCGAAGCTTTCAGTGTACTGTACCGCTAAAAGTCATAGCGATTTATTTAGCTTCATATTGGCTACATGCAAACTTGTTGACAGGGTACTTTTTTTTTTTACGGAAGGGTCAAATGTTACTTTTAATGAAGTGTCTGTTTGGGTCCTTTCTGTACACGCTAGCAAAACTACAACGCGCAAACAACTTAATATGGAATTTGATGGCGGTTATTGTGTTTCAGCACAAATCAGCAGTTAGCCATTAGGCCAACTGCTGCTGACGGGAAATCCTCCTGAACTTCAATTAATGACACCGTTGCCGCATCCGTTTTCTAAACAATTGCACACAATGTTGACACACTACCTGTCCAGATTGTGCGGACACACACACCGTCGGCGCAATTGCTATCCCCCTTCATTTATCGACTGTTACAAAAGCACACATGCATCATTAGAGTGTATTTGGGGTACCACCAGTTAATCAAAGCTTGTTGCGGGGGTGGAGGGTTGGTTGGTGGTGTTCCACTTCGCTCAAAATAGCTCTCGCACCCATCCCTCCCTTGTAGTCTCTCACCTGTTTTTTGGACAAATGCTGAGTTTAATCATTTGTCTCGGCAGCATTTTCGATTTACACAAACAAAAGCAAACTCGAGCTGCTGCCAAAGTTCTCTTGTTCGTGTCTGTTTTGGCTCCCTGGGTTGCTAATATGCACTTGGAAATACAGATCGGGGCTTGCTGTGTGGCATTTGTATGTTCTCCACGTCCGTGCGTGGTTCCCTGTTGACAACTTGACACCCCGGCTTCACCCAACTGTCTAAAAAATATGCATATTAGTTTCAATCAAGGCTATTTTGCCTGTAGATATAAAAAGTCATCTCTGTGATTGACAGGTTGCTCAATCCAGAGTTTACCCCACTTCTCATATTAATTCAGATGGGATAGACCGCAACCGCCTCCCTTGACCATAGACGGGATTAACTTTATAGAATATGCATGTATGGACATGGACACGTTTTTTGTTTTTTTTCTGGGGAGCTCAGTATTGTTCATTCGGTAATTCTACCCATTTGACATGTCATCATCATTGCTCTCTCTTTAAAAAAATATTATTATTATTTTTTGTATGTGCGTGTGAGTGTGTATGTTTATTTAATAACGCAAGAACATCTTTGTTGTGATGTAATTCATCCCTGCAGTTGTCTCGCACCTCACACCAAATTTTCAAAATGTACCTGGCGAGCCGCAGACGCGCACACATCTGGTTGCTTAGTAGCAGTCGGCGATGGTGAGTGCGATATTGCTCAGGGCTTGTGTGGTTTGAGCCAAAGCTGTCTCTGTAGAAACATGCCTTGATGTTGTTTTTTAATCAATGGGACATAAGCTCTGGGTGGTGTGAAAACTGCTACTACATAGGAATTCTAAATAATCCAGTGTCTCATAACATCATTAAAATGTTGTCCGTTAGCTTGTTTATTCGCTATAAAATCCAAAATTGCAAGCTTGTATCACATACATTTTTTTGGGGGTTTTTTTCTGGCGAAAATCACATAAGTTTTATGATGAAGAATTTTGTCAGACGTTGGATTCCGCATCCAAACTCCTCCATCGCGAGTACAAAGTGCATCGCAGTCAAGGTGAACGCTCGCCATGAAAACGCAGCCCGGACTGTTGGCTTTGAGGTCTCCGAGTTAATGGACTTTGCAAGCAGCTGCCTCAGCCCAACCATGCATTACGCTTCAAATAGGTACAGTGACCCTTTCCCCCCGAAAGCAACTCGAATGACCGCGCTTCATATGCTGCCTCAGCGAGGAGAGGGGTCAAGTGGCCATTGATTGCTTTCCGTGGCAACACATGTAAAAGTGGTCAGCAATCAAACACGGCGAAAGAGAAAAGGCGATTGAAACCTCAGCGCCGCCTGTCTTCGACCGACAGCCTTTTTGCCCTTTCCGTTCATTCGATTTGGCCAGTGAGATTATTGCAAGCGGTTCTGAAAGCTCGGCCCACATTCCAATCGAGTGCAATAGAATGAAATCCTCAACTTCTCAAGCTGAATTTGATTGTCATCAGTTTTGATGGTCTTTCACCAGATGTTTGACGAGTGTAAGGCCGGCTGAAGTTTTTTTTTTTTTTTTTGTAACACCCAGACGGATTCATTTTGCACTTTTTTTTTTATGGCTTGCTCCAAAGGATCTCTGTCAGAGTCATTACAACTCTCATCCGTATCAGTCAACTGCTTCTCCTCAGCCATCCATCACTTAATCAGTGAACAGCTTAAGTGTCATAGAGCACAGTTGTCTCACTCCCGGTGAGATTTCAGTTGTCGGACACCTGCTGCAAAATGGTGTTTCATCAAAACTGCAGGATTCAGTCGGTGCTGGATTTCACTTTCCTTTCTTTTCTTTGGTCCTTCCTCGGGTCTCCTGGCGGCCTCACGACTCTGGCTGGAAGTGTTCGGTTTTTGGGATTTTTGTTGGGATTTTTTTTAATAGGTTTTAGGTGAACTAATGAATACACACACACTCGCACGCACACGCACGTAATCACCCACATACAAAAAAAAAAAAAAAAGGAGCGCAATGATGATGACATGCCAAATCGGTAAAATTACCGAATGAACAATACTGAGCTCTCCAGAAAAAAAAAAAAGAAAGAAAAAAAAACAGCAGGATCTGATTGTCCGTTTTAGGGACGGTTTTCGCTTTACAAGTTGTAATGATAATCTCTACAGAGGAATTGATCTTTACGCTTTCTTGCCATGATAATTGAGAACCCGGGAGAACATGTCCATATTCGGAGCGATCGTTAAAAGACCGCATTGTTTGGAAACAAGCCGGGCCACACGACTCGGCGCGGCACGTTAGACGGGTCGAAGAATGTCCTTTTTGATCAATGCCTAAACAAAAGCTTCAGTCAATCTGTTATTTGGATTCTAAGTCTAGGAAATCCAAGCGATCTATAGTGTCAGGCAAACCATTACGTCAATGTCCACTTGTGGGTTTGATCCTCAACCCTTGAACCCATGTCATAGTGTTCTTTGAGCAAGACACTGAACCCTCATTTGTTGGTGTTGTCCATATGTTATTGAGGTTCAGGCACTGATATTTATTTGTGGATACACAAAGGTAAAAGTTCATGCATAACCTCAGCACCAGTTGCTACTTGAGGAATTTACTTTCAATACACTATGGTCAGGTAATGGGAAAATGTGTTACTGTACTTTATTTCCCCCCCTAAATTTGACTTGCCTTCTCCACCTATATCCCTTTTTCTTGCCTGCCAACCCGAGGACATCTTCATCGTCTTCCCCTCCACAGCGTGAGGTCTCGCTTCATGTGAAATTTAACGTTGCTTACCCCGGGCCTTAGATTCTCACTCTAATGGAAGCCCATAATTGAATCAGTTGGGTATTGGGTGAATTGCTGTATATATTGACTCCTTTGGGTCCATCACCATTCTTTTTCCTCTCCAGTGTTCTGCCCTTATTATCTTCTCCTGTGAGTCATCATCAGTATCATCTTGGAGAAGGGGGATATTGTATAGCCGTTGTCTGGGAGTCAGGCTGACTGTTCCTACCCTGCATAGCCGGTCATGCTTTTAACAATCGCTCACCCACCCAGGCAGATATAATATCATAATGATGAGACTTTTCTCTTATTTTTTTTATTTTTCTTTCTTTCTTTTTTTTCATTAGTTCACCTAAAACCTATTAAAAAATCCCATGCCGTTCACCTAAACCGAACACTTCCAGCCAGAGTCGTGAGGCCGTCAGGAGACCCGAGGAAGGACCAAAGAAAGGAAAGTGAAATCCAGCACTGACCAGACACCACCCACCGGGCCACCAACCAGAGTCCTTCACCAACCCCAGAGACATCTAAGATGAGACTTTTCTCTTATTTTTTTTATTTATTTTTTCTTATTTTTTTTCATTAGTCCACCTAAAACCTATTAAAAAAATCCCATACTGTTCACCTAAACCGAACACTTCCAGCCAGAGTCGTGAGGCCGTCAGGAGACCCGAGGAAGGACCAAAGAAAGGAAAGTGAAATCCAGCACTGACCAGACACCACCCACCAGGCCACCAACCAGAGTCCTTCACCAACCCCAGAGACATCTAAGATTAGACTTTTCTTTTATTTTATTTTATTTTTTTAATTTTTTTATTTTTTTTCATTAGTTCACCTAAAACCTATTTAAAAAATCCCATACCGTTCACCTAAACCGAACACTTCCAGCCAGAGTCGTGAGGCCGTCAGGAGACCCGAGGAAGGACCAAAGAAAAGAAAGGAAAGTGAAATCCAGCACCGAACAGACACCACCCACCGGGCCACCAACCAGAGTCCTTCACCAACCCCAGAGACATCTAAGATTAGACTTTTCTCTTATTTTTTTTTTTAATTTATTTATTTTTTCTTCTTTTTTTTTCATTAGTTCACCTAAAACCTATTAAAAAATCCCATACTGTTCACCTAAACCGAACACTTCCAGCCAGAGTCGTAAGGCCGTCAGGAGACCCGAGGAAGGACCAAAGGAAAGTGAAATCCAGCACCGACCAGACACCACCCACCAGGCCACCAACCAGAGTCCTTCACCAACCCCAGAGACATCTAAGATTAGACTTTTCTTTTCTTTTATTTTATTTTTTAAAATTTTTTATTTTTTCTTTATTTTTTTTCATTAGTTCACCTAAAACCTATTAAAAAAATCCCATACCGTTCACCTAAACCAAACACTTCCAGCCAGAGTCATGAGGCCGTCAGGAGACCCGAGGAAGGACCAAAGAAAGGAAAGGAAAGTGAAATCCAGCACCGACCAGACACCACCCACCAGGCCACCAACCAGAGTCCTTCACCAACCCCAGAGACATCTAAGATGAGACTTTTCTCTTATTTTATTTTTATTTTTATTTTTATTTTTTTTTATTTTCTTTATTTTTTTTTCATTAGTCCACCTAAAACCTATTAAAAAAATCCCATACCGTTCACCTAATCCGAACACTTCCAGCCAGAGTCGTGAGGCCGTCAGGAGACCCGAGGAAGGACCAAAGAAAAGAAAGGAAAGTGAAATCCAGCACCGACCAGACAACCAGAGTCCTTCACCAACCCCAGAGACATCTAAGATGAGACTTTTCTCTTGTTAATGTCCGTCTACCAGTACTCTGTGGCAATTACCCCGCCCATATCATCAGGAAGCCTCTTTTCTGCGAGCATATCTTGCCCCGCCTTTCTCAGTAGTCTGCATGGATAACACACACGGTAAACATGAGCCCGAAATCACGACAAAAGGCAGTTTATAGAGGGAATGGAATTGAACGAGGGCAGCCAAGACGGAAAGTAAATAGGCAGTGGCAGATGGTAGGAGCAGGTGGAATGATAAATGGCAGAGTTCAGCTGAGAGGGACGTTCTTGGGTTCTTTTGTAAGCGGGCAAGACAGGCAGACGGAGAGTAATGGTCCTGGAGACGCAAGAAAATGACATTAGTGCAGGTGGACCAACAGCAGCAAACAAGTCAGGCAAGGGTTGTTTTAAGGTGAATCGGTTTGATTCTACCTACCCAAAAGAGGAGTAACATTTTAGGACTTAGGAGGATTTCAACCTTAAATTTCAAGGAACGGTCAAATGGTTGAAAGAAAAATCCAGAACAAAGGGAGGTTTAGATGAGAATGATCTAGCAGAAGTGGGAGTGTCTGTTGGAGTGACAGTAAAAACACTGGTTTGTATACACAAATGTGTATTTTTAATACTTAATGGCAGTAATAACAGTCACAGCAGATGTTCATTTTAGTTCGACACAATAGGCGTGTATTGTAAGACTGTTGAATTTGACACATCTTCACACCTGTATGTTGTATGTAAACAAGCTCATTTTAATGTGTTATACGGGGAAAAAATATGCGTTTATTCATTCTCAACCAACACATTTTTGTCTCACCCAGTATCGACTTAATATAGAAATGAATGTTGTTGAATGATGTTTGTGGACATGAATGTGAATTGTTCCCCTTATAAAACTGTCAGCTGTGATTTGAGGCCTATCATTTTTGTTTTGTTTTTTAAAATGCTAATCTAGCCAATGTGCGATGACACATCGAGGCTACTTTCCACTCTTATTTTATTTGATGACAGTCTACGCAAATCTGCATTAAAAAGCAAAAACATTTGTTTCTGCGACCACAATGGTGACCACGCAGGAGAAGTGAAGATGATACGGGGTGGACATATACAATAAACCTGGTGCCTGACTGGAGTGTGTGTGTGTGTGTGGGGGGGGGGGGGGGGTGTGTTTATTCCCCTGCTGACTTCAATAGAGGCCTCAGCAGGGAGAGCCCGTTTGTTTGGCATTTTGGGAGGAGCCAAGGAGAGCACTTACTGCACAACCTTCTCTCTCCTAACAAGGCTGATTGAGGTAATGGAAACTTCCTAGCACATGCAAGGAATGGTAGCTGGTATAATTTTATTGTATGGAAGAGTTGAAATTTATACCAATCTATCTGGCCAAATACATGCCGAATTAGATAACTTTTTTTTTTTTTCTGGAGAGCTCAGTATTGTTAATTCAGTAATTTTACCGATTTGACATGTCATCATCATTGCTCTCTTTTTTAAAAATTTGTATTTTTATTTTTTTTATTATTATTATTTTATTTTATTTCATTTCATTTCATTTCATTTCATTTCATTTCATTTTATTTTTATTTTTATTTTTATTTTTATTTTTATTTTTATTTTTATTTATTTATTTATTTTTATTTATTTATTTTTATTTATTTATTTTTATTTATTTATTTTTATTTTATTTTATTTTATTTTATTTTATTTTTATTTTTATTTTTATTTTTATTTTTATTTTTATTTTTATTTTTATTTTTATTTTTATTTTTATTTTTATTTTTATTTTTATTTTATTTAGATAACTTGACAGCATAATATATACGGTTGCCTCGTCAAATACCAACCGGTTGTTTTTTTCAATCGAATTGCTGCCGTCAATAAATAGTCTTACGAATATCAACAGTAGTGCAGTGAGAGTCAGCATGAACGCAGATCAAGTCTGACATACATGAATACTAATAGAGAAAGGTTATGAAAAAGTTTATTTAATACTGTTTACCCCAATGGTGTACAGTATGTAAACCGCTACTCCAAGTAGTTGCGTTGAGTAAAAAAACAACAAAAACAAACATAAAAAGTTTCAAGGATCACAGTATTAGAGTTAATGCATGACGTATTTTTTTTTTACAGAGGACATAATTGGTGTTACGGCATAAAAGAGCTTATATTGCTGAGTGGGTAAACTTCAATGTCAGAGGTGCGTCGGTGCGCACCCTTCCCGTAATGAGCCGTGGCCCTTATGCTCCCTTTGACTCTGAGGTTGGCTCTTAATTAGCAACTTGGTCTTTTGGGTTCGTTGAGAGGAAGTGACCCCCGTTGAACTCAACGACTCAACACTGCATCCTTTTCAACCCGTATCTTTTAACATGCAAGCTCAGCCCAATTTCACTCCTATTTGAAAGTGGCTAGATTTAGTTGTTACCAGCTCGTCATTCAGAGCAGGATAAGTGGACTCAAAAAGAAGACATGTTCCAAACCGGGCATGTCTGACAGGTCTATTAAAGGTGAGGTCAAGGTGCTTACGTTGAGCCCAAGGACTCTTTGTGTCTCTCTGTTCTTTGCTTTGATAGACCCTCCATAATCCATAATGTCTTTTTTATCCCAGTGAAGCAGCCGCCCGCTCATTTATCGGCCGCTCCCAAAGGCTGCGTCCAATTCACGTCGCCACTCTCTGATTTAATTGTACAGTTCGGGATGACTGGCTTTCACCTTCGGCTTCCGCCAAGCTGAGCACAGCTCATCCCCGTTCAGTCCAATCATTCACCTTGAGGGTGGGACGAGGGAGGCGGTGGTGGAAGGCTTAACTACTGTATGTTCTCTGTTATTCATTGTGAATAGGCCACACTTGCGCAGGTCAAAAGAAAAAAAAAAATTGTTTTTACAGTCACATAAAAAAAAAAACCAACAACTTTTAACTGTGCAAAAGTTCAAGACGATTCAAATTTAGCCTTATTAACTCATTTGCTCCCAAAAACGTATAAACATGTTCTATTTTAAATATTGTCATGGTCCCAAAAACGTATTTATACGTTCATTATTAATTATGTTTTTTTTTTTTTTTTTTTCCTATGTTAGAACATACAAAACGCTTTGATGCAGCATCTGACCTGAATAAATAACGGTAGTTATTAAAAAGAACGGGCAGCAGGTGGCAGCAGAGTATAAGAGATCAACCAGGGCCATGCTGCAACAAGTCAGTTGTTTTGTGAATAATGATGGAACTTAGCTATATTCTAATGCTAATTGCTGCAAAACGGGAACAGATAAAAATAAACTTTTTTTTCCTGATGAAAGAAGAGACTCTAATCTTTCTTTTGGTAGGTTCCTTGTTTTTATAGCGATAGAACACAATATTCTGTGGGCCTTGCAAAATCAGTCAAAATCCAGTAGAACAGCCGGGAGCGAAGTGGATTGCTCCAGTGAAAATGGCTGGAAGTGAATGAGTTAACGTATATACAGTAATATATATTTTTCAAACCAAGAGGCAAGTTTTCATAGACTGTTCTAAATTTCTGCTTGACTTTTCATTGCATTATATTCATCTCATTGAATGTAAGGCAGCGGTCCTCCAACGTGTGGATTTGGTAAGTAGGGTTTTTTCTGTATGAGAATATTTCAATGGGAAGTTCTAAGCACAGGCAGAAGACAACATCTGGAACGATACGACAGAATATAAGAATGCATTTATTCTAAAAATCCCATTAAACCTTATTTTCTAAATGTCACCGAGCACTGAAAAAAAGATAAGAAATTGGAGGACAGCAAGCGGAGTTCCCTGTCGCTGGATAATTGGTCACAGAGAAGAAAAAAAAAAACTGTACGGCAGCCGTTTGCAATTTAATTATCTCAAATATGACAGTCATTAAAGTGGCTTTTCCTTTGTACACCAAAGCTGCATGTTCCCTTCCGGCTTTTATCGTCCACTGTGTAAAACTGTCAAAGTGTAACTCTACTAAGTCCTTTTGAACTTTTAGTCGTGTTTAAGGTATTGACTGATTGGAATACATGAAGAGAAAATGGTGAGACATTTCTGCTTGCTGGGTGTTGCAGTAACCCTGAATGTTTAAGTGTGTCGGCAACACGTATGTTTATTTCAAATCCGGATTTAATGAGCTTAGCCGCTAGTGTACAGTCCAAAGAATCAGTATAATGCTGATATTGAACACATTAATAACATTAGCATGAGAGTTGTCGTTTCTGAAATGTGCAGTAAAGACCTGCTGATTTATGATTTCACTAATCCAGTGTTTTTTCTTCTTCTGTGATTTATGATGTTTCGCGAGCCAATTTCTCAATTGCAAGGCACATATAGACCAAGGATCATTCACATTTAAATTCACATCAATAAACAATTTAGAGTCTTCAATAAACCGAAGACGCATGGTTTGGGGTGTGAGATGAATTCCCCAAATTACCATTCAGTGTATGTACAGGTTGGCTCTTATTATATAACTGTCTTTTATTATCTACTTTATTTTGCCCCATTGTGAGTGCACACAAACCCATAAAGCGAATTCCTTCGGAGACCCTTTGTCATTATTATGCAAATGATGGACTGGTCCTACTCTGCAGTAAATAAATTGCATTGTAATTAGGATTGTGATTTATTTTGCATAATGGCACACTCACTCCGACCAGGATTGCAAAATGGATGTAGGTCGAAGTTGCTCTTCTCTATAGCGGCTGCTAAGGACAGACCGATGTTTTGACTCCAAGTCCAGTTGTGTTTTATCTAACGGGCTCCTCCAAGTGCTCTCTGCGCTCCCAGATTTAATCTCTGCAAACCGTTTTCCAATTGCTTTGAAAAAGGACACCGTCTAGCGCACAGCTGCCGCGTGTTATAAGTTATTGCTTTTGCAGTTTGCCGGCCTCTCCGGCTGATATTACCAAGCTGCTAGCATCACCGCCGAACCTTAAACCGGGTCCGTCAGTATCCCCAAATGCACTTCACACCTGATGATAATACAGCATGTTGGCGCAGAACGCCGTTTGATAAATGGTAATCGCCATTTTGGAGCGTTTGCAATCTGTTGCCTTTTATTGTCCTCAATCTTTTTTTTTTGTCCAGGGCCACTAAACGCCGTTACACAGATAGTGTGAAGTGAATCACATGAAACAGAACAACACAGTACGGATTTTGTTCTCTGCCTTTGGAGTCACGAGGATTTTTTCATCAAAAAAAAAAAGGGGGAACTACATGATGACCCATCAGGCTTCCTATTGAATGAATGAAACAATTCATTTCTGCATAAAGAGCTCTACAAGGATGTCACGTTCCCCGGCAAAGGTTGCCTACTGTTATTTTAATGTCTTCTTTTCTGACACTCGGGTCCGCAGCAGGTACATGTGAGGAGAGAGCTGGCACTCCATCTACTGAGAAATGCTTTTTTTTTTTTCGAAAAAGGTCACGGCTCAATTCACCGGATGAATAATGGCGACATGCATGTGCTCGTGCGCTGGGGCCAATAATGTTTCCTCCGTTCGAGCGCCACGCAGTACACAAAACAAAACAAAAAAAGACTTTTTGGGTGTCAAAAATGCTCAAGCACGTCGAATATGACTGCTTACAATGTGAGCTTATAAAGGAAGTTCCTCAATCACGGGTTATAAAATGGATTGTTATCTTATGTAAGAATATACATAATTGTTGGGTGTATTACAAGACAATGGGGCTTCTTCGCTTAAGTTACTGTCACGCGCACAAAAAATAATAAATGCCAACCAGCTGTAGAGTTTCTTCCTTAAACTGTCATATGAGAGAACATAAGCTCTTCTCATCACGGCTGTCTCCTTGAGTTATAATTCAAGTGAATGGTCTGTTAATCTTGAGGGAAATTGGATTCGACCAGCGCTGCCCCTCGGGAAATTTCCACCTTTCAAACTGGTACGCCCTCCGCTTTGATTGGAAGACCAATCTTCTGTTTTACTTGATTAGTAGATACATCTCCAGCATGCTAAAATGGTAATTGCCACTTTGATTCCGGTCTTTAGATGTTTCATTATGTGCTATGATTTCAATTTTAGCCTTTAATTCTCAGTTCTTTGTAGAGATGAACATAACCAAGACGCCTTCCCTTCAGCACGTCTTCATTATAACAGCGGCCAGAAAATCTCAGCCATCTCTTCTTTTTTTTCTCAGTATTGTTCATTCGGTAATTTTACCGATTTGACATGTCATCATCATTGCTCTCTTTTAACCTCCTCATAAATCACATTTTAATGGAAAAAATATCTGCCTCAAATAAAAACCAAATATCAAAATTTATAGAAACATGGTCTACGTATATAGAATTTTTTAACCTAATTCTGGTTACTTAATTCTGTCTGTTAGCGAGAGCCACTACATCGTGATAACTTACATTGATGTTTCTGCATTTGGCAATTTATTATTATATCATATTATTAGTATGGGATTTTTTTTAATGGGCTTTAGGTGAACTGATGAATACACACACGCACGCACGCACACACACACGCACGTACACATACTCACCCACATACCGAAAAAAAAATATATATATATATATATGTGTGTGTATATATGTATATATATATATATATGTATATATATTTTAAAAAATAAAAATAATAATAATAAAAAAAAGAGAAAAAAAACTTTTTTTATTTATTTATTTTTTAAAAAGGAGAGCAATGATGATGTCAAATCGAATGAACAATACTGAGCTCTCCTTAAAAAAAAAAAAAATCATTGCTCTCTTTTTTTTTTTTTTTCCAGCCATCTATACTTTGACATTTATAGCCGATGGCCAGCCCTCTGTGGGCTTAGCGGTATAATGCTAAGTGATAACCTTCTAGGAAGTGGATACACAAAACGGACAAAAAAATATATAACTGCAAATGTTAAGCTTCTTTTGTCTGCTCGAGTTGTAATCATTTCACACATCTATGCGGCTATTCTTTGTTACTGAATAAGGTAAACATTGTATCACCCTACACACGTCAGTCTTAGGGCAGCGCAAGGGGTCGTTGTTAGTATGTCATTTTGGGAGGTTTTGGGTCAAATCTCAACTCCGAAATGTACTTGCTTCCTCCAACATTCCAAAAAACGTGTACATTAGATTAAACCCCTGGAGAACCCACTGGGTCAAATTTGGCCCCTATAAATTCTGCTACTCAAATAACAAAGACCTTTTTTTTTATTTTTTACAAATTTAACTTCAAAAGTCCAGAGTGCCACTTCTGACCCCTGCATGGGGCCATCTAGTGGATGAATATTGCACTTACATGAGCCAGAGTGGCGGTGACAAGATGGCTGGCAACATGCTGTTTTGTTGAGTTGGAAATCAATCCAAACAAAACCATCTTCTCCGCAAACCATCAGATGGTAAAATTGTGTTTTTTTTTTGTTAATCTATTTCATATCATGTTGCAGAATGCCTAGGAGTATGTTTTATATATATATTTTTTTGATAAATTAGCAACTCTGAGCTAGTTTAAAAAAAAAAAGGGGTAAAATTGAAAAAACATATATTTTGGTGTTCAGTGAACTTATAGCAGTCATTTAATGTATAATTCATAATTTTCCAAAGAAGAAAAGGGTTCTTGGGTTCTCCAGGGTTAAGTGAAGAATCTGATGTGGTCGAATGGTGACCAGTTCAGGGAGTACTCAGCAAGCCCGGGGTGGAAGTTGGATTCTGGGATTCCACCTTCCATGCTTCCACATCCTGGAACTCTTAAGAGTTTTGTATAGAGATATTATTTCGGTAATTCTATGCTATGATCCCCCCCATTTATTGTTCATCTGAAAAATTCATGTTGAGCTCACAGATTTTGTATAATTTGACAACAGCTGTATCAACCGACTCCATTTACCATCTAACTCACCAGTCATTTAAAAACAGATTAGCTCCAGACAGATACACGCTTGTAAAATTAAAACATGTTAGGTCTCCATTATTTTCTCATGAGTGATCAGCCTGCTGCTTCGCCACCTTAATTTAAATCGCTTCCGATTTAAAGCGGGACCCCTTGTCCCCCCCCCCCCTTCCTTAAATTAAATCCTCCTGATTGACTTGCTGCTCTGTCGTGTTTAAGCGCTCGGGGCCATTTAAGTGGCTCAGTCAAGCAAGGAGCCTCAACGCGGGTTTGCGAAATCCCACATTGATGTCGGGGGGTGTTTACCGACTGATGAAATGTATTGATTCTGGGAGATAACGGGGGATTGTACTCGTGTCACCTCTACATGAGTATTTGGCCTCCGTGTAGCGGCACCATGAATTTTGAGAGAGCAAATATTGATCTGAAATGACCTCTGCAGCGATAATACTGGATCTAGCGGACTAATGGGAGCTGGTTTGCTTTGCATCACTACACAGATCTTTATTTGGACCCACTAAAAGCAAACGTTTTCCCACTAAGATGATATAATCTTCCGCTCGGGAAAAATGGACAGACGAAAAAAAAAAAATGGACAGACGGAAGGCTTGGGAGGACAAGCCAAGGCATAGGCAAGGTTTCAGGATCCAGAAGGTCTCATTGAAGTCCGGCCAGGATGAATCAATGAAATACTCGCTACTGGCTACCAGTTCCATAAAGCCAAGCAGCGCATGAATTAACCATAGCCCTCAAAGGACACGAGGGGAGGGTAGAGGTCGAAGAGGCGGGGCCTAGAGGACAGTATGACAGGCTAAAGCAGATGTCAGGTTCTTTCTAAAATGTCACGATGACGGTCCGAGCCGCAACTGTAGGTCACTCTTTTCCAAGGTTAACAGCTCACAGCTTATGTTTGCGTATGTGTGCGTTCATGTTGGGGTTAAAAGTTGCTGAAGCAAGGGACTAAGTGATCCCGGGTTCACGCTGTCAACCAGGCTAATGGAGAGCGCCGCACTCGGCCACCCGATGACTGACAGGTGCCAAACGAGGCCCCCGTCAAACGGGGCACCGGGTCGGCTCCGCCATCTTGGGATGATGACACAGGGTTCGCTCACTCGACTAATGCTGACACACACGTGGTGCGTGTGCGCACACTCCCCCGGGCCCGTCACTCAATGTGGAGCGCAGGCCGCAAGATGAGACGGTTTCAAAAGTACCTTGACTCATTCGGCCCAGACAAGAGGGTCAAGTTGCGTCTTTGCAACCCGAGTCATCATTATCTGGGCCATTTCGTGACTGCTGACTTATGAACCTTTACTGGCTCACATCCAAGAAAGACCAGAGCAAGATACTCGGATTTATATTCTGAATCTGAATATCGGGATTAGCAAATATTTGCTGTGACTAACTACTAATTTGTAGCCCAATTGGTGTTCCGTGTGTATGTCAATCAGACAGTTGTCATAGCGATTCATATGATTAATCTAACAACATCTAATAGTTAACTGGCATTGTTTTCGTCGTACCATACTTAAACTTCCGTGTCTAAGAATCATGGGAAATGTAGTCCTACTCGGCTTTGAGGTCCACAGCTCAACCAGTTTCCAATAGC